>NC_044035.1:297539398-297861898 GCF_901765095.1 Microcaecilia unicolor | reverse complement strand
CTAGGCCAGGTTGCTGAGATACCAAGTCTACAAGAGAGTTTCAGTGTAGCTTCAGGGGCTGCCTTCCTCAGCCCTCAAGCTCCCATTCCGTTCATATCTAGGGAATTGACAGTATATTGGATGGAAATTGCCACCTTCCTCCAGTCGTGGATAACCCAGTAGATTTAGTGAGGCCCACAGTAAATAGTGACTGATTATATTGGACTTTAACTAAGGAAGGCATATTTATTAGGTTTCAATTTACTATTTTCAAGTTTACCTCATTTAGGGCCCCATTTACTAAGCCGTCCTAGAGGCACATTAGTGCTTTTAGCGCACGCTAACTGTGTAGGCGCCCACAATATTCCTATGGGCACCTACACAGTTAGCACGCGCTAATTTTGTGCATGTGCTAAAAAAGCTAACGCACCTTAGTAAACAGAGCCCTTATTGTATTTATGTTTATATTTGGTTATTTTACTATTGTTATGCTGTCAACAAAATTTTAAGTTTTGTGTTAAACTACAAAGGTGGTTAATAAATCCCAACCACTAACTAAATAAATAAATAAAAAGGTGTAGGATAAAAAAAAAAAGTCCTCTCTGCAGCTGGTATGTTTCTCTGAGTCATACTACAGTCTATGGCAAACTGACATTTATCTTATCGAATACCTGATTTCAAATTGTAAAATTTATTTCCTAATAGTTATATGCTGGAGAACAGGAACACTTTAGCCTTATTTTTAAAGGCCTCTCCTACATTCCGTGCTTGTAGGAAATATTTTGAACATAAGATTCACTGAGCTGATACACTGGTAATTGGATTTCTTTCCATATAATTCATGAATCTTTTGTTTCCTATTTTTATGTTGTTGTACCTAAAATAACAGACCATACCTCTACTTATTTTTGCTTCACCAAGTTTTCATAGCCCAGAGGCAGCTATGACAGCCTGTGAAATTGGGTGAGCTTTCAGGAACCTGAATGCATACACAAAGTTCAGGCATCATGCACTGTTTACTGGAGAGTGCAGCAGAGAAGAGAATTAAAGATGCAGAAAAGAGTCTAAAGGAAAGTAGAATAAACATGAGAAACAAAAGAGAAAATTGCATACAGCTATTGCTAACATTCAGCAATGAGACAAGTCCTAAAAGCCTTATATACTCATAATATCATTGTATGCTTTTACATTAAATAGAGGAAATTATACTATATCCAAATGTGTAATTAGGATGATAGTTTATTTATATTGTAGTTTCATGTATTACAACTTGTCCATCTCTTGTTATGACCTTCCACAATAATAGCATAGGCAGTGGTAATATCAATGTTTATACATTTATAGCAGTTTTCCTTATAAACGTTGGTTAGTGTCATGCAGTACATAGCTCTAGTTATCCACAGAGCTAACTGAACTAATTCAAGTACCAACACTTCACAATACTTCAAAACTCAAAAGTTTGTCTGGTACATGGATTCAGATGCACACATATAAAGATTTACATTATAGTTAGTGTTACATTAAAGTTTTGCTATAAAGAGACATTAGCTACAAAAGTTAAATTGTAGTAGTTGCAAAACTTTTGTGCTAGCTTTTGGGGGTTGTTCCCAGCAGTTGGAGGAAGGCAGCCATGTTTCTAACATAGAGCAATAGTAGAGTGTGGTAAAGGTGGGCTGATAATGCAGAAAATAGTTAATTACTAGGAATGTGCATTCATCTGAAATGACAGGGGAAATAAGAATGACATTTACACCGTCTTTACATTTTTTTTTACCTGAAATGTCAGGGGGAAGAAAAACGTATTGCTCAATAAAGCACACTATTTGTCAATACATACACCATTGAAAAATAGTGCATACTATCAAGCAATAGTGCACACAATTTGGATTTAGATCCCACCGGTTTCAGTAGTAGTTCAAGGTGAGTTACATTCCCTGTCCCAGGAGGGCTTACAATCTAAAAACGTAACTCTGTAAGCTGGCACCTAGTTTATACAACAGTTGTATTTACATGTGTAATTGGTGCCAATAATTGGCAGTTATGTGTGTACGTGATAGATGTTATTCTATAAGTACTGCACCTAAATCACTTGTGGGCTCATTTTCGAAAGAAAAGGATGCCCATCTTTCGACATAAATCAGAAGATGGATGTCCTTCTCACAGGGTCGTCCAAATCGGTATAATCGAAAGCTGATTTTGGACATCCCCAACTGCTTTCCAACACAGGGACAGCCAAAGTTCAAAGGGGTGTATCGGAGGTGTAGCAAAGGCAAGACTTGGGTGTGCCTAACACTAGGATGTCCTTGGTATCCATTATCGCTGAAAATCAGAAACAACCAAGTCTAGGGACGACCATCTCTACGGATTTGGGTGTCCCTGACTGTATTATCGAAACAAAAGATGGACATCCATCTTGTTTCGAAAATATGCCCCTGGATGGGGATGTTTTGCGAGGATGTCCTCATCAAAACTTGGACGTCCCTTTCGATTATGCCCCTCTGAGGGTCCTGTTTACTAAACCGCGCTGTAGGCATGCTAATGTTTTTAGCACACACTAAAAATAAGCATGCGCTAATGCTAGAGACTATCAGGCTCAGTTTCAAAAGAGAAGGACGCCCATCTTTTGACATAAATCGGAACATGGACGTCCATCTCCCAGAGACGTCCAAATCAGTATAATCAAAACCCGATTTTGGACGTCTCCAACTGCAGTCCTTCGCAAGGACGTCCAAACTTCATGGGGGCATGTCGGAGGCCTAGTGAAGGCACGACTTGGGCGTGCCTAACACTTGGACGTCTTTGACCCATAATCGAAAAAAGCAAGGACGTCCATGACGAACACTTGGACGTTTTCACCCGGACCTGTTTTTTTAACGAATAAGGCACAAACCGAAATGACCAGATGACCACTGAAGGGAATCGGGGATTACCTCCCGTTACTCCCACAGTGGTCACTAACCCCCTCCCACCCTCAAAGAACATATTTCAAAATATTTCGTGGCAACCTCTGTGCCAGCCTCAGATGTCATACTCAGGTCCATGACAGCGCTTGAAGGTCCAAGAAGCAGTTTTAGTGGGTACTGCAGTGCACTTCAGACAGGTGGACCCAGGCCTATACCCCCCCTCCCTACCTGTTATATTTGTGGAGGAAACAGCGAGCTCTCAAAAACCCACCACAAACCCACTGTACCCACATATAGGTGCTTCCCTTCACCCATAAGGGCTATGGTAGTGGTGTACAATTGTGGGTAGTGGGTTTTGGGGGGCTCAGCACACAAGGTAAGGGAGCTATGTTCCTGGGAGCTTTTTATGAAGTCCACTGCAGTGCCCCCTAGGGTGCCCAGTTGGTGTCCTGGCATGTCAAGAGGACCAGTGCACTAGAAATGCTGGCTCCTCCCACATCCAAATGGCTTGCATTTGGGCATTTTTGACTTGGACGTCTTTGGTTTTGAAAATTGCCAAAAGTCAAAGACGTCTAAATCTAGGGACGTCCAAATTTAAGGACGTCCTTGGATTTGGACGTCTTTGACGGTATTTTCAAAACGAAAGATGGACGTCCATCTTTTTTCGAAAATACGGCTTTCCCCGCCCCCTGATTTGGACGTTTTACAAAGACGTTCAAATCGCAACTTGGACGTTTCTTTCAAAAATGCCCCCCCACGTCTCTAGCGTTAGCGTGGGCTAATTTTTAGCATTTACTAAAAATGCTAGTGCACCTTAGTAAACAGGGCCCTTAGTGTGCAACTTTAAGGGGTGTACACATGGACGGAGAATGGGCGCATCAAGGTCATGCCACCAAATGACACACACAACTTATAAAATGCTATCAGTGTATATTTACCACATCGAGCATTTAAGGCTACGTTTCAGCAGAGTGATGTGTGTCTGAAATGTTTGCATATGGCTACCTTGGTTCATATGTTTTGGACTTGCCCAATGGTGTTAGTATTTTGGGACTGTAGAAGTGTACATCACCTCCTCCAAGACCCCCCAAAAGAATATTGTCTCCTCCCAGATCCCTTCCCTCCAAAGAACATCACTTTCTCTAGATGCACCCCCCCTCCCCCGCCTACCTTCACCTTCTCTTTCTCTCTTTGTCTCTCGAAAATCTGATGTCCTCCCATGGCTTCTGGTATCACCTGTTTGTGGATAGCTCCAAGATCTTCCTCTCTGTATCAGAGCTCTCAACTGCAAATCTCAACTTGCTTCTCTAACGTTGCAGCCTGGATATTCTTATGTCAACTAAAACTCAACATGGCTAAAACAGGATTTCCTTGTCTCTCTAAAGCCTAAATGGGTAGTGGTAAGTGCTCCTTCCCTGAATTGGCTGTAGTATAAAGGGGGCCTCAGTGTGCATCAAAAACATATGCTGCCAGCATAGACCCCCTTTTGCCACAGCTTAGTAAAAGGACCCCTTAGTGAAGAAGTAGGTTTTTAGACCTTTCTTAAATTTAACATGATAAGACTTACTATGCAGATATAATGATAGAGAGTTCCACAAGAATGGAGCTAAAATAGAGAAAAACAGTCTGACAAGTATATTCCAGTCATGTGCAAGTCACTGATGGAAGGATACAAAGAAGTTTGCATTCTAATTGCTCAGTTGGTTGGTTGCTAACATAATCATATGATTTACTAATTAAACTAGAGTCCCAGTAAAGAAAGCTTTATGAGCAACAAAATGTTATAATTAACCCAATAAACAGCATAAAATGGGATAAGCAGCATAAAATGTATTGAACTTTTCTGGGCTATTACCTCAGAGGAGGGCGGGACTCCATGCGGGAAGGCCCGACGACATGCAGGAGATTTTTACTAGCAGGGCAGACGCGAGGCGCTGCCTGCTACTCGGCGCTTCTCAAATTTTTTTAAAGTTAGTGGGTGGCAGCAGGAGAACAGAGTTGGTAGGTGGGTCAGGTTGGGGGGGACTCAGATGGGAGAAGGGTGTGGGATGGGGGTTCTCAGTTGGGGGAGGGGGTAAGGGGGACTCAGATGGGAGAAGGGTGTGGGATGGGGGTTCTCAGATGGGGGAGGGGGTAAGGGGGACTCAGATGGGAGAAGGGTGTGGGATGGGGGTTCTCAGTTGTGGGGAGGGGGTAAGGGGGACTCAGATTGGAGAAGGGTGCGGGATGGGGGTTCTCAGATGGGAGGGGTAAGGGGGACTCAGATGGGAGAAGGGTGTGGGATGGGGTTCTCAGATGAGGAGGGGTAAGGGGGACTCAGATGGGAGAAGGGTGTGAGATGGGGGTTCTCAGATGGGGGAGGGGGTAAGGGGGACTCAGATAGGAGAAGGGTGTGGGATGGGGGTTCTCAGATGGGAGAAGGGGGCTGGAACTGGGGTTTGAGAAGGGGCCATATGGGAAATGGGGGCCATGCATGGGGCTGGTGGGAAAATGGGGTATGCGTGGGTCAGGTGGGAGAATGGTTCTGGGGATGAAAAGGGAGCCCCTAATACAAGGCATGTGGATGAAGGGGGCTGGAACTGGGGGCTGAAAAGGAGGGTAGGTGGGATAAGGGGGCTAGTACTGGGACTGGAGGCTGAAAAGGGGCAGGGGCTGAAACTGTGGGTACTGGGGGCTGAAAAGGAGATAGGGAGAAGTGGCTGGGGTTGAAGCTTGGGACTGGTGAGAGAAAAAGGCTGGGGACTGGGGTTGAAATAGGGGGCTGAAAAGGGGACAGGGAGGAGTGGCTGGGGGCTGAAGCTCGGGACTGGTGGGAGAAAAGGGCTGGGGCTGAAACAGGGGGCTGAAAAGGGGACAGGGAGAAGTGGCTGGGGCTGAAGCTCGGGACGTGGGAGAAAAGGGCTGGGGCTGAAACAGGGGACTGGTGGGATAGTGGGGCTGGAACTGGGGGCTGAAAAAAGGGGCAGAGAGGGGAGCAGATCTTGGATGGAAGGGGGAGTGAGAGGGAGGGCAGACCCGGATGGATGGGAGAGGGAGGGCAAATGGTGGATTGAAGGGGCAGAGAGAAAGGGCAGACAGTGGATGGAAGGGATAGAAAGGGCAGACAGTGAATGGAAGGGGGAGAGGGCAGACAGGGGCAGATGGAAGGGGCAGAGATAGAGGGCAGATGTGGATGGAAGGGGCAGGGAGAGAGGGCAGACACTGGATGGTAGAGAGAGAACGAAGACAGATGCTGGATGGAAGGAAGACAGTGAAAAGAAGATGAGGAAAGCAGAAACCAGAGACAATAAACTGTAAATAAAATATATTTTTTTATTTTTTTGCTTTAGGATAAAGTAGTATTGTAGCTGTGTTAATAAATGTTTATAATAGAACATGTAAACAAGGTAATCTTTTTATTGGACTAATTTTAATACATTTTGGCTAACTTTTGGAGAACAAAACCCCCTTCCTCAGGTCAGGATAGGATACTGTAACAGTACTATACTGTATTGACCTGAGGAAGGATGTTTTGGCCTCTGAAAGCTAAATGTAGTAGTCCAATAAAATGGTATTATTTTATTTTCTACATTTGTTTTGTTTCTATTTGTTAATTTGTAAAGTGGTGATTGGTATTTGTTAGTTTTTTTTCAAATTTACATCTGCTGTCTTTATATTTTGCACAGTACTAGGGGACATTTTCTGTTTCTGTGGTGTTGAATTATATGCAGAGTTTGGCATCTTGGGGGTTCAGTTTAATTTTTGTCTAAATAGAAAGTTTAAATATTACTACTTATTCTATAGTGGATTAAGGTGTATCTGTGTTTGTGAAAAAGACATGGTTTTCAGTTGGCATTGACTGTGCAGGATCGA
This sequence comes from Microcaecilia unicolor, assembly GCF_901765095.1. Classification (NCBI taxonomy): domain Eukaryota; kingdom Metazoa; phylum Chordata; class Amphibia; order Gymnophiona; family Siphonopidae; genus Microcaecilia; species Microcaecilia unicolor. Next base: position 297,855,164 of record NC_044035.1, on the reverse strand, counting down.
CAAGCCCTGGAGCTGGGGGCCTTGGAGCTCGGAGGGAGGGGTGGCCGGCCCTGGAGCTAGGGTGGGGCGGAGCTAGGGTAGGGCGGAGTTAGGGTAGGGGCGGGGCTAGGGTGGGGCCCCATCAAATTGGTCTGCATAGGGCCCCACACTTGCTAAGACTAGCCCTGCTGCCCCCTCATAGGTTGCTGCTAAATGATCTCTATTGCAGTCTGTTCAAAACTCAGTGCACAATTTATCTTCTAGCACTGTTAGGATCATGTAACTTCTCTTCTCCAGTTACTATGTTGGCTTACAGTCAGATTCTGTATAAAATCAAAACTGCTTGTACTGGCTTACAAATACATTCACTCTGCAATGTCTCCATACTGCTCCTCTCTGCCAATTATCCCTTTCCCCCAAACTTCTCAGCAGAAAAACTGCTCTTACTTATGTCCGCCTCTACAACATCTAAATCTTGATTCTGTGCTTTCCAACCTGGATGTGTCTTCCTGAACTTATACTCCATGCCCCTCTCTTGCCTCTCTGAGGCTGCTTTTAGAACATGAACCTAATTGCTCTTGCATATGTCCTCTCTAACTCACCATGTAGAATCTCTAGAGATCCTGACAGATGGCCTTGCTGTTTTAACTCAGATGCCCCCACCATATGTTTTGCCTGTGCTTCTCTTCTGTCTGTCTGATTTTATTAAAATGTAAGCTTCAAGACGCAGGGACTGTCTATTACATGTGTCTGTAAAGAGTTGTATATTCCTGGTACAGATCACAGTTTATTTGCATTTGATATACCGCCCATTGAGCATATCTGAGTGCTTTATAACTCATATAAATTTCAATGAATTGGTCTAAAATCTTCAAGTCAGAAGAAATAAGAGAGAGAAGATAAAAGAAAAATAATATCATTCCTTTTAAAAGCAATCATCATCCTCAACATCATCATAATATCCCCACAATTCAGTGGCTGAATGCCAAATAGAAAATCACCACCTTGTGACTAATGAATTACCCCAAAGTCCAAATAATTAGAAAAAAAAAACATTATTTGAGAGAGGGAGTTTTAGTTCCCCCCCCCCCCCCCCCCCACCCCAACACACACACACACACACACACACACACAATGTCTCACTCTCTTTCTCTCTCTCTTTAAATATGACTGCAAGTCAGTTAGGGGCCCTTTTACAAAGCTGCGGTAAAAAGTGTCCTGCGGTAGTGTGGGCATGTGAAAATTGCTGCACTCCGAGGCCACATTTACCGAAACAGGAATTTCTATTATTTTAAATGGCAAAGTGCTAATAAAAATATTGGTGCGTGGCAATTTACCACCTCCTATTTAGCAGGTGGTAAGGGCTTACCTGCTAACCTTGTGGCAATTGGAGAGCACACACTGATGGCTGATTACCGCCGGGCACGCCTACTCCCTTCCCCCACACTAGAAATTAGAAAAAGATTTTCTGGCTTCGGAAACACTATGCGGCAAACACAGAACTACTACAGGGCATCATGGTGTGCCACACGGTAGTGCTGTTTTGCCGCATGCTACCTATGCGGTAGCCCTACTGTGCCAAGGGCCCTTTAGTTTCTTTCAAAGAACATCACAATATTTGATCTGGACCTTATCCAGAAGCAGAACATATTCGTTTTATAATGCACAGGGCAGATCAAATGGAATTGGGCAAATCAATTATACACTTTGCCAGTTTTTCTAGAAGATTCTGACACCTATGCTATAAAGTCACAGCCTGCAGGACTAATTCATAACAATTCTAGTACAATTTAGAATTTGCCACTGAAACTTTTGGCATGAATGCCAATCGCAATTTCACTTTAAAAAGACAATACATTGTTAAATGACATGAATCAGCAACAAGTTTACTTAATTAAAATTTTAATCACAAATTAACTATAGTTACACAAGTGAACACAGAATTGATAATGATTTATTAATAAAAGAAATTCAAAAGCATTTATATGAGTACAAATATTGAAGTATAAATAGAAAATAAAACTTTAAACTGATAGGCTATTAAACTTGTATGTTCAATCACAGAAACAGTTTTAGAAATTACTATTTTCACATGTGAACCCCCCACTGGGGGTAGATAAATGAGAGGATTATTATATGAAGCTGAAATAAACTTTCAGCACAGAAAAGCAGAAGTTACAAACAATAATATGGTCCATCAGTGGGTGAAGAAGGAAGGCCCCCCCCCCTCCCGTGTGAAAAAGTCAAGAGCTAGACAGACAGCTAAAGAGACAAAATATGAAAGATCAACCCTGCCGAGGTCGTATCAATTCATGTTGAATCCAGGACCTGGGGTGAACTCCTACCCTTTGTGGTTGAGGTTGAGCGTCTGACTTCCCAGTAAATACATTTCTTGCTTTAACAGGCATTTAAACATGTCGACCCTGTAATGATGCTAACCTGTCTTTGAATGTTTTCTTGGTCCAGTTGGGAGTGGTGCCACATATATGTACTTCTTTGACTGCACTTGGAGGGCAATTCTGTAAAAGGGTGCTTAGATTTAGGCACCTAGAAGGTACCCATTTAGAGCCTGCCTTCCGTTATTTCGGTTGCAAATTACGAAACGAGCTCCTATTATACATTAAGAACCAGCCTACTTTGTCTGCTTTCAAAAAGCTCCTCAGTTGTCACCTCTTCACCCAATCTTTTGGCATAACTGCTGACTGACCTCTTTCCCTGTCTGTCCCTCTTTTTCCATCTTTCTCCTCTCTCATTTAACTTTTGTGAACCACATAGAAGCCTAGTACAGGCCATTTGACAGTATATCAAGTGCAAATAAATAAATAAATACATTCTATAAAGTTTTATAGAGTACTAGCACAACTGAGGCCAGACACACATAAACGAGCCATTGAGTTGGTATAAATGTCTGTGCCTAAATTAAGGAAATATATGCATGGCTTATGGTATTCCATAAGTGACCTGTGTATGTGTGCATCATGCACTCCTCCTGCCCAGAATCTACCCTATTAAATACATACTATCAAAGATATGCACATATCTATAGAATAGTGTGAAGCTGGATTTTTGGCATTTACATGCATATAGCATTCTGGTCATTTAAATGAATAAACTGATTACCTGTCAAACACTAATTCAAGAATGGGCTAAGCACAACAAACTTTGCCTGAACACTAGTAAAATTGAGCTTCTCTGGATCCCTAACACAATTGGACACGGACTCCGCTTATCACAAGACTATCTCTACTTCAGGAAGCAGGTGAAAGCTTGGCTCTTCAACCAGGCCTTTAATGGAAGAAGCAACTAACTTCTTAGTCTCACACACAGACATAAGGAGTGACATAGACTGCACATGCTGTAGCAGGACATGTTTATGCACTCCTACCCTAGCTGAGATAACATTTAATCATCTCTCTGACCTCATGTGCAACTTTCGTTAAATTAGTCTCCTTATTTTCCAACTCCTCTTACTCTCTTATCTATCTATGGATTCCTTTTACTAAGCGGCAGTAAGCCAAATGCGGGCTTACCGCTCGCTATACAGGAAGTACCACCGGGCTACTGTAGCAGACTGGCCTTACTTCCCACCCCTAGTGCATCGTCATTTCTGGCGCTACAAAAACATAGCTGGCTAAGCTGATATTTATTGACTGACCGGCTAAGTTATAGCGGCCAAAGATAGACCTGCTATTTACGTGGTCGCTACACTTACCTGGTCAGCTGATGAATATTGGTGCTAACCAGCTATGTCATAGCAGCTGACCGAGGTAGCTGGCTATGTTGCATGACTGTTTAGCCAAGAAAGCTGGCTTTCTAGCACTGAACATTAGCACTTAGCTGGCTTTAGGCTATTTAACCAGCCAGGAGCCATTTCTGACAGGTTAAATTGTTTTAAATATTAGCCAGTATCTGTCTGTATATAGTCTTGGGCATTTGAATGTATAAAGTCATGCAGCAGCTTAACATTTGCTATAAAATAAATCTTGTCCTGGAGTGTTTCAGCTATTCATAAAATATAGTGGCTTTCCTCTTTGAAATTGTTTTCACATTGCATCACCTCAAAGGAAATCAGTGAGAAAGTAAGAATGTCACCTTAGGCTGCTTAACCTTAGCATCACTGAGCCAACATTTTCCAAGACAGAAATCCATAGGAGTTTTAAATGAATGGGAAACAGTAGTTCTCCCCCTTCTCTGCTTCACAGGCAGCCTTCACTCCTAAACCAAAGTTCCAGGATATGAGTTCACTTTTTTACAAGGCAATTAAAACACACACACACACACGCACGCACATACCAAACTTCTCTGTCTTCAGCTTGGACTCTATTTACACAGGCTCCTGCCCCCTTCAGATTGCAGTCACTATGACAAAGACTGGGCTATCACTTCTTAGATAAGACATTATCATTTTTCTATAGTACATACCAGATGTACGTAGTGCTGTACAGAAAAACATAACAGATGGTTGAAACTTGCAGTCTAGCCAACACAGACAGGGCTTAAAAGAAAAAAGCAAAAATAATGCCCTGGATAAGACAGAAGGCAATAACTGAGAAGATGAATGGACAAGTGGACAGGTGAATGCACAATTTTTAATACAGCATCGACTATAACATTTTCTTTCTAATTCTATAATCAGTGGGATAGATATTTAGCCAGCAGCAGTGAGCGGCTTTTTTTAGCTACCAACAACATTATTCCTGGATATTCAGGGCTAGATGCACCAAGCTTTCTGAGCCAGCACGTGGGTTTTAAACTGGTTTTAGCCAGCTTAACGTGCAAGTAGTAAACAGGGACATGCACAAAAGGGCATTTTCCGATCACGGTAGCTGCTAACGAAAACGGAATGCAAATGATCAAAGGCTATTATAATGAGCTGCACTACTGTTGCAAGGCTATTATAATGAGATGCACTACCGTTTTCTGATTCCCTTACCGTGGAAAACCTAACGGGTGGTCTGCACCTCTCGTTGGGGCTGCTGTGAGGGAATCGGAAGGGGGGGGGAAACATCCAAGTGCTCGTCAGGGATGTCCTAATAAAGTGCCTAATATGGATGTTCTTCACTCACAAAACCAAAAAAGGATGTCCCTGACGAGCACTTGGACATTTACAGCTTTCTCTGAAGGGCTACTACTTATTTTAAAAACGAAGGAGCCGACAGGGACCTTCCCAGGCATCTGCAGAAGTGCTGGGCAATGCAGCCACCCGCCCCCTTCTTACCGGCCAGGTGCTTCTTCAGGAGCAGCTGCAGCCGGTTCTTCTCGCGCACTAATCTGGCCCACCGGTTGCTCGCATCCCAGGAGAAGGAGCGCCCCAGCTTGCCCTTGGTCCCCGGGAAGGGAGCGTCCAGTTGGGGGCAAAGGGGGGCAGGCTTTCTTATCACCAGCTGAAGCTAATGAACGATTGTGAGGCCCTCCCCCCAAGGCCTCTCAGCCAATCACAGCACGTTTAGCTGACACCAGTGGCAGCTAAACGCGCTGTGATTGGCTGAGAGAGACCTGGAGGAAGAGCATAATAGAAAGGGACGTCAAAATAGTCCTCGAACATCCAAATTCTCTCTGGCAGTGGTCGTAAGAAAAACACGTCCAAGAAGGACACCTATCAAAAAATCTGCAGAAAAAATAAATCCCGTCAAATACGACCTTTTTTTTTTTTTTTTTGATGTGAAGCCGAGCAGCAGAGCAACCAGTATAACAATCTGTGCTGCATAAAGTTGCCGGGCTGCTGCAGTTTTAACTCTCATGGGTCTGCAAAGAACAAAGGAGGGGCGCTTTGCGGTCCATTTCTAGGGCCCTGCTCGTCAGAGACATCCTTTTTTTGTGTGTTTTTTTTATAGTGAAGGACGTTCACAAAGGACGTCCTTGGCATGCGCAGAGCAACCAGCATAACACTTGGCTGCTCTGTGTGCGCATGCTCGACCGGCTGACTGGCCGACTGGCTTCCGAGGGAATAGAGAATGCAAGTGAGCTACAATGAGCAGCTCATTTGCATTCCATTTCCTTAATGCATGGCCGTTCCCTAAAAATTCGCTATGGAATCGGTAAGGGAAGGGCTCTTCCGAGGACCTTAGTGCATCTGGTCCTCAATGCTGAGTCATATCCAGGCACCAACTTTGAAAATCCGGGTTTACATGTCTAGTTATCTCTTGTGGTTAAGTGCGATATTCAGAACTTAACCACCTAGGTGACACTGCATAAAGATAGGACTGACTTTTATGCAGTTCGATATGGCCACTAATTAGACAGTTAAGTGCTGGATATTGTCCTAACTGCTGACTGTCCACAAAATAGCCAACTTTTATGTGCATGAATGCAGCATGCATGCATGAAAGTGCTAGATGCATGCTTACCAATGTTCTATAACTTTAGCACACAAGCCATATACACCTGTATTCTATATAGTACACCTAGCATTCAGCGCCAAAATCCAAGCATATTCTATAACAACGTGTGTAACTTAATTGGCTTAACAAGCCAATCAGTGTTAAGAGCACTTAACAAACACTAATGGACAATAATTAAAATTTACGCATGCAAATCACTAATGGACTCATTTTCGAAAGAGAAGGATGCCCATCTTTCGACACAAATCGGAAGATGGGCGTCCTTCTCACAGGGTCACCCAAATCGGCATAATTGAAAGCTAATTTTGGGTGTCCCCAACTGCTTTCCGTTGCAGGGACGACCAAAGTTCACGGGGGCGTGTTGGAGGTGTAGCGAAGGCGGGACTTGGGCATCCTCGACGCATAATGGAAAAAAAGGGTGTCCATGACGAGCACTTGGATGACTTTACCTGGTCCTGTTTTTCTTACGACCAAGCCACAAAAGGTTGCCCGGACTGACTATTTGACCACCGGAGAGAATCGGGGATGACCTCCCCTTATTCCCCCAATGGTCACTAACCTCCTCCCACCCTAAAAAAACATCTTGAGAAATATTTTGTGCCAGCCTCTATGCCAGTCTCAAATGTCATACTCAGGTCCATCACGGCAGTGTGCAGGTCCCTGGAGCAGTTTTAGTGGGTGCAGTGCACTTCAGGCAGGCGGATCCAGGCCAAACCCCCCCCCCCCCCCCACACCTGGTGGTAAATGTGAGCCCTCCGAAACCCACCACAAACCCACTGTACTCACATGTAGGTGCCCCCCTTCACCCGCAAGGGCTATGGTAGTGGTGTACAGTTGTGGGGAGTGGGTTTTGGGGGGCTCAGCACACAAGGTAAGGGAGCTATGTACCTGGGAGCAATTTATGAAGTCCACTGCAGTGCCCCCTAGGGTGCCCGGTTGGTGTCCTGGCATGTCAGGGGAACCAGTGCACTACGAATGCTGGCTCCTCCCACGACCAAAGGGCTTGCATTTGGTCATTTCTGAGATGGGCGTCCTTGGTTTCCATTATCAACGAAAATCAGAAACGACCAAGTCTATGGATGACCATCTCTAAGGACGACCTAAATTTCACGATTTGGGCGTCCCCGACCGTATTATGAAAACGAAAGATGGATGTCCATCTTTTTTCGATAATATGGGTTTCCCCGCCCCTCCACCGGGACGTTTTGCGAGGACATCCTCAGCAAAACTTGGCCGTCCCTTTTCGATTATGCCCCTCCATGTGTATTCTATAATGCACAGCATCTAAATTTTAATGCACACAGGCAAAAGGGAGTGTGGTTATAGGCGGGGAAATGGGAATTTCATGGGCATTACAAAGTTTACACACACTGTTATAGAATATGGCCCTCTGCGCCTAAATCTACTTACTGGTATTTACGTTATGTTTTGATTGGTGTAAATGGAGGTGCATAGATTTAGGTGCTGGGGTTTCAACTAAGCATTTTCTATATACCACACCTAAATCTAGGCACTCTTATAGAATATGCTTAGTCGGAAATGTTTTCTGCACTTATTTTTTAAGCACCATATATCGAATCCCCCCCCTCATAGTCCATAAATGCAAGAGGACTTGCACACAGGTAGGCATATAGGCAGGATACTGGTGTGGCAAACACTTAAGCATGTAGGTTATAGAACACTGTCATTTACTTGCTAAAATGCTACATTTAGGTGTGTGGATTTATGCCTGCTATTAACATGGCGTAAGTGGGTGCACCTAAATGTTAGCCCATAAATTCTGACTTACGTTACTATTCTATAATGGAATCTGGGTGCTCAAATGCCATTATAGTATTTGTGTTCAGCATACTGCAATTGGCACCTACATTTTGGAGCACTTTATAAAATGGACCCATTTGGACTAGATTCAATAAACAGCGCTCAAATGTGGGTGCCTAAAAAATCAGCATGGAGAGTTATTCTATAAATGGTGCTCCAGGTTATACACCATTTATAGAAAAGTCACTGTAGAGATGTGGGATTGTAGGAGCTGTGGTAAGAGGTCCCAGTGCATTTATACCAATCAGAAAGACAGCAAGGTCCATGCAACATTGCACTTAGAAGCATCACCAAAACCTCATTTTGTCATGTGACCTACAACATCATCATTTACCGCTGCTACCACCAGAGATAGAAGCTTCATCTTGCTCCCTGGTTCACTCCATCTCTCTCTTCTGTACTTTCATGTCTTCCTTTTATTAATATATTTTCCTTCTTCACTAGCTTTTATCAGTTCTTACCTATCCCTCTACTGCATTTTCATCTCACCTACCAATCTATTACTTTCCTTTGTCTTCTATCCACTCTTTCATATCATTCTTCATCTATGCAGGGAGTAATTCTATAGGAGTCGCTTAGTTATAGGTGGCAAGAACATGAGTAAAAGCTGGTATTTGAGTCATGTAAGTGCAAATGTGGAACAAAGAAAAACAATGTACAGCCAGGATCTGTGCCCACCTTTGGCACAAGGATTTATACCAACTGAAACCTGTTGTAAATCCTGGCACGTAAATTAGGCGCAGATCCCCAAAACTCTGTAATACAGCATGCATCTTTAGTGAATGTCAGTAACCCGCACATGTCCTTCCCATGACCATGACCCCTTTTTAGTTGCATGCTAAAAGATCTGCATGCGGATCTTCATAGAATAGCATGATGAACATGCAAATCCTAATCAAAGCCAATTAACCACAATAATTGATGGTTGCTACCCAATTATTGCTAGTTATTGGGTTATTACTCAAAATACTTGCGCCAAATTGTGTTGTGCAATTTTGGAATCCATATATAGAATAAGGGGTTTTATGTATAAGATCATTTTAAGGAGAACTCTGGTTCTGTAAGTTGTTGCTAATCAATCTTTTCTTGTATAGTGTGACATTGGCATGAGAAATCTATCAGTCTCCAGCTCTGAGAGAAAGGGAATGGGACTTAATGTACTGCCTTTCTGTAGTGGTTTACATATTATGCACAGGTGCTTATTTTGTACCTGGGGCAATAGAAGGTTAAGTAACTTGCCCAGAACCGCAAGGAGCTACAGGAATCAAACTCAGTTCCCCAGGTTCTCAGGCTGCTGCATTAACCACTAGACTACTCCTCCACTCCAACATAGCTTCTTCCTAAGTGTGGCTGCTATAATAGAATATAAGATAAGCAAAATAGATTTTTCCCTTCTGTAAACCAAATGAATTTCTGTTGTAACATTCCCCTCCTCCTATTTTCACTTTGACAGGCAGCTGCACCAAAGAGACAAAGGAAATCATCCTGCAAAAAAAACTGCAAAAGAATTTAACTCTTTCTATCCCTATTTATGAAAGGCTGTAGGGAAGATGAAAGAACAAATGGTGTAATAGTTATGGTGGTTGTTTAGTTTATTACAAAGCTTGGTGATAGGGCATGGCAAGAGGAGAAGAAGTTGTATGCTTTATGAGATTTTTGTATGCTCATCTATACAGGGGATGAGAACAAATGAGGAAGAAAAAGACTGAGATAAGTGATATCCTATAGACAACCAAACCTCTACATGTGGCAGCTGTAATGTTCCCTTACAGTGGGGAAAGGAATAACTACGGAGAATTGACTGGTCTGTTTCTGTTATCTACAAGAAATGTGTATTTTGCACACTTTTGGATTAATAAATGTGCCTTTTAAAAAGTTATTAGAACATGTGTGCAACAAACAAACAAAATAAACACTTGAAAATTGGGATAAAAGCCAAACAATCCAAAAACAAATGAAAAAAAATGTTTATCCTGTTCATATCCTTAATATCTACACATACTACAGTATGTAAGAATTTCATTGAAGTCAAAATGGGTTCTACAACTGCTGTTTAACAGAGCATCCAGGGAAGGGTAAGGATTGCACAACCTGGCCCTTATTTCTAAATTCCTAACTTGTAGAGGAATTGCTGCAGAATTGTAAATAATCAGAATGGGTAATTACTGGCTAGACATGTGATACCTCTCCCCCAATGTAACTCACACATAGATACAGCAACAGAAGGTGGAGGACAGTTGCAGTACTTCAGGCTAAATCTGCCTCCTATGACTGGCTCAGGAACAGGCAAATGCAGAACAAAGAGCCACTCTTTCCTCCTTACCCACTCTGCAACTTAAGGAAAGGGGCTAGGTAAGAAAGCTGATCGACATGGGGGGGGGGGGGGGGGGGAAGAAAAGATTACCAGCCTCAGGACGGGATAAAGAAGAAGGGAGACTAGAGAATTGACCAAGGATAAGAGAAAAGGAAAGCAGAAGATTGCCTTGGGTATTGGGGGAGGTAAGGAGGGCATGGGGAGGGAAAGGAAGAAGAGAAGATTAACCAGAGGACATTAAGAGGACTGTGAAAGGTATATTGCAGTCAGTCACAGAGAGTAGTTTCCCCCCCCCCCCCCCCCAGAAGGCTTACAATGTAAGTGGAATTTTATATCAAAGTGTCTAGGCTAATAATCTATGGGTTAAAATAATCTATCCATCTATATTTATCTATATCTATCTATCCATATATATATATATATATATATATATATATATATATATATATATACTGTATATATATGTTTTGTTTGCTTTTTACCTTGCAAGGGCCTCAATAGTAGGCGCTGCATGAGAAGTTGTAAGAAAGATGGGGAAAGAGCTAAGACAAAGGAAAAGATGGAAATATGGCTGCAGAGTTGTAGGAAAAGCAAATACAATTGCATACATGCACAATTTTTGAGCATGAATAATTTGTATGGGTGCTGTATTGGAAATCACTACTATAGCTATTGCACTACAACACCTTTTGCAAGCTGTCCTTTTGCAAACTCAAAAACCTTGCCTGCAGATCTAGAAAAAAATGCATGGCTCTGATTGGCTATACTACTCAGAACCAGCTGTTTTGTTGTTTTTTTAAATCTGCATCACCGAAAGAGCAGTGGAGATAGGAAATGAGATGAACACACTTATATATGAGGAGTTCCAGGGAAAAGTAGGCCAGAAAGCTAAAATTTTTGATAAAATTTGAATTACATGACTGAGTACTTGAATAAGTACATGAGAGAACTGAAAGAGTTTTAGATGTAATTCTGAGAGGATTCAGGAGAACTATGAAACTGGTACTGAGGAGGAGGGGAAGATAAGAGTCCCTTTCACCAAGCTGCAACTAAAGGGGGCCTGCACTGGTGTCGGCAAATTTGTTTTGACACGTCAAGACCCCCTCTTACCACAGTGGGTAAAAGGTAGGTCTTTATATATATATATATATATATCATCCACAAAAAAATGAACATGCAATCCTAAATTTTGTATTAACAGTGTCAAGAGGAAAGAAAAATCTTTAGTAATATTGGATCCAAAACTGGCCCTTGATGCACTCTAAATAGAAGGGGTTGCACCGTAGAAACATGATCATAATGGCAACTTAAAATGTGCAGGCAGAAAAATATAATCCAAACCAGTTCAAAACAGTTCCTGGATGTTCAAATTCTTATTTTATAAGACTGGGATATAGACATCTAAAACTTCAGTATGTCCCTATGACAAGGGGCAAGGTCTGGGCAAGTTTTGGGTGGTATTAATGAGGGACTAAAATATGGATGTCCAACTCCAATTTCATAAGGGAAAGGGGCATCTAGGTCCAGAAAGATGGACATAGTTGTTGCCCACCCTGAATTTGAAGCTGGCAAGGTATGCCAGGCACTATGTCAGCTTTAGGAACATGCCTATTGGTCTGCCACAATAATGTCAGTGTCCCTTGTTCTTCCCTGTTCATAGTTTGGACTTTTCAATTTGTAAAATGAATGTTTATGTTGGACATCATCAGCATGGACATTATGTTGGACATCTATTTCTCATAGATTTTAGAACAAGCTGCATGTTGATAGATCCTGTTCTAAAATGCTAGTGCCACCAGTGACATACTGACTTGGAGGTCCTTACTCTGAATTGAAATGTACTTTCTAAAATGCTATTCAATACCTCTGAATTGATTATGTTTTTTGAATCAGCAAAGTTTAAATCTTTTTTTACAGGAATGTTTCAGAGTTTCTAGAATAGTCTTAGGTATGTAAAAAATGTCTTCTGTAATTACTGAATGGTGCTATAATTGATTGTGGTATAATGTGCAGTTCTATTTTTTTATGTCTCTATTGGATCTCATTTAATTGGAGACTTAACTATTTACATCTTTATCTGTATTTATATCTGTGTGTGCTGGTGCTAAGTGCTGAGACACCCATGGAATATAATACACGTCTGAGCATTTAAGGCCGGCTAATTTTTAGCATGAGCTAAAAACTCTAGAGCATCTTAATAAAAGAGGCCCCTAAATTTTATCTGCCATTTGGATGCCCAGTCTTAAAGTTTCCTAAGGTCTTCCTGCAATTTATCACAGTCCACATGTCTTTTGATGACTTTGAATATGTCACAATTCAGACCTACTGTTTCTCTGTATCTAGCTCTGTGACCTCTCCAATCTGCCTTTTTTCCTGTTCTTCCTGTTAGCCAAGCCTCGCTTTGGTGTTCTTTAAGCCAAGCCTCGCTTTGGTCTCCCTACTTTTCTTAATTTCCTACTTGTGTCTTCATCAGCCTACTCATAGGCGCCCCGTATAAGAGGCTTGGGCAGGCTAAGCCTCACCTGCTGTGCTCTGAGAGGTTTAAATTGTTGATTTACCTCCATCCTCACAGCAGGAGCTGCAGTGAAAGCCCTCTAGCCTTGTGTAACCAATTGTAGAAATTGGTTTATGGTTTGTTTACCTTACTGCTGGGAGAGCAGGGGGAGGGGGGGTTGGCTGGGTTGCCAGGGAAATATTTAAGGAGGATGACTTCCTGACCTGCACTGAGAACAGATAGCAGCAGAATCGGACAACCAGACAACAAAGGTAGAAAAGATCATTTTATTTTCATTATAGTGTTTGGAATATGTCCACTTTGAGAATCAGGTGCTCAACATTAAAAGTTTATATTTATTTACTTATTTATGGCATTTTATCCCACATTAAACATGAATTAGGGTGTTTTGTGGCTCTACATGAGAATTGTGATGATATGATCCCTTGTTTCATATTGTTGACGGTCTGCATTTTCCGTATGGGTGGTATATTGGTGTATTAGGTTCTGCCCAGTGTAATATTTATGGTACATTATGGTTCTGAGTGTGTTTTTGCACAAAGTTGTGCATAGTGTTTTGCAGTTGAGCGATTGTGCTTAGAATATGCTTTGAGCAACCACTTTATTCTTTGACATATGATACATATCTAATATCTAAATTTAATAAAAGATATTAATTGTGACTTTTATTTTTATTCATTTATTTTTTCTGTGTGTTATCAGACAATTATGGATTTAAGCTTCACCCCTGGCCCCACCCCTAACCCTGCCCCCTTTAGCCTCCCCAAACAGTTGGGCCACCGACCGCCTATGAGCCTACTCCTTTATAAGGACCCAGGGAACTTTCCTGCATTGCCTTTTTGCAACAGGTCTATTTTCCCTTTTTCTTGTTGTACTGGTGTTTGATTCTGAGGGAACTGGTCTTCTTGTTAAACTGTGTCTTTGAGCACAGCTCTGAGCCCTGTGTGAGTGGTTTTGGTTTGCTCTCAATCAAAAGCCCTCTTCTGTTTCTCTGTGCATGTTGTTCTGGTTTTAACCTGTATGGATTACTTGTTTGTTGCTCCTCAAGCAAAGTCCTGTTCTGTGTGTGGTTCTGGTGTGAACCTGAATAGATTCCTTTCTTGTTTCTAGGCTCTCTAGCTTAAACCTGTTTTGTTTCCTTGTGTGGTTTCCCTTGTTACCTTTCACTGTTCAGAGAACTGGTTGTTGCCAGCCCAGCTACATTTCTTGGTTACTTTGCCTTCACAGCCTAGCTGCTTTCATTGATTACCTTTCTCCCATGCAGCTGGGTATGCTCTGTCTGCCTGCCTTTCCCTTCCCTACCTGGCTGTGTGTACTGGCTGAGTTCTGGTAAGAATATTGTTTGATTTTCCTTAGTATGCTTTATACCTTTGACTGCAGTGTAAGCCCTGTTTCTTTCTGATGTGTATGTAAAGGCAGCTTTCCTTGTTTGCTTGATTTTTCCCTTTGTTTCTAGTGTCTGTTATTTGATTCTGTGGCACAGCCTTGTGTATTCCTATAGGTGGTTTTCCTTTACCTTTTCCCTGAGTGCTGTAAGGTGCAGCCTAGAGTGTTCCTATGAGTGGCTTCCCCTTTTCCCTGAGTGCTGTAAGGTGCAGCCTAGAGTGTTCCTATGAGTGGCTTCCCCTTTTCCCTGACTGTTGTAAGGCGCAGCCTAGAGTGTTCCTATGAGTGGCTTCCCCTTTTCCCTTGAGTGCTGTGTGGCACAGCCTAGTGTATTCATATGTTTCCTTTTTTCCCTTGAGTGCTGTGTGGCACACCCTTGAGTATTCCTTTGTGTGGCTTCCCTTATCTTTAATTTTCTCAGGAGTCTCTGATGAGGAACTTTATCAAAAGCTTTCTGAAAATCTAGATACCCTACATCAACCGGCTCACATTTACCCACATGTTTATTCATGCCTTCAAAGACTTGAAGCAAATTATTAAGGCAAGACTTCCTTTGGCTGAACCCATGCTTACTCTGTCCCATTAAATCATGTTTGTCTATGTGTTTATTCTTTATAATAGTTTTCACCATTTTGCCTGGCAGTGAAGTCAGGCTTACCGGTCTGTAATTTCCTAGTTGTCACTTGGAACCTTTAAAAAAAAAAAAAAATTGGCGTTACATTGGTCACCCTCCAAGCTTCAGATGCAACAGACAATTTTAATGGCAACTTACAAAGCACTAACAGCATATCAGACATTTCATGTTTGAGTTCTTTCAGTACTCTGGGGAATATACCATCCTTTCCAGGTAATTTATCACTCTTTAACTTGTCAGTTTGGCTCAATACATCTTCCAGGTTCACTGAGATTTCTTTCAGGTCCTCTACATCGTCACCCTTGAAAACCATTTCCAGTAAGGGTAGATCTCTTACATCTTCTTCCATAAAGACCAAAGCAAAGAATTCATTCAATCTGTCTTCTATGGCCTTGTCCTCCCTGAGTGCCCCGTTGCTCCTTCATAATCTAATGGTCCCACAGATTCCCTCACAGGCTTTCTGCTTCTGATGTACCTGAAAAAGGTGTTACTATGGATTTTTGTCTCTGTGGCAACTTTTTCTGTGTGTTCTCTTTTAGCCTTCTTTATCAATGCTTTGCATCTAGCTTAACAGTGCTTATGTTGCTTCTTATTTTCTTCATTCAGATCCTTTTTCCATTCTTTGAAGGATGTTCTTTTGGCTCTAATAGCCTCTTTTACTTCACCTTTTAACCATGCAGGTTGTCGTTTGCTCTTCTTTCCACCTTTGTTAATATATGGAATACATCTGGTCTGGGCTTCCACAATGGTATTTTTAAACAACGTTCATGCATAATTTAAAGTCCTAACCTCTGCAGCCAATCCTTTTAACTTCTTTTTAACCACTTTCCTCATTTTATTGTAGTCGCCCTTTTGAAAAATAAAAGCTGCTACAGTAGATTTCTTTAGTGACTTCACTCCAGATATCAGCTCAAATTTTATCATGACCACTGTTTCCCAGCAGACCCAACACTGTTACCTCTCATACTATGCCCTGCATCCCACTAATTACTAGATCTAAAATAGCCCTCCCCCCCTTAGGTTCTTGGACCAATTGCTCCAAGAAGCAGTCATTTATTATGTCTAGCACTCCCTAATGTAACATTTATCCATTCAATATTGGGTTAATTTAAATAACCCATTATTATACTGCTGCCCAATTTACCAGCTTTCCTACCTTCTGTAAGTATTTCTTCATTTGTCTAATCATACACAATCATCAGTCTGCTGAGAAGTTATTGCCCTTTCTGAGTTTACCCTATGGTTCAGGAAACACTGTGTGACACAGAGGGGTATTTTTGAAAGTTGCAATTTGGACGTCCTTGCAAAACGGCGAACTCCAGGGGCAAGGAAATCTGTATTTTCAAAACAAGATGGACGTCCATCTTTTGTTTCGAAAATACCATCAGAGATGTCCAACTCCTTAAATTTGGACGTCCCTAGACATGGACGTTTCTGACTTTCGGCGATTTTCAAAACCAAAGACGTCCATATCAAAACCCTCCTAATGCAAGCCACTTGGGCATGGGAGGAGCCAGCATTTGTAATGCACTGGTCCCCCCTGACATGCCAGGACACCAAGCGGGCACCCTAGGGGGCACTGCAGTGGACTTCATAAATTACTGTCAGGTACATAGCTCCCTTACCTTGTGTGCTGACCCCCCAAAACCCACTACCCACAACTGTTCACCACTACCATAGTCCTTATGTGTGAAGGGGGCACCTAGATGTGGGTACAGTGGGTTTCTGGTGGGTTTTGGAGGGCTCGCTGTTTCCTCCATAAATGTAACAGGTAGGGGGGTATGGGCCTGGGTCTACCTTTCTGAAGTGCACTGCAGTACCCACTAAAACTGCTCCTGGAACCTGCATGCGCTGTCATGGACCTGAGTATGACACCTGAGGCTGGCACAACATATTTTTCAAGATGTGTTTTGTGGGTGGGAGGGGGTTAGAGGCCACTGGGGGAGTAATGGGAGGTCATCCCTGATTCTCTCCGGTGATCATCTGGTCATTTTGGGCACCTTTTTGTGCCTTATTCGTAATAAAAACATGTTTGGGTGAAAACGTCCAAGTGTTTGTCAGGGTCGTCCTTGTTTTTTTTTATTATGGGACAAGGATGTCCAAGTATTAGGCATGCCCAAGTCCCACCTCTAACATACCCCCTTGAACTTTGGCTGTCCTTGCGACGGAGTGCAGTTGGAGACGTCCTAAATTGGGTTTCAATTATACCAATTTGGACATCCCTGGGAGAAGGACGTCCATCTTCCGATTTATGTTGAAAGATGGATGTCCTCTGTTTCGAAAATCAGCCCAACAGAATTCTGAAAGCTACCTTTCCAGTCTGCCAAATCAATGTAAGGATTATACCTTCTCATCCAGGACATTTCTAAAATGATTATCAGGTGGGGTGATTGGATGAGTCTAAATTGTATAAGGTCTCAGTGCCCCAACACATGCTTCCAAGAATATAGCTTTTGGGTTAATGGACTGGAATTAAGTGATTTTGGATCCTGCACCCTGTTTCAAATGCTGGAGGACAAATTTGGTGGTGGGAATTATGTTAGGTAGTGGGGCGGAGAAGTCATCAAAAGTCTAAAAGAAGGACTAGTAGAAAACTCCAATGGAGACTATTGGACAGAAGTATATTTGAGGTCCAAGTTAATTCTTTTACTATATTATTGCATATAGAAGGAGCTTATATACTGTAGACTGATTGTATAAGGAGATTTTAATCTACTCTTTTTAGACAATATTGAGCTTCATATTTGTGATTATTTTTTTACATGTCATGTTCTTGTTTGTTTGTCACAGCAAAGAACAAGGAGTCAGATCCCTCTTTTACTTGTATTTCCTTTTGAATTGCCTGGTATTGGATGCCTAAATCCTTTGAGCTGCATATGGTCCAAAGGAGATATTCGTTGGATAATTTAAAAGCAACACGGTTACAACTGCAAACTATTTCAGACTTAGACATAGTTGAAGAAGTTGACTTTTGACAGGTGTCTTTAGAGGCCTTCTTTAATACATGAGCTCCTAATCATTCTGTCCTAGCAGATGGTAATATAGCCCTTCCTGTGTACTCCTTTCCTTCACACATGGAATTTCTACCCATAAGGACTGAACGCTGCTATCTGTTTCATGTAGAATGTTTATTTTGTTTGACTCAATTCCCTTTTTAACATAGAGCACAAACCCCTCCAATTTGATCCACTCTATCATTGTGATATAATTTATACCCTGATAACAGTGTCCCACTGATTGTCCTCCTTCCACCAGGTTTCTAAGATGATGCTGTATATAGTGCTATATACTCTAACTCTCCTTTTTAGGCTTCCAACATTTCTATGTAGACACTTCAAATTTTATTTTTTCCTTGCATCTACAAGTTGCTTTAATGTTGACTAGGATAATTTGCATACTTTACCCTCTTCTCCCATTGAACACTCCTCCTTTTCTTTTACCATTATTGAACCTCTCTATTGGGGTTCCCTAAAGATCCTGTTTCAATAGTATTCTTCAAGGATACTCCACACTGAATCATGCTCCTGGGTGACTGTCAGCTCCCCCCCCCCCCCCTTCCCATTTTAGTTTTAAATGCACTTTATCTCCTTTTAAAATGTTAACATCAGCAGCCTGGTTCCATCCCGGTTAAGGTGGAGTCCAGCCTTTCAGAACAGGCTCCCCCTTTCCCAGAATAAAACCTTGTTTATGTGACCCCAGAATGTGCCTTAGAAACAGGGGATCACTTACAAGTGTATTATATATGTGAATAGTTAATTCCAACAAGGTGAAGATTACGACAACCAGGAGCCCCTGATAAATATTGGTTAAAGAAACCTGAAAACACACTCCCTAATACTGGGTTAGCTTTGAATAAAAAAAATATATATATATATTTTTTTTTAACAAACAATTCCCCCCCCCCCCCAACTGAAAGGTTTGATTAGTATTGATTTTCAGTGCCAATTTAGTAATGGCATGGTTTCTCCTCCTGAGGAGAGGTAACAGAGAATAGAGAGATTTAAGGTCACAATGGCATCCAAAGATTGTCAAAATACCAAAATAAAAACACAGATAAGTGAGACAAAGGCTTATTCCCAAAGCAATGCCTACCTTTTGGAGGCAGTCAAAACTCAAGGGAATTTTCCTGAGAAGTCTCTGCATTTTTCATCTTAGTCAATGTTCACGCTGGATGCCACTAGCAAAATGCATGTTCATTTTTCATGTATTTTAGAACAGGCTGTACATTGTCAGATCCTGTTCTAAAGTACCTAGCACTAGTGACATACTGATCTGGACATCTTTATTCTCTAGCACAGATCACCATACGTTAGTGGCAGTGGCTTTGGCACAGCATCCACACACACACTCTCTCTCTCTCTCTCTCTCTCTCTCTCTCTCTCTCTTTCTCTCTCTCTTTTTCTCCGCAGCTTTACCTTCTTTATCTCCCCACATGTCCAGCCCTGCATACATAAGTTTTTCTAAGTGAACAAGGTAAAGAACTGTTTGTATATCCCCTTCACAGAGCTTGAGTATTTAATGTGTATTGTACCTTTACTAGAAAACTGACAACAGGATCATATCCTAGGGCAGGGCTTCCCAAATTTGTCCTGGGGACTCTACGGCCATGCAAGATACCCACAATAAATATGCCTGAAATCAATTTGCATGCTTTAGACACCTGCCTATCAAAATAAATGGGAATAAATTCAATAAGAGAATATCATAGCAAGTCTTGTACATGTGATAGTGTTTGAAACTGTAAGAAAAAAATACAGTGAGTGTGAGCCTATAGAGATTTGGATAAGATTACAGAGTGAACTTTACCATTGAAGAAACATTCTATTATTGAACAAGGTGAATTTGTTAAAAGTGAAAAGTGCTAGTATATGTTTCTATAGTCATATTGAATTATGCATAATAATTTGTATTAATTTATCTCTTTTCTGAACAAAAGTTCATTGCCTACACTTGTTTATTTAAAATTGTCTGGTCTTTCAGAGCACTATAGATCATAAAGGAAATGCCTATGGTGATGTAACCAGCCTTTTTTAAACTTATTGACTGGGCAAGGGGGCATTCACATGGGTGGGGCATGAGAGGGACATGGGTAGGGCTGCCACTTATGCACATAACTGACAGAATACTGTCAGTTATGTGTGCCCCTGCCACATTTAGATGACTGTACATGTAGAAGTGCTGATATCAAATTAATACTGTATTCTATAATAGAATCCAGGTGCCTCCATAAGGACTTGTTTTCTTGTCACTATCTCTAAATTTCTTTCTTTTCCTGAATCCACTCTTCTGCTTCTTTCCCTTGTTCTCCAGCATCTGCCATCTGACTCTTCTATCCCTTACCTTCCTCTGCATCTTCTCTTCTCGCTCATGTAGTCTGAGTAATGAGAGACAATCTTGCTACTTTCCACCACTCTGACTGACTTATCTGTGCCTACATTGAAAACATGTTCCAAACAACCTCAGATCTCATAATGCACAATCATAAGTCTGTTGAGAAGCTATTGCCCTTTCTGAGTTTACCCTCATGGTTCAGGAAACACTGTGTGACACAGAATTCTGAACATTACCTTTCCACTGGACCAAATCAATTTAAGGATTATACCTTCTCATCTAGGAGATTCCTAAAATGATTATCAGGTGGGGTGATTGGATGAGTCTAAATGTTATAAGGTCTCAGTGCCCCAACACATGCATCCAGGAATATAGCTTTTGGGTTAATGGTCTGGACTTAAGTGACTTTGAATCCTGCACCCTGTTTCAAATGCTGGAGGTCAAATTTGGTGGTGGGTGTGGTGTGGGGTAGTGGGGTGGAGAGGTCATCAAAAGTCTAAGAGAAGGATTAGTAGAAAACCTAGCAGTTCTCCAATGGAGGCTGTTGTACAGAAGTAAATTTGAGGTCCAAGTTACTTCCTTTACTATATTATTGCAGATAGAATGAGTTTATATAGATTGATTGTATGAGGAGATTTTAATCTACTCTTTTTAGACAATATTGAGCCTCATATTTGTGATTATTTTTTTACATGTCATGTTCTTGTTTGTTTGTCACAGCAAAGAACAAGGAGTCAGATCCCTCTTTTACTTGCATTTCCTTTTGAATTGCCTGGTATTGGATGCCTAAAACCTTTGAGCTGCATATGGTCCAAAGGAGAGATTTGTTGGATAATTTAAAAGCAAAATGGTTACAACTGCAAACTATTTCAGACTTAGACATAGTTGAAGAAGTTGACTTTTGACAGGTGTCTTTAGAGGCCTCATTTAATTCATTAGCTCATTTAAAACATAAATGATGCATTGAAATAAGAATTAAGGAGGATAGAGAAGGAGTGAATTCTATAACTGGAGCCTAAAAAAATTGGTGACCAAAAAACCCACGTAAGTGGCATTCTATAAGCTATATGTAAAGTTTGGCACGGTTTATAGAATAACGTTTAAGTGGAGAGGTCATTCGTAAATTTAGGTGTCACCATTTGTGCCAACGAAAATGTGGTGCAAATGCCTGCACCTAAATTTACTGCAGAGCACCTATATTTTATAATTACGAGTGTAACTCAAAACCACACCCCTGATCTTCCCCAAAATGCCCATGACCCTTCCATTTCTTTGTCCCCTTTTTTGGGCCACATGTAAATTTTTGGCATGGATCCCAAACCTAAATTTATGCACATAAGTCCTAATTAAATCTAGTGCTAATAATTGCTTGTTAAACAGCCAATTATTGGATCATTATTCTATTAGTTTGTGCATGCAAATCAGGAGCACACCTAAATTTGTGTGCACAATTTTTGGTGACATTTGTAGAATCTGAGGGTTGATGCTACTATTTTAGACTTCTTTTCAGTATTTACACAGTTATTGTGAGAAAGTAGCAAGTTTAAAGAAGGGTTATATCGATATGATTGCAAGAACTGTCTCTTGTCCAAAACTCTTGTTTAATGTTGTGAAAGGTTTAAACTTTTTTAATACTGGTTATCCTGGGGATATACAGATTTTTGCTACAGGTTTTCAAAAGAAGGTTCTCAATATTTGTGAATGAATCCCTGTTTCTAAAGTAGACATGTCTTTGAGTGATGCATTCTTAAATGCAAAATAAAAGTATTTTTCTTTAGTATCTATGATTCAAATAGAAAATGCTATCACAAGTTTGAACAACTCATTGAACTCTGAATAGTTTGTTCTACACCAGTGTAGAAATCAATGAGGACAGAACTTGTTGAATCATCTACTGCAGTAGTAAAAAAGTCTTTATCTTCTGGCTGGGGGGGGGGGGGGGGGGGGGGGGGGGGAGGATGCCATATTCTTAAGAAGCATGATGCTGATTCTTTAGACCCTAATAATTACAGGTCTATTTCATCATTGCCTTTTCTGACTACAATTGCAAAGAAAATACAGTAGTAGTAAAACAACTACAGGATTATGTTTTGTGATATGTATCAATTTGGTTTAGGTGTAAAAAGAACCAGGCGCACCCGTTAAGGGGGGCCAACCACAACTGGACTGAAGGCCGGCAAAGACAAAGGAGGGGGAAGGGGGAGAGGGAACAGGGAGGGACAGATAGGGAACAGAGAGAGTAGAGGGAGGCTGGCAAGCAGAGAAAAGAAAAGGGGGAGGAAGAGAAAAGGGGAGGAGTGAGAAGCAGGAAAGAAACGAGGGAGTCATTTCGAATTAGGAGAAGAGCAGCGTTGGCCCACCTGCCCACCCAATGGCAAGGCGGAATGTCTGAGTGTCACGTCTGTGGCCGTGACCACCCTCAGACTTACCTTGTTCCTGGGGGTCAGCTTCCTAGCTGGCTCCTGTTTCTTCTGTCTGTCCTTTCTGAGCTAGCTCTAGCTCTCTGTGCTGCCTCACTGTACTGCACCTGTGGGTGTTGCCTGGGTTAGCTCTCTCTCTCTCTCTCTCTCTGTGTGCTGGCTGCTTCCAGCATGACTCTAATTGCTTCACTACACTACACCTGGGTGTGGGAAGCCTCTCTGTGTTTCACTGTGCTTTCTGCCTGCTCTGTGGTTTGTGCCTGAACAGCCTCCGTAGTTACTTAGAGATTGCTGCAGCTGTGTCTCTGGTGTTGAGGGGCTTTATTAATCACTTAGAGACTGCAGCCTTTGCCTTTGCATCGTATAAGGTCCCTGGTATGCTAGAGTGCTCTGTGCACTGCTACATTGTCCAGTTCTGTGTGATTGCCTAGTGTTTGACTAGTTAGCTTGGGCACAGCCTTGCTTGGTAGCCTGTGTACAGCTTTACTAGTTCTTCTGTGTTTGCTCTGTGTCAGTTCCTAGTGTTTGCCTAGTTAGCTTGGGTACTGCTCTGCTTGTTAGCTTGTGTACAGCTTCTAGGTCTCCTGAGTTTAGCCTCTGGTTTTCCCCGGTGGGGTTTCCTTGGTTTCTGGAACTTCAGCCCTAGTCTTGTCCTTTGCCAGTTCTCCTTGTTACTGGAGCTCCAGCCCTAGTCTTACTATTGGTTCTGACCCTTGCCTGTACCTATCTACTGCTCTGCTAGCCGCCTGCCCAGAGACTCCTGCTTTGAACCTGACCACGCCTGTCTCTGCCTATTGCCTATACTCAGTTATTCTCTGCCAGCCACCTGTCTCTGCCTATTGCCTATACTCAGATCTTCTCTGCCAGCCACCTGTCTCGGACTTTTGCCAGAACCCGGACATTCCCTGCCTGCCTGTCTCACGTTAGCCTAGGTACCTGGGAGCACTGCTGGATCCTGACTACGTTTGTTCCTGTTGCTGGTTCCAGTTCTGGTTTTCCTGTAAGCCCTACCGGCTGCTCGAACCTGAGGGCTCAACCCTCGGGGAAAGGCAGCTAAGCGTAGGTGAAGCCTACTCCAGTGTGTTCCGGTCCGGTGCGTTCCAGTCCCAAGTGTTCCAGTGCAGGACTCCAGTCCGGGGGTTCCAGTCCAGCCTTGTCTCTTCTCTGCTCCGAAGGTGATCTTGCCTGCCACTGCCGCTCCTCGTCCGTGGTCCAAGGACTCACGTACCCAGGGTTCCCGGGGAAGAAGCCTGACAGAATGCCAAGGTCCTCGAGAACGCAACACTGAGTGTGTGCCAAATGCCCAAGTTGTATGGCATCAGAACTTTGTTTTTGTCTAGTTTCAATACAGTACAATGTGGGTTTGAGTTGGGTACATCTTTTGTTTTTGTACTCCAGTGGCGTACCAAGGGGGGGGCGGTGGGGGCGGTTACTTCCTGTTCTGGGGCAGAGGGAGCATGAAAACAAAGAGCCGACAGGCGCGCGGCACCCCTCCAGCGGTGTGCACCCGGGACGGGTTCCTTCACCAGGGGATCAGGGGTTCTTTCGCCAGGAGGGGGGGCGGGGCGCATTGGCGATCCGCCCCGGGTGTCAGCCCCCCTAGGAACGTCACTGTTGTACTCTTAGATATATTGCCAGCATTTGATACTATTAAGCATTTGCCCTCGGATTCTACATAATGTGCCTAGAGATCAGCGCCAAAATCCAAGCTTATTCTATAACAATGGACATAACTTAATTAGCTTAACCAGCTAATCAGCATTGATAAAAGCTCGTAACAAGCAATAATGAACTAATTGGCAATAATTAGAATTTATGCATACAACTCGCTTAGCGCTTTCTGTAATGCAGTGTGCCTAACTTCTAGCATGCAAAGGTGTGGTTATAGGCAGAGAAATGGGCAGTTTGTGGGTGTTCTGAAATTTACTTGCATAGTTATAGAATATGACTCAGTGCACCTAAATCTATGTGCCGGGATTTACACGACGTTTTCATTGGTATAAATGGAGGTGCGTAGTTTCAGGTGCTGAAATATGAACTAAGTGTATTCTATTTACCACGCCTAAATCTAAGTGTTACTTATAGAATAAGTTTAGTCAGCACTGATTTCCAAACTGATTTTTTAGGCACCATATATAGAATCTCCCCCTTGATTCTCTTCCAACGTTTCGTTGCTGTTGTGATTACCAGTACTATATGGAATTGGTTCCATTTTTTTCTCTCTGAATGTCACAGTTATTTATTTAGTTATGTTTTCAAGATTTGTTTTCTGCCTATAACCTAGGTGGATTCCAATAAAGATGATAGTTCATGGTTTAATAGTTTGCATTGTTAACTAGTGTTCCTCAATGATCAGTTTTGTCTGCATTGCTATTCAGTATATATGTACAATCAGTCTGTCATTTACTAATAGTGCTTAGAGTTTCATATAACCCCCCCCCCCCCCCTTTTATAATGCCATGCTAGCGGCTGCCGGTGCAGTAATGCCGACACAGTCCAAAGTGAATGGGCTGTGTCGGCATTGCTGCGTGGCTTTGTAAAAGAGGGGAAAGTATATTCTGATGACATTTTTTTAACCTATTACTATTTCAGTTAGAGAAGCCATGCAATTTGTAATATGATCTTTGAAGAATATGAATGCTTTCTAATAAGTTGATTTCTAATAAGTTATATTTTAACATGTGGAGCGCCAGTGATAATGTTTTTACATGAGCCATCCACTATTCAATTTCTTTCTCATTTTACTTTTGCCCATTGCTAGTTCTACTACTATGAAATGTGGTTATTATTGTTAATTCAGCTTGACCATGAAAGAATATATAGAAAACGTAGTCAAAGCTATCTTTTATAAGTGCACAAACGAAGTGATGATCTTCAAGCAGGCAGAGCGGCAAACAAGAAACAAGCAGACCAACAGTCATGGAATTTATTAAAACAAACACCCAACATGGCCATGTTTCGCCCAAAAGGACTACGTCAGGGGTCGAGCTAT
Source organism: Microcaecilia unicolor (assembly GCF_901765095.1). Lineage (NCBI taxonomy): Eukaryota > Metazoa > Chordata > Amphibia > Gymnophiona > Siphonopidae > Microcaecilia > Microcaecilia unicolor. The sequence continues at coordinate 297,829,431 of NC_044035.1, read as the reverse complement.
TAAGCTAGACATATTAAATAGATTACACAAATAACTAATAATAAAATTATAACAAACTGGTTTCATTTAAAACATGGAAATTAACCATTTCAAATTTAACATAAATAAAAATAATCAAACAGAAATTAATATAATCTACTATAATAAAACTCACCCTCAATGTTCTGAGGACACCGACGTCAGTGAAGCCAAGCCCTGACTTCCTTCAAAAAGGTTCGAAGGTTCGTGGTGGTGAAGCCACCAAAATCGCTCCGGGCCCCACCCTCGAGGGCAGAGCAATGGCAGAACAACAAAGGGGTTGGCAGGGAGGGAGGCGGGGTTGGGGGTGGGAGGTGGGAAATCGCTCCGGGCCCCGCCCTTGCGTCAAACGTCATGATGTTGGGGGCAGAGCAATGGCAGAACAACGAAGGGGTTGGCCAGGGAGGGAGGGGGGTGTTGGCGACGAAAACCTTGCTAGTGCCTGTTTCATTTGCTCTGAAACGGGCCTCTTTTACTAGTAGTATAATAACATGAACATGCATAAAATCAAAGGAACAAACTATATAAATAAGGGGCCCTTTTACTAAGATGCAGTAAAAGGGACCCAGAACTAGTAGCAGCAGCTGTTTTTGCCGTATGCAGGGCCCCTTTTGCCACAGTGGGTGAAAATAGCTAAAAATGAAATAGCCGTGTGGTAAGTTCGCACTTGCCGTGTGGCCATTTCGGGAAAGGGTACTTACCACCACCCATTGAGGTGGAAGTAAGGGGTCCTGCGCTAACCCAGCAGTAACTGGGCAGCATGCGACGCTGCCCGATTACCACCGGGTAACCCTCTGTGGAAATATTTTTTTCAATATTTCCGCTAGCGCCTGAAATGGTGCACATTGGGGGTGAAACTACCACAGACATCTGCGTTGGACCAGCAGTAGTTCCAGGTTCCTGTGCGGGAAGCCCATTGCCATGTGGCAACCTTGTAGTAAAAGGGCCTCTAATTGTGTAAAAAGTGCATTAGCAAATCCTATTCACTCAAAGTGCAAAACGTAGCAGGCAAGGATGATACCAATAACTCAGCAAACCATCATCATTATGATGATTACAGACAGAGCCATCTTAAAAACAAAGGAACAGAAATAGCACCAAAAAAGACACATACCTAAAAGCGGAATTTAAACCAACCTTCCCCTTGTTACCAATTGTGCATCCAAAACAGCCTAAAAATGAGTTTAAAAAAAAACTTCTGGACTGAGCAGCATAAAAACAATGGCAGCATTAAGATCAAAAAGACATATGGACAGTATTATGGTTTAGAAGGATACTCACAGCTATTAAACTTCTTGTACAGAACAGCATTTTCAATTCAAAGCAGCAGTACTTCACCTCCATAGGCAGAACTGGAGAATTTGCCATGCTGCAAAAAGTTCTTGCTTAAATGTGCTACTACAAGTATACTTAAAAAGCTGATAAAAAAACAAAAACTGATAATCCAAAACTGCATCAAATCACAAGATTTGCTAGCCATAATGTGTAGAAATACTTTAAAAGCTGTGACACCCCAATTTAAATACTTAAAAAGATCAAATTACATTAATCTTTTTGTAACAACAAAATTGAAAACCAATGATGGAATCTGAAGCAACTCAGTCTGCTGACCTGGAATTGCTAATGCTGGGCAGACTTCTATGGTCTGTGCACAGAAAATGGCACAGATAGCTCAACACAAAGTGGACTAGATTCTGTATACAGCACCGTAAAAATCGGCACAGGAAAAAAATATGCCTAGGTATGTTCTACAAACCACACCTAACTTTAGGCACGGTTTAAAGAGTACGCCTAGGGCCTGTCCACGTGACTAAATATATAGTTGTGGGAATTTACACCAAGTAAAACTCAGTGTAAAATGCCAGTGCCTAAGTTAGGCACAGAGCAGGTGAATTCTATAACAGCGAACATAATTTTTAGTAACGCCCACTCTCCACCCATTCCACTCCTATGGTCATGCCACCTTTTTGGCAGCACGCATTAGAATTTACACGTGTCACTTTTTTAGAAGATGCTTATCAAGTTGTGCATGTAAATTCTGATTAAAGCCAATTAGTGTCAATAATTGCCTGCTTATTGGCAATTATCAGCGCTGATTGGCTTGTTAACCCATTAGTGCCCAATGTTCCCATAATAAAATCTAATATGGGAACGTTGGGCACTAATAAGGTAAGCTAATTAAGTTGTGTATTTTTAGAACAGGTTCTATATCAGCAAATTCTGTTCTAAATGTCTGTTGAAACTTGAGACGCACTGACCTGCGTGTCGCAATTTCTACTTCTACGACCTGTCTAAAATGAAGCTGATAATAAACAGGTCCCTTCAGCTTGTACTTTGTTTTTAGATTTGTCAATTGTTTTTAGATTGGTCAATCTGTAAAATATATACTAACGTTTGGATTCTATAAAGGGAACCCAATTACCCGCACACAAATTTGGCCATAATCCTGAGATGTGCATGCAACCTAATTGATTAATGAGCCAATTAACATCAATAATTGGACACTAACAATCAATTATTGATGTTAATTGGCACCAATTAGGGGCTGCGTGAGCATCTGGCTGTGCTCTAGTGTACAAGTCTGAGTGCCCAAATCTAATAATGTGCAACCCAAAAGGGGCAGGGCCATGGGTGGGGCATGGGTGGGTTAGGGTTGTTCTCAAAAGCTGCATGCAGTGTTATAGAATTTTGGGGATCTATGCTCAACCTGTCACCAGGATTTACACTAGATTTCAGCTGGGATAAGTCCTCGCACCCAAAGTTGGGTGTGGGAATCCTCACTAGGCGCTATTCTGCACATCCCAGCGTGCCCTTTATAGAATAGTGCTGAGCACTGATTTTTCCTGTTGCCTATTTTTCAGCACCATTTAAAAATCCAGCCCTAATGCATCAGAGACAGGAGATCTGTTCTGCAGAATTTGGTCCCCCTACTGGGACACCCTGACACCAGTTGCTAGAAGTAGAATTCTGAATGCTTGAGCTGGGGAGGGGGGAAGGGAGAAAAAAGGGGGGGGTGATTGGGATGGAAGGGGGGGGGGATTTGGAAATGTTGGAATATGGGAATGCTAACATGCATGGTTGTAGATCGAAGATTTGTTTGTAAACATTGTTTTTGAAGATTATAATAAACATGATTAAACATAAAAATCCAGCCCTGAATATCCTACTAAAGTGAAGTGAAGGAGTAGCCTAGTGGCTAGTGCAGCGGACTCTGATCCTGGGGAACTGCAACTCCTTGTACCTCTGGGCAAGTTACTTAACCTCCCATTGCTTTCATTGTAACCACAGAAAGGCAGTATATCAAGTCCCATTCCCTTTCCCTACTAACCTTCATGTCTGTAATATGACTTCACTTACCAGGACTGAATAACTGAACTAGCATTTTCTATTATTATAACATAAGTCCCAATTAAAAAAAAAAAACAGTCAAATAAAGAGAAAAGCAGTGGTTAGACAAAATAATATTCAGTGTCAGGAGCCACTCGAAATCTCCTATTATATTATAATGTAAGTGGGGTATCATACATCATGAATGACCGAATGACTCTCAGTCAAGTGTCAGATCTAATAATGTACCACCAGCCTGTGTACAAGATAATTCTCTACATATGGGAAGATATTGCTTAAACACTAATGCTTTGTTTTATAAGACTGGATCTATTTTTGTTGTCTTTAACTAACTTTCTTATTGTTTTTCTTAATTGATTTCAGATCATGGAAAGCAGATGTGAGTAAACATTACATATTCAACTTACATACAACATCAAAGAAAGGATAACATGACACAAAAAAACAAAGACATCAGTGCGCTAGCTGAAAATTGATCTGACTGGATTCAATATTTCTGTTCCTGGATCTTCTAGCTTTCAGAACATTGCATCAACTAAAGACTCTAAGCTCTTTTTGCCAATGACAGAACAGGAAAAAGACGTTTGTAAACAGGCCTTCCAGTGCACAAATTGATTACCAAAAGTAAATTATTTGACCAAAATACGATTAAATTAAAATCAGCTGTTAGAGACATTTAAGAGCTCTTTTACTAAAGTGTATTACATTGGTGGTTTAATGCGTTTTAATGCAGGATTTTAAAGCACAGCAAGTACAAGACTAATGCTGCATCAAGAAGGGGCGTTTCCAGGATTTTTATTGTAGGTCAAGTATTAATATTCCAATTTATGATACTCGCTGAGAGTTAATGCAGGACCACTTACCAGTTCCTATTTAGGAGGTACTGAAGGGGAGATTCTATATATGGTGCTTAAAAAAATTGGCACAGATTTAGGCGCCAATTATAGAATATGCTTAGCTGATATCTCAGCACCTAAAACTACATGCATCTATTTACACCAACAAAAATGTAGCGTAAATCCTGGTCCGTAGATTTAGGTCCACTGGGCTATATTCTATAATAAGACGTGAAAATTTCAGAACTCCCACAGTTAGCATGTGGTAACTGTAACACACTAGCTGGCTAAATGCTTCCATACCCACCCTCCGCTCATGCCACACCCCATGACAGAAACATTCAATAATGCACGGTTTATCATGCAGTAACAGGCAAACTACTGTAAAATACCTTAACATGGCCATGGGGTAGCCTGCTTCTGGGTGTTATCCACACTTTAAGTGCTTACCACCCTTTAGTGAAAGGGCCCCTTTTTCATGTATGTAAAATTATTGTGTGTGTAAATTGATGCTCATATCAATTAAAAAAAATCTAGTATGTTTAAGAGTTAGGATGTGATAAGTAATCTGGGACATACTTTTGTTTGACAGGCATTAGATTGGTAATATTGTTTGAATTAATACAAAATTAATATTATAAGACTAGTAAAAAAGGCCTGTTTCTGACACAAATGAAATGGGCGCTAGCAAGGTTTTCCTCGGAGTGTGTATGTTTGAGAGAGTCTATGTGAGAGTGACTGTGTGTGAGAGAGAGAGTGAATGTGCGAGTGTGTCTGTGAGAGAGAGTGTGTGTGAGAATGAGTGTGTGCAAGTGCATATGTGAGACACAGTGTGTGCGAGAGAGTGTGTGTGAGACACAGACTCTCTGTGAGACTGAGTGTATGAGACCAAGAGAGTTCGTGAGTGACTGTGTGACACGTGAGAGTGAATGTGATACAGTGTGAGACATAGAGTGTGTGAGAGACAGTGTGTGAGAGTGAGAGAGAGAAAGACATTGACTGTGAGAGAGAGTGTGTGTGTGACAGAGATACCTCCCCCCCCCCTCTCTGGTGTCAGGCCCCCCCCTCCCTCCCTCTCTCTGGTGTCACTCCCCCCCCCCCCCCCCCCCCTCTCTCTGGTGTCTAAGCATTACTGTGCAGGACGCTGAGCTCTGGCTGTGCTTCAAGGAACTGACCAATCCTATTTAATAGAATGCACCTCCAACATTCTGAAGCCGAGAAACCTTCTTGTGGTTGGTCACTTCTGCTTGTGACGAACCCGGAAGTGATGTCAATTCAGGAGATGGATACAGAGAACAGGAATGCCTCGGCCATGCAGTCAGCTTCAGAATGTTGGAGGTGCGTTTTATTATATAGGATAGTATATGTCAGAAACTAAGGGGTCTATTTATTAAGGTGTTCCAAGTTTTGCTGTTAACCTGTGTTAGTTTTATAAATTAACACACTAACTGCAAAGGCCCCTTCATCAAAGTAGTACATTAACAGACTATATTCTTGAAGGCTTTTTTTTATATGTTATTAACTTAAGGAAGGATACTATTTGACGTGAAATAATGCAAAGTTCACAACTGGTACAAAACTGACTAATTACATAAAGCTATTTCTTTTTGCTTAGCATTCTCAGTCTTCAGGTGTTTGTAGGGTTATGCACTATCCCCTGTATTCTATATAGTGCAATTGAAATTGTGCATGCAAATCCGTTTGTATTCTGGATTTGCTCGTGCAATTTAAGTACTTAACAAGCCAAACAGTGCCGATAATTGCAATTTAAACAAGTAATTATTGACACTGGCATTAATTAGAACTTAACATGCCTAATTTACTAGGCGTATTCTGTAAAGTGGTGCATATAAATTCTAATCCACGCTGCTAGAAAGGGGGCGTGAAATGGGTGGACTGCGGGCCTTCTAAAAATCTACACACATGGTTATAGAATACACCTGCTCCAGGCCTAACTTTCTGGCACCGGTATTTACACCAAGTTTTACTTGACATAAATGGATTCACCTAGAGTTAGGCACAGTATATATGATAAATTCTCTTGTTATGACCACAATAGAAATTTAAGTAATGAAGATCCTACGTCAATACACTATAACTCACCCAGCGCTAGTTATCCTTTTTACACACCTCAATACCACAATTAGCATGCGTGGAGGGGCATAATTGAATGAAAACGTCTATCTCCATGGGCGTTTATCTCCAAGAACGGGTCCGTGAAGGGGTGGACCGAACCGTATTTTGGGAAAAAATAGACGCCCATGTTTTATTCAACAATGTGTGAGCTGGGCGTTTTTGTTGTTCAGCGATAATGGAAAATGAAAGCGCCCAGCTCAAAAATGAATAAATCCAAGGCATTTGTTCGTGGGAGGGGCCAGGATTCGTAGAGCACTGGTCCCCCTCACATGCCAGGACATCAACCGGGCACCCTAGGGGGCACTTTTACAAAACCAAAAAAAAAGGTAAAAGAGCTCCCAGGTGCATAGCACCCTTCCCTTGTGTGTTGAGCCCCCCCAAATCCCCCTCAAAACCCACTGCCCACAAGTCTACACCATTACTATAGCCCTAAGGGGTGAAGGGGGGCACATACATGTGGGTACAGTGGGTTTGGGGGGGTTGGACGACTAATAAGCATTAAGCAGCACAATTGTAACAGGTAGGGGGGGATGGGCCTGGGTCCACCTGCCTGAAGTCCACTGCACCCCCTAACAACTCCTCCAGTGACCTGCATACTGCTGCCAGGGAGCTGGGTATGACATTTGAGGGTGAAAATAAAAAGTTGTGAAACATCATTTTTTGTGGTGGGAGGGGGTTAGTGACCACTGGGGGAGTCAGGGGAGGTCATCCCTGATTGCCTCCAGTGGTCATCTGGTCATTTAGGGCACTTTTTGGGGCCTTATTCGTGAAAAAACAGGGTCCAGGAAAAGTGTCCTAAATTCTAGCTAAAAACGCATACTTTTTTCCCATTATCGGTGAAATGCGCCCATCTTTGTTCGGCAGATAACCACGCCCCAGTTCCGCCTTTGCCACACCTCTGACACGCCCCCATCAACTTTGTCCGCATCCGCGACGGAGTGCAGTTGAAAACGTCCAAAAATCGGCTTTCGATTATACCGCTTTATTCGTTTTTGTGAGATAAACGTCCATCTCCCGATTTAGGTCGGAACTTGGGCGTTTTTCTCGTTCGATTATAAGGTGGATAGTCACCATTTGTAAGACCTCAGTAGTGACTTTTCACAAGAGCTAGTCAGCTCTTGACTCACTTGCTTCTTCATCGGTTGTTAATTACTTTCATTAATCAACAAGAACTCGTTTTATCAGCACTCCATATTATTCTATATTTCGATTTATTATATTTTTTTCAATATATTGATTATGTAGAAAACGTTTAAAAATCATCTCCCTCTTATCAATAGTACAGTGTACTTAACTTAAATGTGATTAGTACTCCTGGGACTGCTCGCTGACATGTGGCATGTTTTGCATATAGCTGCATCAGGGTTTGGTCCATATAGAACAAAGAAGAAATAAAAAACATTCAATTGTCAGTTATTACCCAAATGCAAACACAATTATAATGTTAATTAATACACTTTGGATGTTACTGAATTCTATTGTTCTGTCTCACTGTATTTCCAGTTTTGGCACCTTATAAGTCATCAGAAGGACAAAATATAAGAAAACCAATGGACTGCATTAAGGGCTTATAGCCCATTTAGTTAAACAAATGAGAGATCTGCATGAAAGGAAATATTCATTTTTATTATTTTGACTTAAGAAAATCACTTGTCCCTGAAATGTGCTCAAAACAGAATAACCCATTTGTACAAAAGAGATGAGTTAAAGATGTGATTCCATGTGCCCCAATGACAGGAGAGTTTAATTTTATTTCCAATCTTTATAGCACCAGACTTCTCAAGGCAGATTTGGCCATGTATTACTGTATTGCATAGAACAGTGTAGAAAAATGAGCACAAAATACGGCTTTTATTAGTGCTGCTTCCACCAGCTGCAATCATTTTTGAAGATGTTTTAGTAATATTCGATTTCATGATATTTATATCTACATATGGGACACTTTCAAATAAATTAAAAAGTTGTCAAATAAGTACAAATTTTAAAAAAAAGTCTTTTGTCCTCAACATAATAATTATGTGTTGGTCTAAAAAGGGAATGCACCCATGGGAGGGTCATGGACAGACCAGAGGCATTCCTTTAATGTACTACTACTATTACTACTATTTAACATTTCTAAAGCGCTACTAGGGTTACGCAGCGCTGTACAATTTAACATGGAAGGACAGTCCCTGCTCAAGGAGCTTACAATCTAAAAGACAGGTGTACAATCTAGAGACAAGTGTACAATCTAAAAGACAAGTGTAGAGTCAATCTGATAGTTATCTGCTAAAAGTTTCAGAAAACATCTTATTTTCCAGGCCCTGTGTTCATTACACTTACATGAAAAACAAGAAGGAGCAAAATTGTAATAAAGCAAAAGTAAAAGATATTTACCATTCCTTTTTGACCAATTATGTAGGCAAGTGCTTTTCACAAGGGTTTCATCAACTTTACCCCCTGACATATTGTCCATAAACTGGCGCCCATGTTCTAATGCTAGGTAGCAGTCGTTACAACAGTCCCTTTCTTCCACACGAACCAAGTTACTAATAGCACCAGTTTTGGGCATGGAATCTTGATCTACAGCTCCAAATGGTGAAAATAAATTAGTGCACTGATCTTGCAGGAGCAGGATCAACTCATCAGGTAATTTCTCAGGTTCTTTCATCCCTCCACTGTTATGATCAACACACACTGTTATAGGATAAAGGGGATCCACACCTAATTTAGGCATGGGGATTTACACCAAGCATTGATGTAAATGGTCATGCCTAAATGTTGTTGTGGTTTCTGGAGATAAGTGCTATTATATAAATACTGCTTACTACTACTTATCATTTCTATAGCGCTACTAGACGTACGCAGCGCTGTACACTTGATCATGAAGAGACAGTCCCTGCTCGACAGAGCTTACAATTTAATTAGGACAGACAAACAGGACAAACAAGAGATAAGGGAATATTAAAGTGAGGATGATAAAATAAGGGTTCTGAACAAGTGAATAAGGTTTAGGAATTAATAGCAGCATCAAAAAGGTGGGCTTTTAGCTTAGATTTGAAGATTGCCAGAGATGGATGGTGCCTAACTTTAAGTGCCATTTATAAAATAGCTCTCAGCACTATTTTTTCGGTGCTGAATTTTAGGCACCATATATAAAATTTAGTCCATAACACATTCATTATACGTTTTTACAAACCACACACACACCCTGCATGCTATCCACCAGATTCTAGATATCACGCCTCACGTTCTACGCCAAAATCCAAGTGTATTCTATAGCAACGTGCATAACGTAATTGGCTTAACAAGCCAATGTGTTTTTAACTGCACTTAACGAGCTATAATGAGCACTAATTGGCAATAATTAGAATTTACACACACAACTTGCTAAGTGTATTCTGTAATGCACAGCACTTAAATTCTAATGCACAGAACCAAAAAGGGGCATATTTATGGATGGGGAAATGGGCATTTCATGGGTGTTCCAAAATTTATGCACATTGTTATAGAATATGCCCCCTGCATCTAAATCTACATGCTGGTATTTATGCCACATTTTCCTTGCTGTAAGTGGATACGAATAATTCTAGGCGCTGGGATATCAATTAAACATATTCTATATACCGCCCCTAAATCTAGACACCGTTTATAGAATATGCTTAGGCATCAATTTGTTCTATACAGATTTTTCAGGCACCATATATAGAATCTAGCCCTATATACATAGGCATGCTAAACCGGTATATCAAGGTTTGGCAGAGTCCTTGGCCATTCCCCTGACATTAATATAAGGGAGCTAAAAGTAACTTGATATTTATCAACAACAGACACAGAAATGTTCACCATAAAATAAGGTAGCAGGTCCCAACAATATTCAAATATTCCAGCCAGGTATCTAAAACTTCTACAGCTGAAGAATTATACCCCCTCTGGTTGTGCCATACCCAATATTTAGTCCATACCGCATCATATAGTGCTCTCTTGCCCCATATGAGGCGTGTTGCCATGCGGGGGGAGGGGGAGCACTTATCACCACCCATTGAGGTGGATGTAAGGGCTCCCACATTAAACGGGCAGCAATTTACCCTAATATTTCCACTAGCGCTGGAAATGTTGCATGCTTGGGGTGGAACTACTGCTGGTACCCATGTAGTTCTGGATTGCTGCTTAGTAAATGGGCCCCTTAGTCTTCCAAGCAATGAAAGCTGGGCTCTGTTTCAACTGATATGCTATAATAAGCCAAACTGGATGTAGACAGTGTGGAATTCAAAATCTGTGATGTTTAAACAAATTATCCACCTCCCATTTTTTTCCAAAAAGCACAAATATGATGTAAGAACAGACTGAACATTCATCTACGAGGAAATTGCTTGCTTCACTTGTTTCCAAATAATGTATACTTAGAGGGGCATTTTCGAAAGGGACGTCCAAGTTGCAATTTGAACGACCTTGCAAAACGTCCAGATCCAGGGGCGGGGAAACCTGTATTTTCGAAACAAGATGGACGTTCATCTTTCGCTTCAAAAATACCGTCAGGGATGTCCAAATCCTTAAATTTCACCGTCCCTAGATTTGGATGTCACTAAACATAAACATTTCTGATTTTCGGCGATTTTTGAAACCAAAGATGTCCATGTCAAAAACGACCAAATGCAAGCCATTTTCATTTTTAAAAATGTTTTAAAATAATTTTACAACTGTATGAATAGGCAAAAAATGCAGGTGTACTTTTCATTCTATGGACAGTGAGGAATTTGAAAGTATTGCAGGGATGTGCAATCACTTTCAGATGACTGAGGCCAAAAATATTCTGGCTGGTATCCTATATAATAAAACGCACCTCCAACGTTCTGAAGATGACTGCGTGGACATAAGCCTTGAGGCATTCGTGCTTCTGTCTCCCACTTCCGAATGTGTCACCAGCGACAGTGCCCAATCACAACATAGCAGCGTTCGGAACGTTGGAGGCGCAGTTTCAGCCCTTCGCTATGCCCCCCCCCGAGGTCGCCATCCCTCACCCCTACACCCCCCCCAGGTTGCCACCGCTCCCACCCTCCACCCCCCCCCCCCCCCCCCCCCGAGGTCACCGCAGCCACTGCTCTACCCTCCATCCCCCACCAGGAAATCGCCGCTCCCCCCCTCCATCCGACATCAGCTCAGCTGCCATTTCTGGCCAGTGCTGCTCCTCCTCTCACCTTTCACATTGCTGTGCTCCTCCGGGGTTCTACTCCAGGGGCAGTGACGTGAGAGGTGAGAGGAGGAGCGGATGCAGAGCTGACAGTCGATGGCTGCCTGCGGTGCACCGCTTCCTTTTTAAAAGCATTTTTGCAGGTTTAAGTTGTGGAGGGGGGTGCAGTGGCTGCGGCGACCTTGCGGGGGTGGAGGGGAGGAGCGGTGGCACCCTGGGGGGAGGGGTGAGTGGCTGCGACCTGGGGGGGCATGGTGGCGAGGGCGGCAGGGGTGGGGCCTGAGACAACAGAGGGGGAAGGGGTCCTGAGGCCAGAGGGGAGGGGTCCTGAGACCAGAGGGGAGGGGGTCCAGAGACCTGAGGGGGGGAGAAGGAGGGGGAGGGGTCCTGAGACCAGGGGGTAGGGGGGTCCTGAGACCTGAGAGCAGGAGGGGGGAAGACCTGAGAGGAGGGGGGAGGGGGACCAGAGACGGAGGGGTCCTGCGACCACACAGAGGGGGGGGGGGGGAGATATCTCTGGCACACACACAGTGTCTCTCTCACTCTCATACACTGTCTACCACACACTCTATGTCTCACACTGTATCACATTCACTCTCTATGTGTCACACAGTCACTCTCAAACACTCTCGCTCTCACAGAGAGTCTGTGTATCGCACACATACTCTCTCACACTCTATCTGTCTCACACAAACACTCTCACACACACTGTATCTGTGTGAAACACACTATCTCACATTCACTGTGGCTCACACACTCACTGTGGCTCACACACGCACTCGCATACACACTCTCATTCTCACACTTGCACCCACACTCTCTCTCTGTCACACACACACATTCACTCTCTCTCTCTCACACACACTCTCTCAAACATACACACTCCGAGGAAATCCTTGCTAGCACCTGTTTTATTTGTGTCAGAAACGAGCCTTTTTTACTAGTACATCTATAAATAATTCAAACAGGCAAGGGTTCTGAATAACCCAAAATATTTGTAGCAACCATAATAGTCTTTGGGGGTCAAAATAAGCACTTTTTTTTTTGCTTGGTCAGTATCAGACTCACTGGAGGTCAAGCCCATGCTTACATTTTTGCTATTATCTGCAAAATTACTTTAGTTAGAATTTTGAAACTCAAGGTATTACTCAAGTATGTCATTGTTGATAATATCCAGTTGTTCATATAATTTTTTTTCATAGGCATTATGGTGTAACAATGCTTGTTTGGTGAAAACTACATCTGTACGAATTGGGGGCCTTTTAGGCCCCCGCTGTTTTTATCACGTTCTCAGAAGTGTTTGTGTCTCAAGTTACTTTATTTGTACTCAGTAATGCTGGTGGAGGGGCCAGGGTGTGGATAATAACATGTGAGGATGTCATGTGATTTTTGGAGGGAGTGATAAGGCCATGACATCACCTCAGGTCCTCTAAACACTGAGGACAGTATACACTGTGAGCTAATTGCTGAAGGACCTGTGATAAGATAAGCTGTTGAGAGGAAATCTGTTTCATTTTCTAACATCTAGTCAGCAATGGCACAGTCTTCCTCCAAGTGTCTGACTGACCAAGAGATTGAAGCGATTATGTTTCAAAGCGATGATGAAAGTGAACTATCTTTGTCTGATGAAGAATATCTGCCACCAGCTAATCAAACATCCTCATCCAGTGATTCTTCTGATGATGAAGAAGTGAATCTAGTGGATCCTCAAGAAGTGATAAGTAGAACATCCAAAACGAATGTTTTTTGGGACAGTAATCCTACATTAGTCGGACGTACTCCAATACACAATATTGTGAGACAGGCTCAAGGAGCTGTGGGAAGTCCCAGTTACTTTACCCCTAAAGATGTATTCTGTACTTATTTTTCTGACAATATTGCAGAAGAGGTCCTATTATGTTCAAACCTAGAAGGAAGACGTATCGCTTCAGCAAAAAATAAGTCCTGGAAAAATATCTCAAAAGAGGAACTTTATGCATATATTGGACTTTTCCTGCTGGCAGGGAGTCAAAAATCGTATGATGTCCCAATACGAGAATTATTTCTGGACCCACTTTCTGATCCACACTATAAGGCGACAATGTCAGTGGGCAGATATGAGGAAATTAGAAGGATCATTCGCTTTGATGATAAGCGAACTCGTGCAGCGAGGTTTGAAACAGACAAATTAGCCCCTATCAGTTATATCTGGAACATATTTATCAAAAATTGCACAAAACTTTACAATCCTAGTACTAATGTTACTGTAGATGAGCAACTTGTACCGTTCAGAGGATGCTGCAAATTCATACAATACATGCCCAGCAAGCCAGCCAAGTACGGTATAAAAATCTTCTGGATGTGTGATTCTGCAAATTATTATGGCATAAATGGCGTAATCTACTGTGGCAAAGAGGTTGGTGCACCAGTACAGAAGGATCTGGGGTCTGAAATAGTCAAAACTCTTGCTGTTCCAATATTCAATTCAGGTAGAAACATCACCATGGACAATTATTTCACCAATGTTGAACTAGGCAATTTTCTGCTTGCAAAAGCTATTACACTTGTTGGTACTATAAAGCAAAACAGACGAGAAATTCCAGCAGCACTCAAACACAATCGTCAGCGAGCACTTTATGAGAGTGTCTTTGGATTCAATAACAAAGCGACTTTGGTATCTTACAAGGCAAAGAAGGAGAAATCTGTAATTTTACTCAGTACCATGCATCACGATTGCAGTGTTGACAGCAATAACCAAAAATTGAAACCAGAAATCATCCTGCATTACAATGCAACAAAAGGAGGTGTAGATAAAATGGATGAGATGGTGGGAGAATATTCGTGTAAGAGGCAAACAAAACGATGGCCTGTAGTACTATTTTCAAATATGCTTGATGTAGAAGCCCTAAATTCATTCATTATGTATACAGAAACTCATCCTGAATTTCATGCACAGAGGAAGGACAGGAGACGCTTATTCTTGAAGGACCTTTGTCATGAACTTGTAATACCTCACATGATAGAGCGAAGCGACTTGAAATGCTTGCCAAAGAAAACTAAAGAAGCAATGAAACGGTGTGGCGTACAGTTTCAGATTACTCCAGAGCCAGGAGAAAGAAAACGAAAGCGTTGTTTCATGTGTCCAAGAAACATAGAGAGGAAAACTGAGCGATATTGTTCCACTTGTAAGGAAACTGTTTGCAAAGAACACTCTTCTGAAAAAATAACATGTCAGAATTGTTTGGAAGACTAATATAATAGAAAAGAAAGTTAGAATAAAAATGTAGCTGCAGCTAGTTTGCTATAGATTTCTATGCATTTTTGTGTGTTTTCATGTCTTTGCGTGAAATTTGGGAAAAAAAAGATTTTTTGGTGTTTTCTGTGAAAAATTATAATTAAAATGTTGTCCACTATTCATATTTTATTGAGCAATTTTGAAATAAACTTGTGAAAGTTATTTAAGTGTGTTTTTCTACATTATGTGCATGGGGGCCTAAAAGGCCCCCATGACGTTAATATTTATATTTTTAACGTCATGCGTTCTAGGGTTAAAACCTTGCTAGTGAATGAAGTGCTTGACACCCTACATTCTGTACTTCCACCATTGCATTTGTCAAGCTTGTAATAGAAGCACAACCTAAAAAACTCCTTTTCCCCCTTTTGTAGAAGTTTTCACAGTAAACTTTTATGACTTTTCCCAGAGCACATTTCAGAAAAGTTGGAAAACAATTTTTCTGATTGACGTTTGAGTTATGTGTTTTAATCCAAGTGTTCATAAATCCGTGAGATTTAGAAATGTTCTTCAAGTGACAGAAATCTGAATCTGATGATTCAGAGCACTGTTTAACATCTTGCCAATGAGGGCTTAAAATGTTATTTAGTGCTCGGTGCTCTTTTGTCCAAAGAAAGTGTTTATAGCTAACACTATGAAAATGCCTTTGCATATAGGGCCAAAAGCTACTAATGCAGTAATCCTCATAAGGTGGCGGGGTGTGCCTCTCATAAACAAGGAGAATACACTAAAGGCCGGGTATGTGAAAAGCAAATGGCAAACTGTGCTGTAAAAATGTCAGAGCACAAACGTGTGTGAGCAGATTTGATCCCAAAGATAAAAACAAAAGGGTGTACAAATTGAAACGTTAAATGAACTTAAGGCCAGATTTTCTAAAAGGTTTTTCCTATTTTGAGGACAGTTTCCACAGGCATTTTCCCTAGTAAAGTGGTCTTTCTGAAAATCATCCTTCTCTGTTTGGTTATAAATTCATACAGGCTTCCATAGCATGTGCACCTTCACACAGGTTAAAAAGAGGTATTCCTTTGGGTGAGATATAAAAAAAAAAGCATATGGGGGCAATAATATAAGCAGGTACCTCTGTTTAAGTGCCCCAAAGCCACCCGGTGGAAGCCTATTCTATAATTTATTTATTATTTATTAGGATTTATTTACCGCCTTTTTGACGGAATTCACTCAAGGCCGTATACAGTAAGAATAGATCAAACATGAGCAATAGGCAATTACAGCAGTAAAAATATTCAACTAACAATACGAAGTATGGTATGCTATACTATTTGCAATGTCAACGCAATACGTAATATAACATTATAATTGACAGTGAAGGGTAAGGCAAAGTTGTAACCTATAGATGGGTAAGAAAGTAGGAAGAGTTAGAAAGTAAGGTGACTGATTTGAAGAAAGTTGCACATGAGGTCAGAAGATGGTTAAATATTATCTCAGCTAGGGTAGGAGTGGAGAAACATGTCCCGCTGCAGTATGTGCAGCCCGAGTCACTCCTTGTGTGTGTGTGAGTGAGACTAACAAGTTAGTTACTTCTTCCATTAAAGGCCTGGTTGAAGAGCCAAGCTTTCACCTGCTTCCTGAAGTACAGATAGTCTTGTGTTAAGCGGAGCTTTTCAGGCAATGCATTCCAGAGTGTGAGGGCTACTCCGGAGAAGGCTTGCTTGTGGGTATCACATCGTGTAATGTCTTTTGGAGAGACTGTGGTTAGTGAAATGCCTTGGGAGGACCTTAGTGTCCTTGGCGGTGTGTGGAGGATCATCCTATTCTTCAGATACTCAAAGCCATTTCCTTTCAGGGTCTTGAAGGTCAGACATAGAGTTTTAAATTTAGCCCTGTATTGTACTGGTAACCAATGAAGTTTTTGCAAAAATGGTGTGATGTGGTCACGTTGCTTGCAACCTTCTATGAGTCTTGCTGCTGCATTCTGAATCAACTGGAGCTGGTGTAGGCCCTTTGTAGTCGGACCATTGTATAATGCATTGCAGTAATCCAGTCTTGATGTTACCATGTCATGCACAACTGGGATAAGATTTACCTTCTCGATGTAAGGAGAGAGGCAGTGTAGCTGTCGCAAATAGTAGAAGCAGCTCTTGAAGGTTGCTTGGATTTGGGGAATCAGAGTAAGTGTTGAATCTAACTTTATTCCAAGGTTCCTGACTTGTGATTTGAGGGGGAGTTCATACTTCCCAAAAGGGATTTTGATGTCACGCAGGGCCACCGAGAGATTGGGCCGGGCCGGTCCCCCTGCATTGAAATCACAGCGCCTCTCACCTCCGTGTGAAAGCGCTGCAGGCAGCAGGTCAGTAGATTGCCTCCCTTCAGCCCTCCTTCCCTCCCTGTGTCCTGCCCTTGCGGAAGTTATGTCAAACGAGGACGGGACACAAGGAGGGAAGGAGGCCCGAAGGGAAGCGATCTGCTGCCCTGCTGCCTGCAGCGCTTTCACACGGAGGTGAGAGGTTCTGTGATTTCAATGCAGGGGGCCCGGTGGCAGACAGTCGACGATGGAGGGCGGGTGGGACTGCAGTGCCGGGCCCCCCTTGGAGGCCCGGGCTCAGGGAATCTTGTCCCCCCCTGCCCCCACTTCCACTCACCTCTCCTTGTGCATTCACTGACTCCTCTCCATGTATAACCAATGCATGAAGTCAGCAGTATAGGGCCATAATAAATGATGGCAGATAAAGACCAGCGTGGCCCATGCATTCTACACAGAAAGATGTCCAAGGTTATACCTGCAACTTTGTGCAGGTCACTCACTCCCCTCACCCCCCTCCCGCCTTTACTGTGAGTGGAAAAACTCTATGCGGGTAATATTCAGCTGGTGCTAATTGTTCTGCTGCTAGTCGCTGGAGCTTATGCCCTGGAAGATATTCAGTCAGGTTTGCATAAGTTCAGCTGGGATCTTTCCAAGCCTGCTCCCACCCCCTTGAAACAGCCCCTCCTTCCTTTCCCCTTCCCCATCCTGCAACTTTACCTACCCCCAACCCCCCAGAATGTCCGCAAACGCCCCCCCAGGTCTGAATAGGCCCCACTATGCCTACGCTTGATCCCTGGTAATACAGTGTGGGGAATGGGGTCAGGGGCAAACTCCACTCCTGCCCCTAGTGGCAGCATCTTCAAAATGGCTGCCACAACCTCTCATGGCAGCCTGGCAGTACTTTTCATTGTACCCATTAATATTTATATGGTATAGCCTCATAATATGATATTAGGATGGTATTACATACAATTTACTGCCAAATATTCAAGAGGGTTTAATTGAACAGGAGAGGCTCCTGTCTGGTTAAATCCCATTAAGTGACTTGGCACTCAATATTCACCAGCACTTAACCAGTTAACTGGTTAGCGCCACTGAATATTGCTGCTAACCAGTTATCTCCTAATTGGTTAAGTTAAGGGTAGGCTGGGGATGTTGTGTGTTCAGGGTGCCTACTTAGCCAGTTAGCGGCTGTCCTAATTCATGCAGTGAAGTTAAATATCCGGGTCTCAGTGGTCACCTGGAAGTTAACTGGTACTGGTCATTATTCAGACCGGCACCGGTCTGAATAATGACCAGTACCAGTTAACTTCCAGGTGACCACTGAGACCCGGATATTTAATTCCAGGAGCTGCACATGCACCAACATTGAATATCGGGGGTTAATTCAATTCGAGGCAATGAGTGGCTCAGATGTGGGCTGAATATCGAGCGGTTAGTATTTTTATATGCTACATTATACCTACCACTGTAAACTTAGCAATAGTTACTGTTGGTTAGTTTTGGAAATGTGAAAAAGACACAACTTTATAGTCTAAGATCAAGTTCTGGTTTCTTGAAGATTGCTTTAACGTCTATCTATAGAACAGTCTATTAATCAGAAATGGAACTTTACTGACCTCTAGAGACTACTCTATTCACCTACATGCACTGCTGAAACCACAACTGCTCTCAGACTTAAGAATGAGGAAATTAATCTTCAGCTACTAAATAAAATGGAGTTTACATTTTATCTTTGCTAATATCTATGAAACAAAAAAAGTACTTATGTAGACAACAGCAAATGCTGACCACTTAAGAACTTCTTTAAAGAAATATATAGAGCCACAAAATGGATACATTTTGGAGAGACATCTTGATGTGTACCCAAAATGTATTATCTATTCAAGAACAATATGGCTAGGTGCATTCTGGCAGCGATAGCAAAAATGTATCCCTATAGCAATGATATTTCAGCCTCTACCCAAATAAATTTTCCTTAGGTGAACCATGTAACTAGCAGCCCTAACTTTTAACCCCCTCATTTTACTAATCTGCATTAGCAGCTGCCATGCAGCAAACTGACACAGCCCATTCAAAGTGGGGGCGTGGTAATCGGCAGTTGGCACTCTGAACAGTTACTGTGCAGGTAACGCGTGAGCCCTTACCACTAAGTCATTAAGGGCTCAGGCTGTAAATAGATGCGTGCTGGTTTTAATTTTGCTGCACGTCCATTTCCCGGCCTCCCCCCAAAGAAAATATTTTTTCTTGACGCTGTAGGAAAATGATCTAGTGAGCATCCATTACACATGCCCACACTACTGCAGGCCATTTTTTGGTGCCTTTTTAAAAGGGCCCCTATGTGTTTTAAGGGACCAACTTGTATGAACATACCACCAATTACATGCCTTTCTACCTCCCAAAACTGGGCAACTTCTTATAGAATTACCCCTTAATACTAGTTTGAAACTGGAGTTCACACTATTCATTTAGGGCCAACTGGTTTGTAATTCCATGTTTAGAAATAAAAGTTGTTTCACATGGCTTCCTAACTGTTTAACATGGATGTGCAGCTTTGTAAAATATGATGTGTACATTTGTAAGTACCAACATCTATACATGTAAGTAGGAAAAAAACAGCACCTACATATTTACGTATCACTACTTACATGTACAGAGTCCCAAATGATACTCTTTTTTTTTTTTTTTTAATTGTCTTTCTAACTAAAATGGCTGTTGTCCCTGGATGTGCCAGAACTTACACATCTACTTTCATGCATCCTTATATGTATTTGGCAAAAAGCTCCATTTTCCACAATCTTTTTGTAAAATACCTAGGAAACTGTGAATATTCCAAGTTGGAAGTCCCATTTTCCATATGGGGGGGGGGGGGGATTCTATATATGACACGTAAAATTACTGTGTGTGTGGTAAGTAATTCCGCCTAGGCTTATTCTATAAAATCCACTTAGATTTACATGTGGCATATAGAATACGCATAGGCAAAGTTCACTGCGAATAAAACTATGCTTCCCCATTTACACTAACGAAAATGTGGCATAAATCCCTGCGCATAGATTTAGTCACATTGGGCCATATTCTATAACTACATGTGTAAATTTTGGAATGTCCACAAAAAGCTAATTTCCCTGCCTCTAACCACACCTTTTTTTTGCTGTGTGCATTAGAATTTAGGCACAGTGTATTGCAGAATATGTTTAGCAATTTATGTGCATAAATTACAATAATTACCAATTAGTGCTCATTGCTTGTTAAGAGCTGCTAACAGTGCTAATCACCTTGTTAAATCAATTAAGTAATGTGCATTATTATGGAATGTGCCTGGCATGCTATATAGAATCCAGGGCATAGTGGTTACATGCAAAATGGTTCTTCACATCTGCAAAGTGGAAATTACATTCAAATGTAAGCTCTCCTCCCCATCCCCTATTTTTTAGAAACATAAAAACATGATGGCAGATAAGAGCCAAATGGCCCATTCAGTCTGCCCATCCACAGCAACCACTATCTCCTCTTTTCCCTAAGAGATCCCATGTGCCTGTCCCATGCTTTCTTAAATTCAGACACAGTCCTCATCTCCACCACCTTCACTGGGAGGCGACTCCATGCATCCACCACCCTTTCCGTGAAAACGTATTTCCTTAGATTACTCCTGAGCCTGTAACCTCTTAACTTCATTCTATGCCCTCTCATTCCAGAGTTTTCCTTCATTTGAAAGAGGCTCACCTCCTGTACATTAATATCACAGAGGTATTTAAACATCTCTATCATATCCCCTTTCTCCCGCCTCACTTCCAAAGAATACATATTGAGAGCCTTAAGTCTGTCTCCATACGCTTTATGAAAGAGACCACTGACCAATTTTGTAACTGCCCTCTGGACCGACTCCATCCTGTTTATATCTTTTCATAGGCGCAGTCTCCAGATTTGTACACAGTATTCTAAATGGCTCCTCACCAGAGAGTTATACAAGGGCACTTACACCTTTTTATTTCTGCTAGCCATTCCTCTCCCTATGTACCTGAGCAGCCTTCTGGCTTTGATCATTGCCTTTTCTACCTGTTTGGTCACCTTGAGATCATCAATCACCCCAAGTGTCATGCTTCTTTTGTACACAGAAGTACTTCAACCCCTATACTATACCTTTCCCTTGGATTTTTGCTACCTAAGCACATGACCCTGCAGTTTTTAACATTAAATCTGAGTTGCCAGTTACTGGACCATTCTTCAAGTTTCACCAGATCCCCCCACATGCTATCCATGCCCTCTGTGTGGTGTCTACCCTATTACAAAGTTTGGTATCATCTGCAAAGAGATGAACCTTACCAGACAGTCCTTCCACAATATCACTCATAAAGATGTTAAAAAGAGCCGGCCTAAGGACCAATCCCTGTGGTACACCACTGATAACATCCTTTTCCTCAGAGCAAACTCCATTTACCAGACAGCTCTTGTGGCATGGTCCACTGGAATCTGGTCAGTCGGCACATAGTGCCATTGATCCGGTCTGGTAGATTTCCCGATGCATTCTATTCGGTTGTTAACATATACAAAGAATCTTCTACTCTGGTTGTATGTGTAGCCCAACACCATCTTGTTGTCTGTGTACAACTTAAATGAGTCTAGTTGGATATCCATCTCACTTTTAAAATTAATTTGGGCCCAGACCATGTTGTATTAAGCAGGGGCATTTGGACAGAATGCAACCTCTATCAGCCACTGACTCTGTATCTCCTTGACCAAATCAGTTTATTTCCCTATGCCTCACTTTAGGAACTTGATCAAATTATAAAATATATAAATATCTTTATTATGGCTATTTTTTATAATGAGCATATATTAGCTGTATAATGCAGTTACTCTGACATTGCATAGCTGAGTTCAATGCATATGCTGAGTTGTAGAATCATGCATTCAAGATCCATAGATAAAAATTTCTTTGGATATGAAATGAGACTTATGAAACTATCCAGCTCATTTTTGAAAGGGATCGACGGCGATCTTCCAACACAAATCGGGAGATCGCCGGCGATCTCTTGATCCCGGCCAAATCGGTATTATTGAAATCTGATTGTGGCTGGCCCCCACTGCTTTTTTGTCGCGGCGCTGGCCAACCTTCAATGGGGCATGTTGATAGGGTAGCGAAGGCGGGAAGCGAGGTGAAACGTGGTTACGAGATGGCCGGCTTCACCGTAAAATGAAAAAAAAATGCCCGGCTCGAATGAGCATTTCGCCGGCCGGACTTGGTCCATTTATTTTTAGGACCAAGTCTGAAAAAAGTGCCCCAGCTTACCAGTTGACCACCGGAGGGAAGCAGGGATCACCTCTCCTTACTCCCCCAGTGGTCACCAACTCCCTCCCACCCAAAAAAATAAAACATTTTTTGCCAGCCTATATGCCAACCTCAAATGTCATACCCAGCTCCCTGACAGCAGTATGCAGGTCCCTGGAGCAGTTTTTACTGGGTGCAGTGCACTTCAGGCAGGTGGACCCAGGCCTGTCCCCCCCCCCCCTACCTGTTACACTTGTGGTGGTTAATATTGAGCCCTCCAAAAAAAAACCAAAACCCACTGTACCCACATGTAGGTGCCCCCTTCACCCCTTAGGGCTATGGTAATGGTGTAGAGTTGTGGTGAGTGGGTTTTGGGGGGTATTTGGGGGCTCAGCACCCAAGGTAAGGGTGCTATGCACCTGGAAGCTATGTTTTTTAAATTTTAAGTGCCCCTTAGAGTGCCCGGTTGGTGTCCTTGCATGTCAGGGGGGGGCCAGTGCACTACAAATGCTGGCTCCTCCCACACCCAAATGCCTTGCAGTTGGCCGGGTTTGAGATGGCCGGGCCCAGTTTCCATTATGGCTGGAAAACGAAGCCGGCTATCTCATGTAAACCCGGCGATCTGCCAGCAATCCTGCTCTAAACCCGGCAAGTGATTTGGCCAGCGCCAAGCGTATTTTGAAAATACGCTTGGCTCTGCCCCCTCGCGGAGCTGGCCCTGAAGATGGTCGGCCGTCGATTTCGCCGGCGCCGTTCAATTATGCCCCTCCACGTGAACACTAGAGGAGAGGAGAGGAGAGAAGACAGTAGTTGGATACATTAGAATCATTTCAAAATATGAAGGGGTAGTAAATGGCTAAAGCAGCATGTTAAGAAGCAGAAAGGCCAGGGTTCAATTCCCATTGGTGCTTCTTGGGACCTTTGACAAGCCTCATAACACTCCATTACTTCAGGGGAGAGGGAAATACCTAGCATACTTGACTTTTTACATTTATTTATTTAGCACATTTTGGGATCCTTTTACTAAGCTGCAGTAAAAGGGGGCCTGCGCTAATATCAGAGCATGTTCTTGATGTGCTCTGAGACCTCCTTTTACTGCAGCTGGTAAAAGGTGGTCTTCTTTTCTCAAAAAGAAATGTCTATGTGGTATATGAGCCACTTGCTGCACAGCCATTTTTTTTTTTTGGGGGGGGGGGGGGGGAAACACTTACTGTCACCCATTGAGGTGGTAGTAAGGGCTCCTGTGCTAACCTGGTGGTAACCAGGCAGCGCAGGTTGCCTGATTACCGCCAGGTAAGCACCAGTGTTACAAAAATAGAAAATATTTTTGTAGCACCGGAAATGGGGTGACCTGGGGGTGGAAACTACCACCGGGCTCCTGCAGTAGTTTCAGATTGGTGCACGGCAAGCCTGTTGACTCACACCAACCCCTTAGTAAAAGGGCTCCTTGATATATCACTGAGGCCTTCACATAGGCATACAGCGTTAACAAGTACAATTTTCTATACAGGTACTAGTACTGTCCCTAATGGGCTCACAATCTAAGTAGTGTATATGGTATCTGGGGCAATGGAGGGCTAAGAGGGTCTTTTACTAAGCCACAGTAATGTTTATAGCTCGTTGTACAAATCACTTGGTGAGAAACACCGGAACACCCATAGCTCGCAGTAGAAATCAGCTGGTGGTAAATGTAGAGAATCCCATTATATTCCTATGGGTGTCTCGGCGTTTATTGCTAGCTGATTTCTATTGTGAGCTAAAAACGCTACCGCGGCTTAGTAAAAGACCCCCTAAGCAACTTGCCCAGGGTCACATGGAGCTGCAGAGGAAATTGAATGTAACTTGCTTTGAGCTAATACTGAACTAAATCCAAGTAAATAATAAAGGTATAAAGAAGAGGCATTGATAATTTCCAGAAACAAAAATGCCATGAAGTTGAAAGGGAACAAACTCAAGATTAATTTGAGTAGATATTTCTTCATAGAAAGAGCGATGGATACATGGAACAGTTTCCTGATGTTAGTGAAGTCAAAACAGTAGAAAGGCTTCCAAGTTCTTACTGGAAGCATTTCATTTACATATCTCAGCCCATCTGGAAGTGGTTATCATTATAAGATATGTGCTCTAGGAGGAACAGCAATAATAATCGAGAGAGAGAGAGAGAGAGATGGTATAATGGAACATCAAGAGTGCTAACTACTCTCTGGAGATTTCTACTACTCCTACCTTTTTTTTTTTGGTAGTATGAAGGCTACTTATATTTCCTCACTACAGTAGGCCTATTTCTTCTGTTTTCTCCTGAATGTTCATAGTATGAAAATATCTCCAGTTTCTCACAGGTAAGAAAACTCAAACTTCCAAGAATATATCTCCAAGGACAGACAACTCTTTGCTAAATATCTTATGAGCCATCTAACAATTTTAGGAACCCTTTTACTAAGCTGCATTAGGTGCTAATGCATGCCTAACACAGCTAAAAATGGAGTACTGTGGGACGCTCTCAGGTGTCCTGCAATAACCTCAAAATGTGCATGTACTAACCATTTACTAAAAATGTTTTGAATTTTGTATTGAGGAGGTGTGTCATGGGTGGAGAGTGAGTGTTCCTACACTAAGCAGTTAGCCATCTACATTACCACACATTAACTGGTTAGTGCAGGAATATTGCATGAGCCCTTACAGCCTACAAAGTATGTGGCTGTAAGTGCTTCTACAGGAATTTTTAAGAATAGCCATGTACTAATGGTCAGAAGATGAAACAGAAGAACAGTCCTCCACAGGTTATACCACAAGGCAACAAAACAGCAGAGGTAACACAAAACCAAAAACAATACTATAAAGCTTAAAAGTTTTTTCTTGCAGATAAAGCTAGACTTGACAAGGGCCATGTTTCAGCCAAGTAGGCCTGTATCAGGAGTCTGAGCCAATATCACATGGTTTGTATATGATGTTACAGAATCACACGCCGAAAGAAACAAATGTTCCGAGTTATCTGTCGGTTCAATAGTGGCACACCAACTTCTTGGTTTGTAGCAGACTGAAAAAGCGTTGGTATCAAACACCAGTTTTCTTCCTCGGTCAAGTAAGTGTTTACTAATGGCAGCATTAGCGCATGACCATTAATACAAAAAATGGAAAATTGGCCATTTTATGGCTGCGGTAAAAATGGCCTTAGTGCACTTTCTGTCACAGCTTTGTATAAGAACCCCTTAGTGATGTACCACACTTATGTGCTGCTGGAGGAGGAGGAGAGGAGATCAAAACCCATCCCAGAGCGATTGCAACAACTACAAATATGAGGGAGAATGTAAACTGAGAACTAAATTACATTTTAGTTTTAGGAAAGTCTTGGAGGCAAGAAAGGGAAGTGTGGAATATTCACTTTGGCAGTCTTCTGTCTTGTACTGAACTGTTTGCTGATTAGTAGGGCATGTGCACTTAAGCCTCCATCGTCCCAGGTGCAAACATAGATTGTGAGTACAGTAAGGACAAAGAAAGTACCTGCATAGAATATGTAAATTGCTTTGGTCGTACCATAGAAAGGTGTTATATCAAATCCACGACCTTTTTACTTTTGCCATTTACCCTTTTTTAATGCACCAAATTTAGAAAGTAAATGGCACTTATGTGCTTAAAAACTGCATTTGTGTGTATAAAAACAAAGTAAATGAAACATGGAAAAAGCACAATAAGACAAATGAAACTGAATTTTTCCCTTGCACGCCCATATTGATTGGATTGTACCATTGAAGAAATACTTTTTGGTATTGTATTACTTTTACATTTTTGCTTCAGTAAACTCTTGTGTTACTTGATAGGAATGATCATAGCTGTGCAGAACATTTGTGAGATCATGAGATTGATCATCTTGAGACTAGAAACCAGTTGCTGCTCCTTTTTCTAAAAAAACACCTGGACTGTTATGACTTTGCTTAGCCTCAGTAGTTCCTGAAGATGTGCCTCTTCTTTAAGGAAGTCCTGAAAAAAAGAGGTTAAAATAATAACAGACTTAAAGAAGGTGTGGGACAAGTACAGAAGAACCTATGTTGTGAAGAAATGATCAGGTTAAGTTTACTGTAATGCAATGGGTAGGAAACTGGACTAACTAGATTCACCTTACAGTCCTTATCTATCATATTCTTTGATCCTATAGATAATATCTCTATTGTTCTTTGTGCCAGTTTGTTCCCTACTGTCTGATAGGAGTTAATGCAATTCAACACAAAAAGGAATGTACAGTACAATTCACCAACTGTACTCAGAAATGATATAAAATCAAAACTATCCTATCATCTTCTGGGTGGCAAGGAAATCTCAGTTATACACAGCGGGGATGTGGTTTCTGGAAAAGCCAACAGATTTTTAAATTGTATATGTAAATTGTTTTCTTTTACAAGCTGGAATAAATAAGCACATTTGCAGACCATATTTATACAAGTTCCTCAATAATAATCATTTTGAATATAGGTCACTGATGTGGTTTTCATGTCTTTGCAAAACAGAGCTAATCCCTTAAATTCAATTAAGGCATTACTGAACAACAGAAATGTTGCTCCTGGGCTGTTCATTACTCAAGAGAGTTATTATAAGTATTTACTAACTGCCACCTGAAGACAGAAATAGAAAAACATTTTACAAGTGAAGTGATGAACGCCAAAGAATTTACTAATTTGATGTTTTGTGTGCTTATAAAAACAAGATTTAGAACAAATGTACCTCTTTAATTTTTGCTGATAGGATCTCAGTGTCTTTTTTTTTTTTTTAGAGCAAACAAGGATACATCGTATAATCCAAGAAAACAGACATAAGGGATAATAAGAAATGTATTTAATATTTAACTGTGTTATAAATTGTTTTGAGTAGTTACTGGCACCAATAACACAACCTATACAGAAGTATAAAGGCAGCCAGGCCACACAAGTATTTGAGAGACAGAATCCATCATTGACGTTTCAGAACTTCTGTTTTTTTTACAGGTGTGCCAGGTGTGCTCCTGGTCTCTGTGCAGGTCAGGTAATGACATTTTTTGTGTCTATAATGAAGCTTGTCACACCACAAAAAGTCAGTAGGATATTCTTGGACATTTGGACTTCTACTTTCCACTTGGTTGACTGTCCAAAACCAGTTTTAGCCAGTTTTTATTGACAGCTAACAGTGCTGTTTATTACTCACTTGTGGTCTTCTCCATTACACTATCTCAACCCACCTTTGCACAATCACTTAGTTGTTTTTTTTTAACTCTCTTGACATCCCTTACTTACACAACTTTCCTAGTTATACAACCAGCCTTCAGCTGCCCCCCACCCCTCCAGATCATTAATGCCTTACTGTGGGTTGCCAGCTGATTAAAAGATCAGAAACAGAGCTTGACTAAATATTCAATTTCCCCAATCAAGAGAAGAAAATAATGAACTGCCCAAGGATCAGTATTGTTTAACGTTTACTTGAAAGTTCTAAATAAAAAAAAAGAGGAAAAAGTCAGGAGATCAGCTCTATAGATTGAACATGAGGGCACTGTGAAAAACTGTAGGACGTTGCCAAAGAGAGAAACTCTGCATCTAAGAGGGGAAGTTATCAATGTGGGCTACTGTTAAGATGGGTTACTTTACTCTTAATCTGGGTTATTAGTAACTAGGTCTCATTGATGAAAATTGGACCTGTGCTAAAATAGCATAGGTTAGTGGTAAAAAAAAAACCCCATCTTAATGGTAGCCCACATTGATAATTTGCCCCCTTAAGGGCATAGTTATCAATGTGGGCTACTGTTAAAATGTGTTATTTTGCCACTAATTCATGTTATTTTAGTACAGGTACCACTTTATGCAGTGAAATCGAGTTACTAATAGGGAACATTTATTTATATGTACCTTTCGAGTAGTACTAATACTAGGAACATGCTCCATGAAACTAACTGGTAACAGATTTGACAAAATAAGTTTTCACTTCATGCACAATTGTGGAAGTTTTTGCAAGAGGCTTTAGTCAAGTTATCTAGCAGACCTAGGTTTAAGAGAGGTTTGACATGTTTAATTTAAGGGCTCTGTTTACTAAGCTGCACTAAGGGCACACTAATTTTTGCGCACTAATGATTTGCATGTGCTAAACGCTAAGTTGCCTATAGAAACATATGTTTGACGCTAGTGTTTAGTGCACGCTAAAAACGTTAGTGCACCTTAGTAAACAGGGCCCTAATTCTTGAATGAAAAGTATAGTGGTGTGCAAACTGGCCATTTTTTTTTTTTCATTTTGCTTTCACATGCTTCTCAGCAGTTTTTGTTTTAATTTAGTTTTGTACACTTTTGTTTCAAAGTGCATTATTTGCAAATAATGCACACTGTTTATAAGCAATGTCTGCTAAATATGAAAGGAGAAATGTTGCTTTTTTGGTTGATCAGGAACCAAAAGATAATATGTCTTTTTCATTGAGATGTTCATTTTGTTGGAAAATGAATATATGTCAAAGAAAAGTCAATAATCAATAACAGCATTAGCCAGGTAGACATTGGAGTGTGTGTGCTACACAGAGGAAAATAGGTAGATGCCAGATTCTCTGAGTCTCCTGGATCCTCTGAATACAGTTTATACCACATTAAATCTGGAAGATCTAGCTTTTACCTAGTTGACCACATCCCTGGGGCCTCTGTTGCCTCAATGGGGCTTTGCTCTGCCCCAGCCGGAAACTCTGCTAATCTTGATCTGCTCCTGATTCTGCAGTCTCCACCAAGCCCTGTTCTGCCCCAGCAGGGCTTACCCTGCCCAGGAACACTGAGAGTTTTTTTTTATTCACATTAATATTGGATCCTATAGCAATCGTTCCTGGGGCTGCATCTGAACAGCCTCAGGCATGTTGATTCTTAACAAAAAAGTCAAATCCAGAGGAGAAAAACCTCAGCTGCCATGAATCTGAAAAACAAGCATTTTGAGAGGCTCCAATAGAATTATATCTGACCATTTCGGTTACATAAAATAGCACCAACTATTTTAGGTAGTCTAGATCATAAAATGCTGAGTAAACATCTATTTATATCTTTTACAGTTCATAGTTTAAATGCTTCCAATGAATATCAAACTGCTATCAGTCTTAAATTGGCTCTGAAAGGTTTTTCAGTCACTAAGGCTCTAGGTACCCAAGTGAAACTTCAGCCCAGCAGCGCCCAAATTCCCCCGTTATCTTTCATGCTTATAGGACCTCCCATGAGAATCTACTAATTCATTAAAGATTTCAATATGACTCCACTACCACCATCTCACCCAGCACATTCAATTCATTTCACTGCCTGATAAAGCTGTCATTTGTGATTTTTAAGGGCAGACTACAAAAACAAAACAAAAAATAATAACAAAAACAAAAAGTCAAGCAACACAAATGTATAATTTAAATCTAATCCATGCTGTACTGATGGATGGCTGAAGGCAATCCCTGAAGTGACAGACTAGGCTGATCAAGGATGTTTCGAAATAGTTTTGTCACCTCAATAACAGTAACACTAGCTCTTTCCATTTGAGAAGTAACACAGACCCCTTCAATAAAGACAAGTGAACCTGCCAGACTTTACCAAAATAACACTAACTCCTAGAACTCAAACAACAAAAACTTTATATGAAAAAGCAACACTGCAAATATTATACTACCTCTACTAGAACACCAACGTGTACCTTCCATTGGGCAAGTAGAATAAATAGGTCTGCTGCAGATTCCTACACAAAAAACTACACACTAGCAAAATATGTTACCTCTTGCACATATGCAGAACACAGACTCTCACCAAATACAAAATGTGACCACAAAATGAGACACAGAAATGTACAGAAAACTGAATTCATCTGGCACCATAACTAATCTCATCTGTTCCCACTCCAGGCTAGCACACTCAATGTTCCCTTCTTACATCCTTCCCCACCCACCTCCCACATCCCACATCCCTAAGCCAGAAACTTCAGTATCCCATTTGACCACTACCTCCTCAAGACAAGCATTCTCAGGGGCCTTTTTACAAAGGTGAGCTGAAAATGGCCTGTGGTAGTGTAGATGCATGTTCTGGGCACGCACAGAATCATTTTTCAGCACACCTGTATAAAATGCACTTTTAAAATTTTTGCTGAAAATGGACTTGCGGCAAAATGAAAATTAACGCATGTCCATTTTGGGTCTGAGACCTTACTGCCAGCCATTGACCTAGCGGTAAGGTCTAACGCAGTAACTGTGCGGTAATTGTCTATTAGCAGACAAAAAAAAGAAAAAAATTATTTATGTTATACACATTGCACTGTTTATCTTCATTTTTTTAGCGGAGTGGTTTCTTTGTATGATTTTTGTTGAATTTTAACTGCCAGACCCTTGACCATTCTTCTAACTTTTGGAGATCCCCGCTCATTGTTGCTACTCCCTCAAGGGTATCCACTCTATTGGCTATCTTCGAGTCATCCGCAGAAAGGCAAACCTTTACTTCCAACCCTTCAGCAATATCTCTCACAAATATATTAAACAGACCCCACCGACCCCAGAGGAACTCCACTTCTCACCTTCCTATCCTACGAGCAGATTCCATTGACCACCACCCTCTGCCTCCTGTCGGTCAACCAGTTACCTATGCAGTTCACCATTTTCGATCCCAAGTTCAGCCCTTTCAGTTTATTCACAAGTCTTCTGTGGGGGACCGTATCAAAGGCTTTGCTGAAATCCAAGTAGATTACATCTAGCACACATTCTTCATCCAGTTCTTTGGTCACCCAGTCAAAGAAATCAATAAGATTCGTTTGGCAAGATTTTCCTTTGGTAAAGCCATGTTGCCTTTCTTTCAACAGCAACTCCCATTATTTTTCCTACCACTGACATGAGACTTACCGGTCTCATGTCAGTTTCTCACTTCTTCCCTGTCTCCACTTTTGTGAAGAGAAACCACATCTGCTCATTTCCAATCCTGCAGAACCTCTCCCGTCTCTAAAGATCTAGTAAATAAATCTAGAGTAGAAACAATTGAGAGCTTTTCTGGATGCTAAACCTGTTGTGAATCCTGTGACTTCCACTCCGTCAAAAGAAGTTAAATGCCAGTAATTAGTTACAGTTAGTATACTCCTGTTCAGAGTCATTCTTAATACCCTTTTCTTTTAACTTTTTCTTAAGTATGTTTCTTTATTTCACCTGTCCCCCATTAAATTGAGGACTAAAAGCTTAAGACTTTATTTTGCCTTTATTATTTCCTTATCTTATTTTGTGTGCTTAACTGTTTCTTCCTCCAAGCTATGTTTGCTTGCAAAAATTGTTTGACATTTCAATACATTTTTAAAAAGGGATTTTTAAAGAAGGGGTTGGAGAGAGAAAAGAAATGGCTTAGTGAATTTTTCTGAATTATGGACCACTTCAGCATAGATGTTTGTCTACATTTCTACTCGTCTTAGACCCCAGGATATTGAACTTGTTTCTGCTCTTATGCTCTCATTCCAGAAACAGATGCTTAATCTTTCTTTTAGTTAAAAAGCCTTAAGAGCTTATTTTTGAAGAATATGAATGTCTCAAAATGTCCAAATGGGTGTCCATGTGCTTGAAACATACAAATCCTATGCATGTAGAATGACAATTACCGCCCGATTACCACCCACACACCAGAAAATAAAAATATTTTCCGGTGCGTCAAAAATGAAATTACAGCAAGGGCCATGTGGAAGCCAGGTGGTAACTAAAAATTGATGCATGTTAGGCATGCATAGGCATCTATGCAGCTTAGTAAAAGGGTCCCTCAGCATGCTTTTCTCCCACTCCCTCAACTATTATCCCTTTCTTAACAGTGGGAGAAGACTATGCAGAAGGGATGCGAAGTGGGAGAAGGGGATACCGAGGTTGCTGGCCTATGGGGGGGGGGGGGGGATCAACTTCCTGTGGTTTGAGGGGGTGATATGGATGGCATTCAGTGAGCTGGGTGATGCTCTTAGGGGTTGCAATTTGTCATTGGAGGTACAGGTTGTGATTGCAGGCAAAGGGAGCTTTACCACAAGAAGTTTTTCTTTTATATGGGCAAAAGCTGCAGCCACCTCTTAATTAGCAAAATTGCCCTGAAATAAAAATTTATAAAAACATAACAAAACAAAACGATAAAAATGAAATAAAAAATGTTGAAAACAACACAGGAAACTAAACAAAATAATATTTTACCTGATATATTTCTACTATAGCTGACTCCCAAGTTGGACCCTGGCATCAGATAACTATGATTCGGATTATTCTTCCCAATGTACATCACTTTGCATTTGTCTACATTAAATTTCATCTGCCATTTGGATGCCCAGTCTTCCAATTTCCTAAGGGTTGCCTGCAACTTTTCACAGTCCACATGTGTTTTAACAACCTTGAGTAGTTTTGTGTCATCTGCAAATTTAATCACCTCACTTGTCATTCTGATATCCAGATCATTTATAAATATGTTAAATAGCACCTCCTCCATTGTGAGAAATGGCTATTTAAACCCTACCCTCTGCTTTCTGTCCAATAACCAATTCCTTATCCACAACAGGACATTGCCTCCTATCCCATGACTCTTTAATTTTCTCAGGAGTCTCTCATGAGGACTTTGTCAAAAGCTTTCTGACATCTAATACACTACATCGACTGGCTCACTTTTATCCACATGTTTATTCATGTCTTCAAAGAAATGTAGCAAATTGGTGAGGCAAGACTTCCCTTGGCTCAATCCATGCTGACTCTGTCCCATTAAACCATGTTTATCTATGCATTCTGTATTTTTTTTCTCTATAATGATTTCCACTATTTTGCCTGGCACTGACATCAGGCTGTCACTCTGTAATTTCCCGGACCACGCTGGAACCCTTTTTAAAAATCTGTCTTACATTGGCCACCCTCCAATCTTCAGGAACTACAGAAGATTTTAATGGCAGGTTACAGATTAATAACAACAGATCAGGAATTTAATGGTTGAGTACATTCAGTACCCTCAGATACATGCCATCCGGTCCAGGTGATTTACTACTCTTTAATTTGTCAGTTTGGCTCAGTACATCTTCCAGGTTCACCAAAATGTCTTTCAGATTGTTTAGAACTGCTGATATTTGATTTCTTGTTTTTCTTTATTGTATGTCATGGCAGTCCTAGGTTTTGTTATTATAGATTGCTAAATTTATATTTATTTATTTATTTGTTGCATTTCTATCCCCTTCGCCGGGGCGCCCTTAAAGATGGACATCCAGTTCGATTATGCCCCTCTAAGTCACACTAGAAGCACGCTAGCATTTTTAGCATGCACTAATCATTAGGGCGCACTAACCATGTAGATGCCCATAATATTCCAATGGGTGTCTACACCTTTAGCGCGCACTAATTTTTAGCATGCACTAAAAACACTAGCACACCTTAGTAAACAGGGCCCCTAGTATCCTCTAGTATCCTATTTGCAACAGTGGCCAATCCAGGTCACAAGTACCTAGCATGATCCCAAAACAGTGAAACAGACTTTATGCTGCTTATCCTAGAAATAAGCAGTAGATTTTCCCAAGTCCATGTTAATAATGGTTTATGGACTTTTCTTTTAGGAAATGATCCAAACCTTTTATAAATGCTGCTAAGTTAACTTCAGATAAAGAAAGTGTAGCCATTGACCACAAGGCAAAGATCTTCCCCCCTGATATTCAGCCAGCAGCAGTGAGTATTTTGCTGACCTCCACTGGTGTTATTCCCAGATATTCAATGCTGGGCCCTGTCTGGGCTTCATTGAATATCTGGTTATTTTTTTTGAGCCAACTGTCACATAGCCAGTTATGTCAATATTCAGTTCCTCACAGCATAAGCCAAACTGCTTAAAGATAGGACTGCTATTTATGTGGCCTGATTTAAGCAACTTACTTATGCGATGAGGGGCTGAATATCGACAGCTAACCCAACATCACCCCTGGAATGCCCACAAGTTAGCTGCTTTTGAATTTGGCACTAACCAGTCATTTTCAGCAGAGATAACCAGTTAAGTTCCACTGAGAATGACCAGATAGCCACGAACAAATGATTTAACAAGTCAACATCTGTTTCTGGCCAGTTAAATAGTTTTGAATATCGGCCAACTTATTTTAACTGATAATAAGTGAAAAAGGGTATTTCCATAACATAGAAATGGCCAAACTAATGCAAACATTTCTTATACAAAACCCATCCCTCTGAAATGAACAGCAAGAATGAATACTACTTCAAATTTACAATCATTATAAATGACATTTTGTTTAGAAGGATCTTTAGCTCCTAAAGTAGCTGCTTCAGACTTTTTGACTGTAGCTGTAACTGTGCTTTTGTGAAGATCACTGTGAAAGCAACTAGTTTTATAAAATCAGCTTTATTGAACAAAGATTGTGTCTTTTGGTTCACCACTATCCAAATTCTAATTACTACTTAGAGTTCTAAAATCTAATAAAGAAACTTATGTAATGCTTTCTGGAATTGTATTCAATAGACTCACAAAGGTTTTTATATGATGGCTATTAACCTCAACCTTTGGTACATATACAATAAATAGCCTATAGCTGTGAGGTTGTGTGGGTCAAGGTGTTTCACTGGCTTTCCCCTGGATTCTATATAGTACGACTTAAGTTGCCTGTGCAAATCCAGTTGTATTCTGGATTTGTGAATGCAACTTAAATGATTAACAAGCCAATCAATGCCAATAATTGCCACTTAACAAGCAATTATTGACACTAATTGGAATTAATTAGAATGTATGCACAGAACTGTCTAAGTAGATTCTATAACATGATGTGCATAAATTCTAAGTAAAAAAACAGATAGTGAGGTAAATCCAAAGAGGATAACAACGAACTCTTATTGACGATACTTAAAAAACGACCCGACATGGCTGTGTTTCGGCCAGAAGGCCTGCCTCAGGGGTCTTGGTAAATCTTTGGAAGCGCCCTCTCCATTGTGTCCCGGAGATCTTATTTGGAGTGTATGATTTGGGACGTCCTTTTTCACAGGGTCTTCTGGGATTTCTTACTGGTACCATCCTCCCCGCACCTCTTTTCCTTTCTCTCTCAGTCTGCAGAGCGAGAAAAAGGAAAAGAGGTGCAGGGAGGATGGTACCAGCTCACAGGTACGGGCAAGAAATCCCAGAAGACCCGGTGAAAAAGGACATACCAAATCATACACTCCAAATAAGATCTCTGGGACACAGTGGAGAGGGCGCTTCCAAAGATTTACCAAGACCCCTGAGGCAGGCCTTTGGGCCGAAACACGGCCATGTCGGGTCGGTTTTTAAGTATCTTCAATAAAGACTTCTTTGTTATCCTCCTTAGATTTACCTCACTTTCTTCTTTTTACTTCTCATGGCTTCATAAGGTTTTTTTTCCTCCTTTTTGGTTGTTTTGTTTCATAAATTCTAAGTTGCATAATTGAAAAGGGGTGTGGCCATGGGTATGGAATGGGCTGGTTGTGGGCATTTCTAAAATCTATGTATGTTGTTATGGAATACACCCGGTCCATGCCTAATTTAGGCGTCGGCATTTACACCAAGTTTTACTTGGCATAACTGCCCATGACTAAATTTAGTCACATAGATGGGCACTAAGCAAATTCTATAAACTGCATGGAAATTTAGGCTTATTCTATAAAGTATGTGTAAATTTAGGCGTACTTTATAGAACATGCATAGACATATTTTCTTTCAGCACTGCAGCTCATGATTTTGTGATGTGGAGCAGCATGGCCAGCAGAGAGATCAGGCCCTGCCATACGAAAAATACAAGCCAGTGGTGGTGCTGAGCAGTGGAGCCTGACAAGCCACACACCATGTAGGGAGCCCAGGCCCTGATAGGCAGCAGAGAGGAATGCACAGAATAGATTTGAGAATGAGACCCACTAGAAAGGCAACAGTGAAGAAGTTGGAAAAAGTAGAGAGGAAGCATTGGAGTAGAGATTATGGCAAAGCAGGAGAATGCACATAAACTCCTTACATACAAACACACCCCACCTACCAAGTACTCAAACACACCTTGTGTACAGACAATTAGCAATCAGTGCACATACACCACCTTCAAGCCACACCCATACACTCCCAGATATATATATATATACCATATGTGTATGTCTGGAGGTATGTGTATATGGCTTTTATCCCACAGGTTGCTGCATCAAGGCATGGTAAAAGCTCACCTTTTACAGCATCTTGATAATTTCCCCCCCTGAATGATCATAGTCTGTCCCTAGTAGGAGAAGAGGGTTGATTCTTACTGCAGCTCCTTGTGACTGGGCAAGTCACTTAAGCCTCCATTGCCCCAAGTACAAAATAAGTGCTTGTATATAATATGTAAACCACTTTTGATTGTAACCACAGAGAGGCAGTTTATCAAGTCCCATCTCCTTTCCCTATATGTTTGGACAGAGACTACTGACCATGTTTATAACTGTCCTCTGAACCAACTCTATCCACTTTATATCATTTTAAAGGTGTAGCCTCTAGAACTGTATACGATATTCCAAATAAGTTGAACATTGTACTGTTTGGTTAAATATTAGAAAGGTAGCTTGTTGAGTCACATGATACTTGACAAGGATGGGAAATGCTATATCTGGACTCTGTTGAAACTGTATCATGAATGTTTGTTACTTCTTGAAAAAAAATAAAGATACAAATAAGAGTCCCTCCAGAGACTTATAAAGAAGTACTATCACTTCATTTTTCTTGCAGGCCATTCTTCCCCCTTTGCATACAGGCATTCCTGTGGCTTGTTCTATTGTCTGAGGTACCTGCTTGGCAAACCTTAAGATCATTAATGGAGACGTAGCCTAATGGTTAGTGCAGTGGCCTTAGAATTAAAAAAACTAGGTTTAATTCCCACTACAGCTCAGGGGCGTAGCCACGGGTGGGCCTGGGCCCACCCACTTTGGGCTCAGTCCCACCCAGCGATGATGCAGAGCGACGACAAAAGAATTGATCCCCCGCCGGCACGCTGCAGGCCTTCTTTCCCCTCCCTCCCTCCCCTTCGGGCAGCGCCGCAGTCTATCGCTACAGCTGAGCAAAGCTGCACCACACCGGGTCCATCTCCATCTCCGTCCTGCCGCTACTTCTGCCCTCCAGCTCCGTTGTGATCTTTGTTTGCTCTCTTCTGCTGCCAGTGCTTATCTGCAGCGGTTCCGGATCTGTGCGCTTCCAGGGCTGTCTGTGTATGCTGCCTGCGACTGCTTCCTCTGCACTGGGCCCCGCCTCTTCAGAAGAGTGGGCGGGGCCAGCGCAGAGGAAGCAGTCACAGCCAGCATACAGACAGGCCTGGGAGCACACAGATCCGGAACCGCTGCAGATAAGCACTGGCAGCAGAAGAGAGCAAACAAAGATCACAACGGAGCCGGAGGGCAGAAGTAGCGGCAGGATGGAGACAGAGATGGACCTGGTGCGGTGCAGCTTTGCTCAGCTGTAGCGATAGACTGCGGCGCTGCCCGAAGGGGAGAGGAAAGAAGGCCTGCAGCCAGGTGCCAGACTGTCGCTGGGGAAAGGGAGGGAAAAACGTGTGTGTGTGGTGGTGGTGTGTGGGTGGGGGGTCGGGGAGAGACAGGAGCACTGTTGGGATGAGGGAGTGAGACAGGGTAGAGCTGGGGAGGGACGGAGAGATGCTGCAAGGGAAAAGAGAGGGAGAATTGTTGGATATGGGTGGGATGGGGAGAGGGAGTGAAAGGGCATGAGAGAAAAAAACATTTTGGACATGGAAGTGGAAGGGAGAGGTGAGAGGGGAAATGTTGAACATGGCAGTGAGGGAAAGGAAGGATGGAGAGATGATGATGGTGGTGGGGGGGGGGGGGGGCAGAGAGAGATGTCAAACCAGGGGCTCAAGGCAGGGAGAGGGAGAAAAGTTGGACATGAAGGTGGAGAAGAGGAGAGGAAAGGAGAGATGCACAAGCGGGGGAGGGAAGAAAGAGGGAAGATGGATCCAGGGAGAGAAGATAGACAATGGATGGTAGGGAAGAGAAAGGGAAAAATGCTGGACAATGGGGGAGGGGAGAGAGATGGGACAGGAAGATGGTGGTGGTGGGAGGTAAAAGGGATGGGGAAATATCAGGCTACGAGGGTGAGGAGGGTAGAAAGAGGGAACAGATGCTGGGCTGGAAGGGTGGAAGGAGGGAGACACTGGGAATGGTGGAAAGCATGGGGGAGAGGCCCAGGGAGTGGAGAGATGGCAAGGAAAAAATGAGAGAATAGTGATCACAGGGGGTAGAAATATGGTAATGGCGCGTATATCGAAGATAGAAGGGACTGTTCACTTGTCTATTAGATTGTAAGCTCTTTGAGCAGGGACTGTCTCTCTTTGTTAAATTGTACAGTGCTGCGTAACCCTAGTAGCGCTCTAGAAATGTTAAGTAGTAGTAGTAGTAGAATGGAAGGCTGAGAAGGAGAGTGATGGGGAATGGGAGAGCTAGTGGGTGAAAGGAGATGGAAATGTGATAGATATCTGAAAAGTAAAAAGAAGGAAAAGACTTAGGAAGTGGATGAAATTTGAGCGTACATAGGTAGAAAACAAAAAAAGGAAGGAAAGAGCTAAAATGGAAGGATCAAAATTTCAGAGGTAGGTGTAGTGAGGAAATGAAACGACAGGAGAAAAATGACAAATGGACAACCGCTTGAAGAATTAGCAGAAAACAGACAGAAATTGGAACCAACATGATGGAAAAATAAAATGTCCAGACAATAAAGTAGGAAAATCATTTTACTTTGAATATTTTAAATGGAATATGTTAACTTTGGGAAATGTGCATAGCGGATGTCTT
The DNA here is from genome assembly GCF_901765095.1 of Microcaecilia unicolor. Taxonomy (NCBI): domain Eukaryota; kingdom Metazoa; phylum Chordata; class Amphibia; order Gymnophiona; family Siphonopidae; genus Microcaecilia; species Microcaecilia unicolor. The sequence goes on along the minus strand of NC_044035.1, from coordinate 297,790,379 downwards.
TTTATTGTGTTAAGTAGAAAAGGAAATGCGCTTTTGTTTTGATTTGGGTTTTTTTTCTCCAGTGTTGCAGTACATGCTGAGGTTCCCAGTTTAATTTTGTCTATATATTTTTATTTCTAATTTGAGGGTCTGTCAGTGTGACTTTAGCGGCAGATGAGGAGATTGGAGAGGAGAGGGAATTGGGGGAGGGGCTTTATTTTCTGCCCTGGTCACCAGCATGGCTAACGGCAGCCCTGACCCGTACTAGCTGGGGTCTCTTCTGAAGCTGGCCAGAGATGCCTTCTACTGAGCTTGGCAGATGGGAGCAGCATCCTGGAGCCACTGACAACTAAGAATGTATGGGGGTGCTGGCATCAGTGGCTCAAGGAGTTGCTGCTGCCTACTGGGCTTGGTGGAGAGGAGTTCTGGCCATCTTTACTGGAGGCCTTCAGCTGACAGAGATTGGGGATCCTCATCTGCTAAAGGATTTATATTTTGAATTGGGAAGTGCTGGGGAAGAGAGAAAATTTTGTGCCCACCCATTTTGTGCTCAGGCCCACCCAAAATTGGCTGTCTGGCTACGCCACTGCTACAGCTCCTTGTGACCTTGGGAAAATCACCTAACCCTCTATTGCCCCAGGTACAAAAAAAAGCCTTAAATTGTGAGCCAACTAGGGACAGAAAATATACCTGCACATCCTATATAATAAAAAACACCTCCAACGTTCTGAAGCTGAGAAAGTGAAGCCTTGAAGCATTTGTGCGCTCTGTAAGACTCCATCTCCTGAACTGATGACATGTAGTTCCAGGTACGTCACCCACAGCACTGACCAACCGCACGACAGCAGGACGAGGCCCCGCCCCTGCTACCCTTGCCACAACGCCACACCCCCCCAGGTTAGAGTGAACGAATGCTTCAAAGCTTCACTTTCTCGGCTTCCCGCCCTTGCCGCAATGCCATGCGCCCCCCCCCCCCAAGGTCGGAGCGCACGAATGCTTCAAGGCTTCACTTTCTCGGCTTGCCACCCTCACCGCAACACCACGCCCCCCCAGGTCGGAGCGCAAGAATGCTTCAAGGCTTCACTTTCTCGGCTTTAGAACGTTGGAGGTGCGTTTCATGATATAGGAAGTGGAGGAGTGGCTGGAGGGGGGGCAGGGGAGATAGGAGAATCGCTGGGTGGCTAGAGGGAGGCAGGGGATACAGGACAATTGCTGGCTGGCTGGAGGGGGAGCAGGGGAGACAGGAGAATCACTGGGTGGCTGGAGGGGGCAGGGGAGAGAGGAGATTCGCTGGGTGGCTGGAGGGGGGCATGGAAAAAAGGAGAATCGCTTGGTGGCTGGAGGGGGGCAGGGGACACAGGAGAATCACTGGATGACTGGAGGGGGGCAGGGGAGAGAGGAGAATCGCTGGGTGCCTGGAGGGGGACAGGGGACAGAGGAGACTCGCTGGGTGGCTGGAGGGGGGCAGGGGAGAGAAGAACATCGGTGGGTGGCTGGAGGGGGGCAAGGGAAAAAGTAGAATTGCTGGGTGGCTGGAAGGGGGAGCAGGGGAGAAAGGAGAATCGCTGGGTGGCTGGAGGGGGGACAGAGGAGACACACTCGCACCTACCAGTCTCACTCTCTCTCTCTCTGTCACACACACACACTCACACATTCTCTCTCTCTCTCACACACACACACACACAGTCAATCTCACACATACTCTCTCAAACATACACACTCTGAGGAAAACCTTGCTAGCTCCCGTTTCATTTGTGTCAGAAACGGGCCTGTTTTACTAGTAATATATAAAACACTTTGATTGTACCACAAAGGCAGAATATCAACTTCCTTCCCCCTTTCCCCATTAGATGCAGCCACCCCAGAAACTACTCTTTGGTACAGAACTTTATCCCTGTACTGCCTTGCTGCATTGGGATTTTGCAGTTTGAATGCATGACGTTGTACTTTTTAGCATTACATCTTAGCTGTTGAATTTTAGACCATTCCTCAAGTTTTACAAGATCTGCATCTGTTTTCCACTCCTTCAAGGGTGTCTACTCTGTTATAAAGTATTGGTATCATTGACAAAGGTAAATCTTTCCTGATAGTCCTTCTTCAATGTCACAAGATAGGCAGCAAAATAGGGTGGGCCATCAGGGCCGCAAGCCAATGTACTCTTTACCCCACACAGAATAAGCATTTAGGGACCTTGGGAGACAGGGATGTTTGCCCTCCCCCCATATTCAAACAAAAAAGTGTTTTGCTACCCCTGTGCTCAAAAGAACCAGACTAAGGATTTATCTCTGCAGCACATTATTGGTAACAGAGGCATAGCTAGGTGGGCTGCCAAGGGAGTGGCTACTCTCCCAAGCAGATTTTGAATGAAATGGCACCTATGCAGCCTTACACTGGCCCCTATTTTACAAAAGGTCTGTTCCTCCTGATGATAAAATCTGACTATACTTCTGATTGGTAAAACCCCTTTCCTCAGATTGACCTCCATTTGCCAGGTCACTGTGTTGCTTCCAACTCATTTTTTAGCCCACTCAATCACTTTAGGGCCCAATGCAATGGTATAGAGGAAGTAATTCCTTTTCCATGTTTGCTGATGTACTTTGGCTTCTTTCCATAGTCTTTCTTAAATAGAAAGGATGAATACAAGTTTCCTTCTTCATTAGTGTGCCAGCAAGTATAGGCTCACTTTTTTGTCTTTCACCTAATTACTGCCGAGAGACAATGTGAGAAATATTTTCCCCTTGTGTTCTGATTCCATCTTTTCAGAGATATCTACTTATATAGATAGTAACTTATCAAAGGATGGTAGTTAAAGATCAGTAGGCCCATGCAGTATGCTCAGAGTGATGGAGATCTCTATTTTTTCTCTTTCTTAATCTCTGATAATTTGTCTCTTCATGAATATGTGCACGTATATCCACCTGTTTCTATATACAATATCGACCAATACTCATACACATGGAAACAAATGATTAGGGAGGGAAACATACTGAAAAATAAGTGATCAGAATAAGAAACAATATAAAATATTAATGTATTCTCAAACTTTTACCTCTCGAAATTAGCTCTGACCCTGTTTCGACAATTCTGTTGAAAGCAGCCAAAATATAAAGTTGGTAAAAACAACACCCCCCCCCCCCCCCCCCCACACACACACACACACACATGCATCCATGAATCAAAAAGCCACTGCTTGTGGACATGTTTTTAAAATTGCTTAGTTGCATAGAAGTCCCTTTAGTGCTTGAAGGGCTTTAATAAAATTGATTTTTTTGAGTAGAGCCTTTTAGCTGCTACTGTATAGGCTTGAAATATGAACCCTTCATTGTTAAAAATGTTTCTTTTGCCCTCTGACTAATGATCAAGAGAGAGTTTTCAGAATTCCTCATGGCTGACATTTTCTTAATTAAACAAAGCTATTAGGAGGGAATTTCAGAAGTTAAGCAAACTAGCACCTAAGAGGATTGGAAAGAAACCCTGCAATTAGCTCTTAATGGATAAATATACAAAATAGTGATAAGTAAGCATTCATCTACATTACTTGTTCACAAAACTGTGGCATTTATATTCTGAGCTTGAAAATAAGTCTTTAGTTTTCTTTGGAAGGCTTTAAGAAATTGCTTTTAGCAGTTAGAAATTGAATTATGTTCACACTGAAAAGGTGATTTAGTCCACATTTAAACATACTGCCAACTTTCAAGGCAATCTATACATCAGAAGATAACAAGTAGCTTTTCACTTCCTCTAAGAGTCCGAACAATGAGGAAGTAGAAAGCTACAAACCTGGTAGTTTAACATTAGCAGTGGGTAAGGTAATGGTAGCACTACTGAATAGAATTGTGAGGCCAACTTGTATTACTTCCCCCTTCTCAGTTCTAGTTGGAGTTAACAAGATCACTGCTTACATTTTATGATGGTCCTTTTTGATCTCTCTGCTGCTTTTGATACTCTCAACCACTCTGTCCTCTTGCACTGATTCAATTCTTTTAGAATCTCTGGTACTGTTCACTCATGGTTTTCCTCTTATCTTACGAATCAATAACAGATTTGACTACTCAACTCCTGTTCTCCTTGCCATTGGAATTCCTCGGGGTTCCACATGTTCATCTTTGCTCTTTAATCTGTACTTAATACCTCTTTGGGCTCTTAGGGTAAACTATCGATTATATGCTGATGAGATCCATTTTTTTCTTTTTTTCCTTTTCAATCTTCACTTAATTCTGTAACTCTTAAACAGATCAGCTGGCTTTAGAGTGCAGCTACCTGGAAGGATGTTAATCGCCTATCACTGAACTTACCAAAATCTGAAGTCATCATATTCAATTGTGCATCATCTGGATGTGCCTGCTCCTGTGATATACAGAGATCACAGCTTTATTATCACATAGCAAATTCACTGTTTAGGCACTACTTTGTATTATACTCTCTAGATAAATTTACAGCTCAAAGCAGTGGTACATTCAGTTATATATATGTATATAAAGATCTTCCACAGACAGCATTGGTTTGATATAGATAGATAGATAGATAGATAGATAGATAGATAGATAGATAGATAGATAGATAGATAGATAGATACACACACACTTAAACGCCCTCCAATTTGCGCAAAACACCACTGCATGGTTATTGATCAAATTTAAGATCTTAGTCTTAATTCACAAGACATTGCAGCAGGATGGCCCTCACTACCTTTCTATTGTCTTAATAATCTAGCAACCCAGAAATGCACTCAGGTCTGAAGGGACCCTGTATAGATTAAAGCCAATGCTGTCACAATATGATTTCTGAAGTGTGCTGCAGAGCATGGTTTTATCTAGATTGGACTATTGTATCACAAGGTATCTTGGACTATCGAATGCAAGATGCAGGGTGTTGCAGTTGACCAAAATGGAGCGGGAAGACTTGTATTTATGACCTTCGTGTTCACTCACAATATACTAGTGTTAAAACAACTACACTGGTTGTCAGTGTTTTATAGAATTAGTATAAGGTGCTATCTCTGATGCATCAGGTGTTATATCTGGTGGCACCATTTTATTTTACTCAAATTGTACATGTTTCTCACCCAAAACGTTCTTGGAGGTCAGAGCATTCTATGAGTCTGTCACTAGGCTCTGTGGTGTATGTTCAATATGCTGACACTAGAGCTTCTGTCTTCTCTGTTTGTTTGTTGATGCATTCAGATAGGAGCAACCAGTTATAATGTTTTGTAAGGGACAAGCAGTATTATTTGTTTGTTTATGATTTTGAGTTTGTGTGTTATAGGTGGGAAAATGTAGGATACAAATGCAACAAATAAATAAATGTGATCTAACTGATATTTATGTTTGCTATGTATGACTTTTTTGTAAACCGACTAGGAGCTAGGTAGTGTATAAATTGTTAAAATAAATAAGTAAAAATATTCATTCTGTCCTTGGCTAAGGTATGTTTTGTGGACACAAAATGTTGTACCATCTCTATTGCGAGTTCCTATGAATGGAACAAGATGCCCACTGATCTTAGGCTTTCTACTGACACAACTTTAAGAAGCAATTACAATCATTGGGTGTGGGGGGGGGGGGGGGGGAGAACCTGTGATTTTTATGCTGCTGACAGCTATGGGCCGATCTGAGACTGGATATTCAATGCCAGATAATTTCTGGCCTCCGGCATTGAATATCCAGTTATAGTGGGCAGCTGGAAGTTAACTGTGCATTGGTCGATATTCGGAGTGGTTCTTGGTTAGCTAATTGGATAAACTTATGACAGCCTTTTTGCTATCCTAACTTGATTTATTTACTTAACCAGTTAGCGGTCTGAATATTGTGTATAACCAGTTAAGTACCAGCTCTGCCCATCGACTGCCTAGTACTAACTGGACAGTAATACTCAGTAGACAGTCTCCAGCACTAACCGGACTAATATTCAGTGATGCTCCAGTTATGTGCTGCTGAATATCATCAGGTAAGCAGTCACAAGGGATTTAACAGGGCAGGAAGCTCTCCTGCCCTGGTACATATCTTTGAATATTGACCCCATGGTTATTTACCCAATCATTTAATGATGTTCATTAATGTTACCTAACGACACAGGACTCTGATTTTTATTAACAAAATTAGATCTTGTCTACAGGATTTTATCTTCCCAAAAACAGTTATGTGTATGCCCAGTGTGCGGATCAGTATTTGGTCTTTTTATACGCATACTATTTTGATGTATGTATCTTTATACTCTGCCTCTTATGCTAGGTAGATTATAATCTTTTCTTTGGAGCACCCTTCTACGAGATTTAAGAGGTAAACATTGACTGGTTTAAATGATTTTAAAGAACCTTTTTATTAAGACATTTGGGGAGTTGTGAGGTGTGATATCATGGGGTCTTGAGTAGCATCTCTTCTGTTTTTCTGACTGCTTCTTTAACATATTATTTAATGCAAATTGCATCAATGTACCTTTAGTTTGAAAGGCAGTGTATCAAATTATTAAACTAAATTATAGGGTCACAGATAACATGGTTTTACAAGAAGCAAAGCTTTCCAAACTTCAATAACTTCTTTGAAATGACCAGAGAAATAGATGGGGGAGGGGAGAGATGCAGTTGATGTGACCTATCTGAATTCTAGAAAAGCTTTTGACATGCCATAGCTAATGCAAATTTATTAGCCAAGTTTAAACTTTGCCAGTTTTCTTTTGAAAATGTATTATTCATTATCCCTTCAATGTGGCACTGCACGAATCAATGTTTATATTTCTTTGTTCTTGCTTTATTCTTCTAGCTATTGCAACACCAGTGAATGAGCGGATTATTTACCAGAAAGAGCTGCTCAGTTGAGAACCCTGCTAAAAATCTATTTTTGATCAAGGCAAAATTTGTATGAGTTCTACAAACAGTGCCCACACAAAGCTCTTCTGCAGAACCTAAATAAGAAAGACTTGAATACTTACCCTAATATCATTCACCACATTTATCACATTTTTTCTTCCCCTTCACTTGTCAGTGGCTCTCAGATGCCTGACATTCAAAATGATTTGTAATGTAAATTATATAATTGTACTTTCACATATTTTAACATCAAATGGAATGATTGACTACAGAATTTGAGCTGTCTACAGGTGGGGGGTCAATTATCATTTGAATAATCACACTGCCACATAAGAATAGCGTGGTCATGGAGTGTGACATATTTTTATCTCTATGCATTTCAATGAAGTCAGGCTGGTACATAAAAGGTTATCACCTAGGAAACATACTTTCCTAAGCACAAGTTAAACATGCAAGAGAGATCAGCATAGATATTCAATTTAGTCAGTCAACCCTAACCTATTAATATTTTAACAAAATCCAGAGAGGATACTTTTTGCTTTGATCCCATTTCATTTGAGCAATGTGGAATAAGGAAAAAAAATTAAAAACAAAATAGTGAAGCATACAGCATGAAGGTACGTATTAAGTGAGCTATTTAATGTTTCTGGCATTTTAGAGCCTTAGGGAGGCTGTAGATGGATTTAACAATTGAGATCTACGTGCCCTTGGCCACAAAATTTGAGAAACATAAAATAATCTATACTTCTGAGCTGACAAATTTTACCTGACACTTTGCTTCTTCTCGCTGGGACTCCCTAGTTCAGCATTAATCAAACATTACAGGGTGTAAAATGAAAGTAGAAGAAGTAAGATAGAAGGTCTTTAGGCAAAGATTTTAATCAATATTATGCAGGATAATAACCAGAAGCTATTGTTTTAACCTTAGCTATAAATAGATACTGATGCAAAACAGAGACAATCATAAGTGACTGCCATGTTAAATATGCCTTCACCAAAGGAAAATAACTTGTGATATCCTCCTCCTCCTAGACTCTCCATTAAATGAAAACCAGTCATCAGCGTTCAGCAAAAATAGGATAAAAACTAAACAAGAGGCTGGTCCTCCATCAGAAACTGTAGTACTGTCAGTGTACCCATGCAAACTATTTTATACTAACTTGTATCTTTAATTCCAGGAATTGACTTAACATCATTAAATCCAACCTTGCATTTTAAGCAAGAGAAAGGCATTTAGAAATGCCAAAAGTTTGATGTCAAACCAGACAGATATCAATCAAGTAATAGGAGTACAAATCTGAAAGCATCTATTGTTTATGGGTGAAAATGTTTTAAATGTTTCAATTTTTAAAAAATGTTCAAGTTGATTTAAAACAAAGTTTTAAAAATATATTGTTGTAGTGATTTATATTTGCTATCCTCTTTTTGATTGACGAAGCTGTTTTTCAAAATTGACCACCTTCAATTCAGGTAAAACTAAGCTCATTGATCTATAGGATGCTTACCACATTTTGACCCACAATGAAGGTAATTCGATAAAATGGTGTATATATTTCAGTGCCTATAGGGTGCCAATATGGAGCCTATTCTATAAATGAAAGAAGAGACCTACTTGCTTTACAGAATGCTAGCATAACCACATATATATGTGTGCATGAGTTTAGATACAAGCAATTATACCAGCCATAGAGCTGATGTAAGTTCTCATGCCTTGATTTGGAAGCCCATAGCCTTGAGCTAATATCATCAGCTGAGCTGGTATTGTTAGCCAGTTTGTGATGGATTGGAATAGTCAGAGAGAAGCTGAAGTTGTGTTTGCAATCATTTGAATGTATTATACAAATTGTTACTTATTGTTATTGATGTTCTTATACATACATTTTGTGGTATACTTTATTTACACAGGTGTCACCCTGGTTATTATTATATTTAGATTTTGCTCACACCTTTTTCAGTAGTAGCTCAAGGTGAGTTACATTCAAGTACACTGGATATTTCTCTGTCCCAGGAGGACTCACAATCTAAGTTTGTACGTGAGGCAATGGAGGGTTAAGTGACTTGCCCAAGATCACAAGGAGCACCAGCAGGATTTGAATTGGCCACCTCTGGATTGCAAGACCAGTGCTCTAACCACTAGGCCACTCCTCCACTCCACTGGTTAGCATTATGGTGTTTGATGAGGTGTAAGTTCAGTCATATCTTAAGCATCTGTTCTGTCTCTTCAACACAGCATCCTTTGTCAAATGTTTTGCATTGAATGATATACACTACATTTGAAGAGCAATGTGTAGGATCCCCTTATGCTGAATGTGTTTCCCATGTGAGTGAATATGGGGTCCTGAGATATGTGCTGGCATAGCTTCTAGCTTGGTATATTGCAGGGATGTGTGCCATTCTCTTTTTCAGTTTCTATTGGTTTTCCTATCACATTATCCTATATAATAATTATCACCTCCAACGTTCTGAGGCTGCCTGGAACTGTGGTTTGCCAGAGCTGCTCAGGAAAGTGGAGTAGATAAAAGTGACATCATTCCTAAGTGCCACTGATTGGCTGCTATGACATGCTGCAGAACGTTCAATAGACAGGAGTGGAAGTGAACAAAGCAATTCTATGGTAAGCAAGGAAGCCCATTGGTTAATCTCTGATTCCACTCCCCAAAGCAACCGTCATTCCTGTACACTCAAAAAAAAAAAAAAAAGGAAACCTAGGAGCTGCTTCTCATTGCCGTTTTTACAGCTTTTTCCACTGGACAAAAGGAGGGGGGAAACACACAGACTCTGCAAGTGGGAGGGGGAAGGGGGACCCTGCACCTGGCAAAAAGGGGGGGGACCCTGCAACTGGGAAAAAGGGAGGGGGACCCTGCAACTGGGAAAAAGGGAGGATGGGAGGAGGGGGGACCCTGCAACTGGGAGGAAGGAAGGAAGGGAGGGAGGGAGGGGGGACACCCCTGCAAATGGGAGACATACCAGGGGGGGGACAACCCTGGAACTGGGAGAGAGGGGGGACCCTGGCACATACTCTAATTCTTACACACACACTCGCACCCAGTCTCACTCTCTCTCTGTCACACACACACACACTCGCACATTCACACTCTCTCAAACATACACACTCCGAGGAAAACCTTGCTAGCGCCAATTTCCTTTAAAACAGAAACGGGCCTTTTTTACTAGTAAACTATAAAATTATATTGCTTTGCTACCCTCTGATCACCCATCCCTACCTTTCTTTCTGATATGTTTCACATATATATTCTGATATATATCATCATTTGCTCATTTCTGATCTGATGTATTGTTAGTCCAATAATAATAAAAATAAACCCCATAAGACAAATTATGGATGGATAATATTGACGTTGCTGCAGTAGGGCCTATATATATTTTGTTATGGTGAAGGGATAAAAGAAAAATGGATGGTGGCGGGGGAGATATATACTCAATAAGAAGATAATTTAATTATTTTGCAATGGGAGTCTTATAAAGACTTAGGAATTAAAATTAAAATTAATGAAATTTTGATGTAATTTAATTAATTAACAGATTAATTAACAAAAAAGGGTAAACAAAATAAGAAGGGATTACTGGGAAGAGATGTTAATGTTTAGTAAGGCATCCAAATTAGTGCAGAAAGAATGGTGAGTTCAAAGGGTATGTACATTTTGGTTTGTTTTTTAAGGTTGGGTAGAGCAAAAGAGCACCAGAACGTCAGGAAAATTGGCGGGCTCCGAGCTGAGGAGAATTGAGGGCAGCAAGGAGGAAAGCTAATTGAGGGAACTGAAGCAAGAAATTTCATCCCACCCAAATTTAGAAGAGTGAGGGTTGGGATTGGGATTTTGGGTAATTTTGTAGTTGGGATAGTAATGTTTAGGGATGTTAAAAGGGGTAGTTTAAGTCGCAGCTGCGGTAATTTAAATGAGAATTTTTTAAGCAGCCTTCATTTAAGGACAATGAATTTACTGGCTATATGGATTTTACAGTGTAATCTGCTTGTGTGCAAAACCGCCAGAAGCAGAAGTGAGGCCTTGACGTCACCGCAGGTCTCACTTGACAAGATGGTTCATGGAGTATTTGATGGAAAACTCCGAGGGGGGGGGGGGAAGACTGTCATACCTGAAGCAATGGAGAATAAAGAGGCTTGCCAAGGGCACTAAGAGGGTCAGTGGGAGAAGCAGGTTTTGAGCCCTGACTTCCCTGGTTCAACACCCTGCTTCTGTAACCCAGGCTGATAGCTGCAGTGATCGTCAAAGGAGGAGAATAGGTCCAGCTTCTGGCAGTGATTGTCAGGAGGAGATTCAGCCATGATAAATGAAAGTACATCCTGCCTTCTCTTCAATTCTTGAGCTTCTATCTCAGGCACACTGGAGGAGGGATTGATATGTGGCTGAAAAGAAGTGCAGGCTGATTGCATGAATCTCCTAATCAACTATATGGTGTCGGATGCACGGTTGTTGGAAATGCTTGTAGCCCTCAATGAAGAGTCTGTGATCTGTAGGTAGTAGTCATCACAAGGAGCCATAGCAGAAAAAAGTTGTTCCTTTCCAGGTAAGCTTCAAAGAGATTCTGGAAGCCCAGTGGGGAGGCTAAAAACCAACTGCCTGATATAATTCCTGAGAAAGAAGGTTAATGTGTAGCAAGACATAGAGTATCCAGAGGAATGGACACAGTCTTTCTTGCACCTTCTTACAGCACGGTTACACAGCTTTATTCCCACTTGGTTCAGGCTGGGGTTTCAATTGTGCCCAGCTCTCTTTCTCTCCCACAGGCTGCACCTGTTTCCTCTTTAGTAGAGATTTCCCCCAGTGCCTCAGCCTCTCTCCTCCGGTCTTCCTCCAGTCTCTCCAAGGTACAGCTAGCCACCCTCTTATAGCAGCTTTTTGGGTTTTAGCCAGGGCTCCAATCTCCATCTGTTCCTCCCCTAGCCCTTCAGTAATCTCCATTTTATCCTCCTCTTCAACTTCCCTCGCCCCCAATCTCTCCAGCTGGCCCTCATCACCTTCCTCAGAGACCATTTCCCAATCTTCTATCTCCTCCGCTAACTCTTGCACAGCCGTGTGGGGAAGAGAAGGATTCTGGGACTGGTAGTTCCTCCCCTTCTTCCTTAACCCAGCCAACCTCTCTGCCTCCGGTAGCCCAGCTTTCTGAATGTGGGTGTTGTGCACATGAAATCTGCCCCGTTGGGATTCCCCGGCTCCCTGCACCCCCTTTCTTCGTGCCTTCCCAGATCCCCTTTCACCTGCACTCTCACAATGCTAACCGATTAGCGCAGGCTTAGCACGTAGGTCCCTATTGCCTACAAAATAGGTGGTGGTAAGGGCTCATGCACCAATGGCCATACACTAATAGGAAAATTAATGCATGACCATTAATAGAAAAAATTGGAAAATCAGACATTTTACTCCAGAAGTAAGAATGTCCTCAGTGCACTGGAATGACCCACATATGGGCACACTAAGGCCACATTTTACCACTGCTTGGTAAAAGGACATCTTGGTCTGTTAGTGTGCCTTATGAAATTTGAGCGATAAATTGATTAGCAAGCATTAACCTATAAGCTGTTGTGCATTTACTACAACTACTACTATTTATTATTTCTGTAGCGCTACAAGGCATACGCAGCGCTGTACACCAAACACAAAAAACAGTCCCTGCTCAAAGAGCTTACAATCTAGATAAGACAGGTAAATAGACAGAACAATTAAGGGTAAGGGAATAATAGGTGAGGTTAAGGAACAGGGCAAGTGAGAAGTGGTTAGGAGTCAAAAGCAGTGGTAAAGAGGCGGGCTTTAAGTTTGGACTTGAAAACGGCCAAAGATGGGGCCAGACGCACAGGCTCGGGAAGTCTATTCCAGGCGTGGGGTGCAGCAAGACCAAATGAACATAGTCTAGAATTAGCAGTAGAGGAGAAGGGGACAGATAAGAGAGATTTATCTACAGAACGGAGTACACGAGGGGGGCGTAGGGAGAGATGAGAGTGGAGAGGTACTTGGGAGCAGCAGAGTGGATACACTTATAGGTCAATAAGAGAAGCTTTAACTGAATACGGAAACGGATAGGGAGCCAGTGAAGTGACTTAAGGAGGGGGCTAATGTGAGCATAGTGTGCTTTAAAAAAAATAACATATTTAAAAATGCATTAATGTAATGTAAAACAAAACAAAAAAATGTCTAAAAGCTGGGAATAGAAACAAAAAGGAACCAAACATTTTTGTCCTGTGCACATCCTTGAAGGCCCTTTTACTAATCTGCGGTAAGCACTAATGCACGCTTACTGCAGGCTAAAAAGCACTACAGCAGGGTGTGCTCAGGTGTCCCATGGTATTTTCAGATCGGCACATACTTCCCACGTGCTAAACAATACTTTTTATTTTGTTTTAGCACTGGGGGCATGTTGAGGCAGAGAGTAAGCATGCCCAGTGCTAATCTGTGCAGCTACATCACCGTGGGCTAACTGATTAGCATGTGGTTAGTGTGGGAGCACTTACCACCTAGAAAATAGGTGTCGGTAATGGCTCCCCCTCTAATGGTCAAGTGCTAATTGAGAAATTAGCACACAATGGAGGAAATAGGAAATGCAGTCATTTTACAGCTGTGCTAATAATGGCCTCAGCACGCGTGAAATCCACGTGCTAGTCATTGCGCAACCACTTTTTAGCACAGCTTAGTAGAACGCCCCCTTTGTCTTCTATACAGTGAAATTCTCTTGTTAAAATTTTAATACAGTTATTATACAACATATAAAACCAATATCTTGATATTCTGTAACTGTAAGCAACATATAGGCAGCAAAACCTTGTTTTCCTTAGCAGCCTAACAGTGCAAATATTACTGCATTAGCTTATGAGCCAAGAAAATCCAGGATCTCCAGACTTAGATGGCAACATATGTGCAGTTTGGAGAAATGCTCCACGGGTTTATATTGAATGATTGAGAAATCCTTACCATCAGGTAATATTTGTAAAAGATTCTAAGGAGATTGTCCATTGAAAGAGAGGATACAATGCATATTAAAGGAGTCTTAGAAAACAACAGCAAAAGTTTGTGAGTCTGCACCTGCCAATGAAGGAACTCAATATCATAGGCATAGCATGACTGCTTAAGCTAGGGAGAAAGGGGTAAGGAGGTTAGATTGTTTGGGGAAGGGTGGCAGCAAGCTTTCTCTCCCACTACCAGGATCAACATAAAAAGTAACCACATCAACCTGATAGCCACAAAAACATGCTAATAATAGACAACATGGATTTTTCAGTCTTTCCCCTCCCCATCAACCCTCTCCTCTATCCCCCTTCCCATTCCCCCCACCTCTTTCCTTTAACTCTTGCCTCCTATCATCCCCATCTATCCTTGCCCCCCCCCCGCCCCCACCACCCAGCCAGATTCTCACCTAATCCCACATCAGCTTACTTGCACTTGTGGTCTCATTCACTGCCTCTTCCCTGATTCAGCTGTTTCCTCTTTAAGTGGCAAGGCAAGGTCTGGGCTGTCCATCACCCATCGCTTTTAGCACTTGTCTTTTTCTTTGGGTGATAGGCCAAAACTTCCTGCAACCTACTGCTTCAGTCACAACCAAAGCTACCTGTCACGGGCTTCTTCAGTGGACACTGCCATTGTTATCTTTCTTGTCAGATGCAGGGGCTTGAATTTCCTAACACTTACTGCCTCCCCCCCCCCCCCCCCCCCCCCAAAAAAAAGAAAAGATCAGTGTTGAAAATCACCTATATAACCAGTATCAGGTGTTTACTAGGTAAGTGATTTTGCCTTAATTCACCAGTTTAGACAATGAATAACTTTCTTTCCATATAGGTTGTTATGGAGGCAAGTCTCTAAATGGGTGCCTCCATCTAGGTGTTCTGATGCCATATCTGAGATGTGATTTTTGATCTACATCTGATTTTTGAACTTCAAGTGTCTACTATTATAGCGAAAATCTTTAGAACTTTGTGGAAATTTAAAAGGATAAGGTCTTTTTTGTCCGATGAGCTCTTCTAATCCTTAATGCAATCATAGATCGATTATTATAATACAATCTATTCAGGATGCAAAGATGTTGTCTTAAGAAACTACAAACAGCACAAAATAAAGCAGCACGACTCATCTTCAGGGCAGCACACTATGAGAGAGCTACCCCATTGCTAAAGAAGTTATACTGGCTTCCTTTTAGAGCTAGAGTTGTTTTCAAATTGTGTATTTATCTTTAAAATATTATATGGTATGGCCCCTCATTACACGCAATCTCTAGTTGAACTTGCTTACTGTAACTCCATTGCAGGATCCAGGGATTACGTACTTCTCCACTTTCCCAGTTGTATAAATCAATTCTTAAGGCTGGGTTTATATACCAGGGCATCAAATGGTGGAACTCCCTCCCAAAACAAATCAGATATGAATCTAATTATTTGAGCTTCCATAAAATGCTAAAACCCACCTTTTCAAAAAAATCTTATTAATGGATAATTAATACTGTAATTGTGTTGCTGTTTAATGTGAACAAAATCCTGTTCGTGATCTACTCTGCATGCTACCCAAAGTTATTTGTTCATCCATATATGTCTTCCTATTTCAAGCTTGAAATTATAATATGTATCTATTATTTTATTTCTTTTTTGTTTTTTAGTTTTATCATTTTGATATGTCAATTGAATGTAAGCCACATCGAACTCATATCTGTATGAGATAATGTGGGATACAAATTCCAATAAATAAACTACAAATAAATAAAATATGGAGAGAACCTGTTCTATGAAGGCATATTGGCCTAGTGGTTAGAGTGGTGGACTTTGGTTCTGTGTAACTGGGTTCAATTCCCACTGCAGGCACAGGCAGCTTCTTGTGACTCTGAGCAAGTCACTTAACCCTCCATTGCCCCAGGTACAAATAAGTACCTGTATATAATATGTAAGCCATATTGAACCTGCTATGAGTGGGAAAGCATGGGGTACAAATGTAAGATAAATAAATATGGGCACCCATATTCTGTTATAGAATATATTCATAAGCTGGCATTGGTGTACCTAACATTTATGCACCTGCAGCCACAACAACCATAGATGTGGTCTAACTGCAGTCATTTAAATTTAGTGATGGCACACGTAACTTACAGAGAGGTCATGGGAGCAAGCTCCGCCCACTACACAATGTTGTAAGATGCAGCGGACATTTAATCCTGTCCTCTACAACCAGCAGATTTGTCATCTGTTTGTTGGGGCACGGTGTCGATTTAACATCATCAGCTGGTTTTTGATCCTGTGACTAAATATGGGGCGTGGGAGCAAGCTCCACACATTAATCTCTGAGAGCAGAGAGAGAGCATGGGAGCAAGCTCCGCCTACTACACGGAATTGTAAGAAGCCATGGATATAATTCTACGGTGCTTAGTGGTGCACATGTGCCACCTAAGGTGCAAGCCAAAGGCACGCACCTTAGTACATGCCTTTGCACAGCGACTTATGCAGGATTTGGGTAACTGAGTGTGTATGGAAGTTTGGGACTGATAACAACATCACTCTATAAGGATATTATTTTCTAGGTAATGTGTTGTATAATTCAGGTCTTCATGTGTTGTATTGTTTAACTTTCAAGATGATTTGTTTTAAACTAATGCTATGGGGATTTTTAATGTGGGGGTGGGGGTATAACATATATATTTGGGTGCTATGGCAGTGGAATGGGGAATTCCTTTACATATTTCTAGGAGAGGCTATCATTACGAGTTACCTGGGAATTCAGTTAATTTAAGTAATTGTTCTTCAGTTATGCATAGACAGATTTCTACTTTATGTGGTAGGAGATCTGAACGAGATCTGAGGGGTTATCATGCAACTAAGAAGGGATATACCAGAAATATTAGGAACCTGGCAATTATACAGCCATCAATGACTAATAATTGTTCTTTCGCACCAGTTCCTTGCTTTTATGTAAATGCTAGGTCTGCTGTTAGTAAAGTAGATATCATTCGAGATTTGATTGAAGAATTCATGCCAGGTTTAATTTTCCTTACAGAAACATGGTTTTCTATGTTAGATGACCCCCAATTAAAGTCTATGTTGCCTAATGGGTATAAGATACTGCTCCTAGACAGGGTAAGAGAGGTGGAGGTCTTATAATTTTAAAAAGATCTTTTTTGACAGATTATTTGAAAAGCTTTCTACACCTTCTGTGGAAGCAATATGTTGTTCAGTTCAGGACTCTGCATTTTTAGGTACATTGTGTTATATTTTTGTGTATAGCCCTCCAGCCAAATTGGTAAGCTGTAGGGATCATCTACAAGATTTTATAGCTAAATACGTGTTGCAATATTCGGCAGCGTTGCTTGTTGGAGATGTCAATGTACATCTTGAGAATATGCTAGATTCTCAGACTAGGGCGTTTTTAAAAACTCTAGGCTTTGATGGGCCAGACATACATAGCTCCCATGATAAAGGTCATACTTTAGATGTTGTTGCAATGTTTTATGTTACTCAACATGATTTTAATTTAACTTTCAATAATTGTACTCCATTGCTTTGGATTCATCATTTTTTATTTGATTTTACTATTTTTTGGTGAGAATATAATGTCAAGAAAAGTAGACCTAAAGCTTTGGGGAAACCTAGACGTAAAATAGAAGGTAACCTATTTTGGAACAAACTACAAAGTCCCCAAATAATTATGTTTCAGATATATTTGATAATATAGCACCAAATAAAATTAAAATTAAGATTTCATGTAACTCAGAGAAATGGTTTGATGATAAACTCTTAGGGGCCCTTTTACTAAGCTGCATAAGCATCTACACACACCCAACATGCACCAAAATGGAGTTACCACCCAGCTACCAGATGGTTCTTGTGGTAATTTCATTTTTGGCGCGCGTCCGATATGCACGTCCGAAAAATAATTTTTATTTTTGAACACGCGTAATGGATACATGCCAAGTGGCATTTGACGTGCGTAGGTCATTACTGCCTGGATACCATGTGAGACTTTACCACTAGGTCAATGGCTGGTGGTAAGGTCTCAGACCCAAAATGGACGTACAACAAAATTCATTTTGCCGCACGTCCATTTTTGGCAAAAATTTTAAAAGGGCATTTTTTACAGGTGCGCTGAAAGATGATTCTGTGCATGCCCAAAACATGTGTCTACACTACCGCAGGCCATTTTTCAGCGTGCCTTTGTAAAAGGGCCCTTAATACTGAAACAATATTGTAGAAAGAGTGAATGAGTTTGGAGAAAGTCTCTGTCTCACAAACACAAAAAGATTTTGTAATAAAAGATACTGTATAAACAATTGATAATCAAAAAGAAAGAATTCTACTCCAATCAGATTGGGGATAATACATTATATGTTCATAAGTTATTTAGGGGTCCTTTTACTAAGCTATGGGAAAAGGGCCCTACGGTAGTGGCGGGGGCCATTTTTCCTGTGCGCCAGGTCCCTTTTTATCACAGTGGGTAAAAAGCCCCTAAAAGATTGCCATGCAGTGAGATTACTCTTACTTCATGGCCATGCAGTGGGGGACACTTACCGCCACCCATTGAGGTGGCAGTAAGGCCTCCTGTGTTACCCCAACGGTAACCAGGCAGCACATGGCTATGCCTGATTACCGCCGGGTTAGCGAAGTGCTATAAAAAAAAAATTCTGATGCACCAGAAATGGTGCACACTTGAAGCAGAACTACCACTGGTGGCAGCATTGGACCACCAGTAGTTCTAGGTTAGCATGCAGTAAGCCTGCATTGGGCTTACCAACCCTTTGTAAAAGGGCCCCTAAATTTGGTAGATAATCTTTTCAATACTACCAATTTGACATCTGATAGCAGCGCTATCTCTCCTTCCAGTACTGCCTTAGCCTCTTATTTTGAAGAAAAGGTGGCAACTGTTCATAGACAATTGAATGTTAATATTTTGGAAGATCCCATGGTAATTGATTTTCTCTACGGTGTTCCCATGGATAAGATATAGACAATCTTACACAGTAAAAAAACAGCCTGACAAAAGGCTTTTAATGAACATAAATTTCAGATGAAACAAGCAAAATTAAACTATTACCCTAATTATGTAGGTAGGGACCATTTGAATTAAAAAAAAAAAAAGAAGAAGAAGCCTGTACTCTCTAGTAAACAGTATGTTTAATATAAGAGAATTACTAGCAGCTAATGATTCTGTTCTGTCGGCGGATTCACTTGCCATATTTTTAAAGACTAAAATAGAAAAGGCAAGGGGGGAAATTCCCATTCAAAAACTGCAGCCATTAGATCACTCAAGAGCTAGATCATGAGTTGGATGGTGTGCATGCTGATAGATGTTGGAAGAAATTGTATCATCCATCTATTGCTTCAGTTAGAACATATTTATGTAAATACTCTAGGTCCCACTGTTCACTAAACGCCTGTCCAGCTTTTTACTGCAGGATGCACCAGGTGAATTTTTTTCTTTCTTGCATCAAGGAATTATTAAACTGCTGGCTGAGGGAAACTTACCGGTGATGAAGGGTCATATTGTACTTACTCCCATTCCTAAAAAGCCCACACTGCAGTTGAGTGTTGAGTCAAACTATAGACCTGTTACATGTATCCCTTTGTTGGTAAAACTTGTGGAGAGTGTGGTCGCGGAACAACTGACCAGTTATCTTATCCATTATGATATTTTGCACTATTTTCAGTCAAGTTTTAGGAGTGGGTACAGCACAGAGACAGTACTGACAACATTATCAGCAGAAGTTAGAAGGAGGTTAGTTTAGGAAAGAAAGTTCTCTATAGCAATTCAGTATGTCGAGTACCTTCAACTTCATGGACAATGAGCTCCTTTTAACTATCTTGGATTATTATGGTACCAGTGGTTCAATTTTAAATTGGTTTAAAGGGGTTTTGACCTGCAGATGTTATAGAGTGAAGGTGAAAGGAGTATTGTCTGAGGAATGGAAACCAGACTGTGGTGTACCCCAGGGCTCTCCCATCTCACCTATCTTGTTCAATCTGATGATGGTGCCTTTGGACGTAAAATCTCAAGACACAGTTTTCAATTATTAATGTACAATTTTGAGGGTAAGATTTCAGGTGTAGCTTCTACTGCAAAAATGGGGTTAGAAATATTGGAGGGATGGGCCACCACTTTTAAGTTAAAACTAAATAAGGAGAAAACTAAGTTTTTGTTATTTAGCAATCACTTTAATACAATCATGGATACAATCATGGAGTGGTGGCCTAGTGTTTAAAGTGGTGGACTTTGGTCCTGAGGAACTGAGTTCAATTCCCACTTCAGGCACAGGCAGCTCCTTGTGACTCTGGGTAAGTCACTTAACTCTCCATTGCCCCATGTAAGCCACATTGAGCCTATCATGAGTGGGAAAGCACACGGTACAAATGTAACAAAAAAAGAGTTGAATCTTAATGGGATGAACTTTTCTTTTAGAGTCTACCCTGAAAATATTGGGGATAATCTTTGATAGATATCTCACATTTGAAGCTCAGTCTCAGGAAATAGCAAGCAGAATTTTTAAGGTGTTGTGAAAATTAAGAAATATAAGGTCCAATTTTCTGTCAGAAGTGTTTTAAATCCTGCTTATATGAGCTCTTATTCTGATTCTAGACAGTCTTTATTGCTTCTTTTTCCGAACACCAAAAAGGCTAAATATAAAAAACTTTTTGCTAGTACTTTTGCATACCAAGTATGTTTACTAAGGTGCACTATAGGCGCATTTAGCATTTTTAATGCATGTAAATGGCTGATGCATGTTAAATGCTAATGTACCCATAGGAAATATATAGGGGCGTTAGCATTTAACATGCCTTAACTTTAAAGGTGCATTAAAAACATTAATGCGCCTTAATAAACATACCACTAAGCCACTTCTCATTGGAACAGCTTTCTATGCAAGGCAAACTATGGCAGTTTCTAGAAATTTCTGAAAACTTTTGTAATCAGGAAATATTTGATGTAACTGTCTGGTGTCAGACTGTGGTTCCTGGGTTTGTACTTTAAGACCCGTGGTTTTGAGATCTTATTTCTAGCTTTTCTGATTTGTGTAAATTCAATGTGTTTGATGTAAGATTTCCTGGGAATGTCCAGCCTCTTGAATATGTAAGCCACACTGAACTTGATAGGTGTGGGGTATGACCTGTAATGTAATGTAATTTAGACCTATTATTCAACAGGTTTAAACTAGGCAGGTAAGTTATCCAGATAAGGACTGAATATTGCTGCTATCTGGATAATTTTAAAACCACATTCACTCCTCCTCAAACCAGTCCTATATTATACAGACTTTATTCAGCCATTTAGTTAGAATTTTGGCCTGATATTATCAGTATCATTGGGTTTTAAGTATATAAATTACAAGGTTCTACATTCACCAGTTGCTGGCAAACATAGTAACATAGTAGATGACGGCAGAAAAAGACCTGCACGGTCCATCCAGTCTGCCCAACAAGACAAACATACGTGTATATCACCTTGCTTGAATATTGACCCAAGTTAAATTTCAGTCACATAGATGCTGAATAACATTAAAGAATATGGTATCTATTCAAAGTTATATGGATTTTCTGTGATCCTAAACCATTAATTCTATAACCTTAGTGCCTAAATATACGCGTCATTTGTGCGCTAAGATTATAGAATGTTACAATAAACAGGCTTATATTGATCACCTTGTGAATAGTGTTTGGCATCTTCTATTCTTGTATTTTACTAAAGATTAGCACATTCCAGCAGATTAATAATTCCTTGATTCATATGTTTTGCCGTTTTTATTGGAGACACATTCTTTGCTATTATACTGCTGCTGCTGCTATATTTTTGTTTGGCATCTCAATGTTCATTTTCACTTAAGTTATCATAGCTGGCCAATAAGAACCCCTGACGAAGGCTTGAGTGCAGAAACACAGCTTTTTAAGGACAATGGCATTCATGGTAATGATGGTAAAAATGGGAGCAGGGCTTCCAGTCACCAAAAGTGTTCCAGCACCATAGGGACACATATGAGACTCACAAAAGCTAGTTTTAGACCAGTCCCTCTGTCCTCTCCTAGCAGTCTTCCCCAGTTACTTGCAATACTTTTAAGGGCAGTGACAGTACACAGTGATAACATCAGCACAGATGGGGTGGGGCTTCCAGTTACCAACAGCAGTCCAGGAAAAATTAAGCAGGATTCAAAGGAGCAGGAGGTGTTAGGGTAATCACCTCTACTCTCCTCGCTGTCTGCTGTGGCTTTACATTCAGTAATGGGTCTATTTAAATGTCAGCCATTTACTCATCTACAGTGATAAACATCAAGTCTTGCATGGAATACTGTTCTAGTACTATACATTATACACTACATGGTATGATCAGTAATCTAGACCATACAACTAATGTATATATTTGTTGTTGTTGTTGTTGTTGTTGTTGTTTTTATATAAATGTAGCCTCATAATAGTGAATAAATCACATCATTGAAGCTGTTATTGCCTGTTATCATATAGTTTATCTTATGGAATGGAAGTTATAAAACATTGTCATTTTGTATTGAGTTTGGATGTACTGTATGTTACCCTTAAAAATCTAATAAAATTTACTTAAATGAAGCTGCTTTCTGAAATGAATTCCTTGTTTAAAAAAAATACTAGCCATCTAGCCATTAAACTGTTGGGTCCCTGAAAGAAAAGAAGGGGGAGGGGACACATTTTTCAAGTTTCTATAGGGAAATCTGACTCTACCCTCAGAACAAAGCCAGAAGAAATGAAACCAAAAGAAAATCAAAGAAAGAGGTTTGGATTCAAGGGGATCAGATGTTTCATTTATTGCAGGTTGTAGACCTTCAATCAGTCAAATGAAAGATGCACTTGTATTAAAATACCTACAAAGCAGAGAGAAAGCCTTGATCAGGTGTACTTGATTTAAGTTACAGCTCTCTTGCTGAGAGATGTAAACTCACCAACCACCTTATCTGTTCTCAGTACTGAAGGTTTTCTATGTTACAAACTTTAGATGAAAGGAAGCTCTTTTTTGTCTTCTCATGTATGTCACACATCACTTGTGCATTCAGCAGTATACACTTTGATCTTTTAACTCCCATAAACTAGTTTGAGTTTCCTGCTATGCTGCAAATATAAACAGAATGTTTCATGAATAGGACTGCTCAATTGCTAGTAATTGTTGAGTGGTTATACAGTTGCATTGGAAGCTAACACCCTAAGAAGCTTTGTTATTACTTACTGTTGTAATCTATACCAGAGGTGAATAATCAGTCAAAATACAGGATCAAAGACAGAGAACATGATAGAAATAAGGTCTGTAAGAACCATCTAGTTTTCCCAATTTCATTCCCACTACATGGCTTTACATTTGTTTCTTTGAATTGAGTGATTCTTTGTATTTTTCTCATGTTTTCTTGAACACATTCACTATCTCTACCCCCACCACTTTTCTTGTGAGGCCAAGCAATACACCTACTACCACCCCTTCGTAAAGAAATATTGTCTGATGTTCCTCCTGAGATTACTTCCTCAGAGCCCCATACCATGACCTCTTATACTAGAGCATGTGTTTCTCTAAAAATGTTTGCTTCATGTGCATTATTTATACCTGTGAGGTTTGTGAATATTTCTGTCTTATCTTCCCATCTCTCCTCTTGGGAACAAATTTAGGCAAGGGCAGGTCAAGGCAATTTTATCAACACTGGGAGCCAACGGGGAGTCCACTTCAAAGCTCTAGCAAGGAACCTGGAGAAGGTATGTGGTTGTGTGTGGGAATTGACAGGTGTCTTGGGAAGACAGCTTTAGATTTTTTAGGATCCGGGCAACATTTTGGGGAAGAAGTAGCCTATTCTGAGCCCAGCAATTGGTGCAAATGTTTAAAAGGGAGATAGGAGGGAGGTTGTGATAAAGATAGAATTAGCCAAAGTATGCATATATAAAGACCAGAAAGAAAGAAATGGTGCTCAAGAATCACATTAACTGCTCAGCAGGTTGCATGTACAATTTTAAAAAGCACACACATAGAAAAGGATGCAGAGCCACTTTATCAGAAAATAAATCAAAAACAATGACCCACTAATGTAACAAAAAATATGTGGAAATATAGCAAATCACACCATGAGGAAGGAAAAAAAGCCCAAAGAGCTCCAGACCTACAGATCTAAAGAGCTAATGATGATCTAAATGATTAATTCCTCATTATTGGCTGAAAAAACCTTTCTCAAAGTGTGTCAGAAGCTGGAACTGAATTCTCAAAAAGACAAAGTTCATATTTCAAAAGGTGCAACATGTGCATAACTCAACAATACATTCACTTAGTGTCAGATGCTGTAACTAAATTTTGTCCATATAAAATAGGAACAGATAAACTTCCAGGAATACTTAACTTTAAAAATGTCATCTATCCTGAAGTTATTTCCAAAGCTCAAAAAATCCGAGCGTTTCGCTAGTGCTCCAATCAGCAAAGCTGCTTCAGGGTCCTGACGATGGGAGCTGCAGAAAAGAAAACATAAATCAACATGTGCATATCCTAATAAGATGGTTTACCACATATTAAATGCTTCCTCCTTACAAAAAGGCATACAGCAACTCAGCGCTTCGCTGTCCGAGGACACACTTACTCAAACAAAATGGCGAACTTATCAACTCAGAGTGATGTCAGACGCTGACTAAGACATAGCCAATAGGCAACCAAAGAATTCATCTGCATTACAAAAAATGACACCATTCGATCCGGGCATGCAACCCTTTCGGTTCCAGGGACTGTAGCCAGAAAATCCACCTCTGTTCTTTCTGAAGCAACAATCTACGAATGTCCCCTCCTCTTTTAGGAGGCTGTATTTGTTGTTACACCACACAGCGCAATTCATTGAAAGAATGGCTGCTAGAAATACAGAACGCTGCCAAAGGTAGTTTTACTAGTCTGAATGGCGCTCCGATGCTCTATTAAACGTACATGCAAGGTTCTTGAAGTCTGTCCAACATAATTTTTTTTTTTTTTGCAAGGACTCTGCAGGCAATACACCACCAGACTAGATTTGCAGGATGTAACATTTCTCAGGTGATATTTCTTACCCGTCACTGGGTTAATGAAATCCAAGGTTTCTATCATAATATCACACACTGTACCGTTCCTACATTTCATATGTCGACCATGCATTAAATTGTTTGTATATAAAGACCAAATGTCAAACAATAAGATTGGAAAGTAAGAATATATGGCAATAATGAAGGTACAATACCTGCAGATACCACTATAATATGAACTAAAGGAGGAAAAGGCTTAGAGTATGCCAGCACTAAAAAGCACTTTACGTATAAGTTTATAAGCATAAACATACAGTGGGGGAAATAAGTATTTGATCCCTTGCTGATTTTGTAAGTTTGCCCACTGACAAAGACATGAGCAGCCCATAATTGAAGGGTAGGTTATTGGTAACAGTGAGAGATAGCACATCACAAATTAAATCCGGAAAATCACATTTTGGAAAGTATATGAATTTATTTGCATTCTGCAGAGGGAAATAAGTATTTGATCCCTCTGGCAAACAAGACCTAATACTTGGTGGCAAAACCCTTGTTGGCAAGCACAGCGGTCAAACGTCTTCTGTAGTTGATGATGAGGTTTGCACACATGTCAGGAGGAATTTTGGTCCACTCCTCTTTGCAGATCATCTCTAAATCATTAAGAGTTCTGGGCTGTCGCTTGGCAACTCGCAGCTTCAGCTCCCTCCATAAGTTTTCAATGGGATTAAGGTCTGGTGACTGGCTAGGCCACTCCATGACCCTAATGTGCTTCTTCCTGAGCCACTCCTTTGTTGCCTTGGCTGTATGTTTTGGGTCATTGTCGTGCTGGAAGACCCAGCCACGACCCATTTTTAAGGCCCTGGCGGAGGGAAGGAGGTTGTCACTCAGAATTGTACGGTACATGGCCCCATCCATTCTCCCATTGATGCGGTGAAGTAGTCCTGTGCCCTTAGCAGAGAAACACGCCCAAAACATAACATTTCCACCTCCATGCTTGACAGTGGGGACGGTGTTCTTTGGGTCATAGGCAGCATTTCTCTTCCTCCAAACACGGCGAGTTGAGTTCATGCCAAAGAGCTCAATTTTTGTCTCATCTGACCACAGCACCTTCTCCCAATCACTCTCGGCATCATCCAGGTGTTCACTGGCAAACTTCAGACGGGCCGTCACATGTGCCTTCCGGAGCAGGGGGACCTTGCGGGCACTGCAGGATTGCAATCCGTTATGTCGTAATGTGTTACCAATGGTTTTCGTGGTGACAGTGGTCCCAGCTGCCTTCAGATCATTGACAAGTTCCCCCCTTGTAGTTGTAGGCTGATTTCTAACCTTCCTCATGATCAAGGATACCCCACGAGGTGAGATTTTGCGTGGAGCCCCAGATCTTTGTCGATTGACAGTCATTTTGTACTTCTTCCATTTTCTTACTATGGCACCAACAGTTGTCTCCTTCTCGCCCAGCGTCTTACTGATGGTTTTGTAGCCCATTCCAGCCTTGTGCAGGTGTATGATCTTGTCCCTGACATCCTTAGACAGCTCCTTGCTCTTGGCCATTTTGTAGAGGTTAGAGTCTGACTGATTCACTGAGTCTGTGGACAGGTGTCTTTCATACAGGTGACCATTGCCGACAGCTGTCTGTCATGCAGGTAACGAGTTGATTTGGAGCATCTACCTGGTCTGTAGGGGCCAGATCTCTTACTGGTTGGTGGGGGATCAAATACTTATTTCCCTCTGCAGAATGCAAATAAATTCATATACTTTCCACAATGTGATTTTCCGGATTTAATTTGTGATGTGCTATCTCTCACTGTTACCAATAACCTACCCTTCAATTATGGGCTGCTCATGTCTTTGTCAGTGGGCAAACTTACAAAATCAGCAAGGGATCAAATACTTATTTCCCCCACTGTATATCATAGGCATAAAAACCTCCTCTCTATATATTTGTTATTTAACAAGTTAGTGCAAAAGTGATAACATGACACTTAGCTTTAAAATCATTATATTGTTAAATGTAGAGTCTTTCCAAACTTGGTCCAACGCTTGGAAGATGCATGTGGGAAGTTGAACTGAAAGCTTGAGTCGACATATTGTGTGTGTTTTTTGTCCTCTGAAGCAGAACTGCGAAACGCATCAGACCTAGTATACACTAAATGAAGATAACACATAGGGGCCAGTATTCAGACTGCAGGAGGCAGCCTGGCTAACTCCTGCAGTTGGCGGCAAACCCAGAAATCCAATATCAACCATATCTGGCAACTGGCATTGAATTTCTGGGGCTTTTTTGGCCACTACAAACATAATCGGTTAAGTCGATATTCATCGGCTGACTAGCTAAGTTATAGCAGCCAAAGAAAGACCTGCAATTTATGTGGGTCTATCTGGCTGCTAAACTTATCCAGTCAGCCAATGAATATTGGCGCTAACCAGCTATATCATGCGACATAGCTGGTGACCAGACTAACACCCAGATTCTGTATATGGTGACTGACAATCCAAATGTATTCTATAACAATGTGCATAACATAATTGGTTAACTAGCTATTCAGAGCTGTTAATTGGATGTTTACAAGCAATTATCAGCACTAATTGGCATTAATTGAGATTTATGCACACAACTCTATAACGTGGTACACCTAACTTCTAAGTAGCATAGTTGAAAAGGGGGCATGGCCAAGGGCAGGGCGGGGGTGCACATTATTATAGAATACGCCAGATCTGCTCCTAATTTAGACATCAGGATTTACATCAAGTAAAACATGGCCTAAATGGAACTCGACCAAATTTGGCCACATGCTGAGTCGCTCGGCATGTTCTATACACCGTGCAGAAATTTAAGTCTATTCTATAAAATTTAGGTGTACTTTTGTATAAGTCTAGGCGTAACTTTTTTCCACATGGATTTTTCAGGCAGCATATATAGAATCTAGCCTTAAGCGCAAATATTCAGCTGAGACAGCCAGCTTAAGGCTATTTACCTGACCAGGCCCGATATTCAGACTGTAGTAGTAGGCAGCCTGCATAAGTGCCATGATTGGCACTCACCCTGAGGTCTTTTACTAAAGATTAGCTTGAATTATCTGCAGCAGGGCCCATTTTATTCCTATGGGCCCTGCTGCACATAACTCATGGTAATCTTTAGTAAAAGACCTCCTCAATGCCAGGATGTTCAATGTTAGCAAATAACATGATCTGTGATAGTGATAGTGATTTGATTTCTTTATATACACATGTGGTATTCATAAGCACAATTAATATATACCGGCCAACACTTAGCGCTGGTTAACTGGCCAGGAATGGCTCCTGGCCGGTTAAACAGCATTTAGCTGGCTAACTGCTAATATTCAGCGGGAGATAGCCGGTTATCTCCATTTAATATTCACAGTTACTGCATAGCAGCTAACTAGTTATATTCCACGATATAACCAGCTATCTGCAAATATTAAAGCGAAGGCCAGCTAAGTTTAGCAGCCAAATCAAACCGCCTAAATAGATCTTTGGCCTCTATAAACTTAACTGGCTAGTGCTGAATATTGTCATAGCCAGTTATTCAATGCTGGTCACTGGAAATGGCCTGGCATTGAATATCCGGGGTCAGTGCCAATTGCAGCACTTAGGCTGAATATTGGCCTCACAATCTTTACTATTTGTATGGTAATGTTTTCAATAAGTAACAACTGACTGAAGTATTTTCTAGATCATGACGGTGGCCTAAAACAGTGAGATTTACAGCAAGTAAATCATCAGTACTATTTGACTCAGAACGATTTCCATCTGGTTTATATATGAAACAGGAAGCATAGCAGAAAACTTCAAAAGGGGAATGCAGGATGCTGCTAATTTCTGTATCTGGCAATGTTGTGGCAGGTTTGGATCCGCATCTTTGCACATCAAACTATAGAATTTTTAGAAAGGTCTAATTTTATTTTGACAAAGATTTACAATTACTGAAAATAGACCTATAAGAAGTTCTACTGTCTGCTCTAAATTCAGTAACATTCTTGAAAGAATGGAAGAGGAAGAAGGAGGGAAAGGAACAAATCTATTATGTGTCTGTTAAGAACTATGTACACCTGGTAGTACTACTACTACCCCCCAAACTAGGTTTGAACCTAATTCAGTCCCTCAAAATGACGCACTGATTACGATTTATAACAAATTACTACTCTATCTATGCCCCCCCCCAAACTAGTTTTAACCTCATTCATGTTTAATCCGAGATCTAAATGTCATGAATAAGTAAATAAATAAATAGATAAATCCAAACCGCAGTTCATGTAGGGGGGGCAGTGCCCCCCAAACTAGGTTTCAACCTAATTGAGCCCCTCAAAATGACACACTAATTATGATTTATAACAAATTACTACTTTACCTATGAAAAGTTATTTTGTTATTATATGTCCTCTGTGTACATCCGTCTGCTGCTCTAACTTCCTTGTTCCAGACCTGATACAAGAAAGAATCTATGGTTGGTTAAAAAAAATGCTGGGGAGGGTGGGAAAATAATGGTAGGGGGAGTTCTTGGTGGGAATTGTCCCCCTGGGCAGACTGGATGGACCATACAGATTTACTATGTTACTACTTATCATTTCTAAACTGCTAATAGACGTATGCAGCGCTGTACACTTGAACATGAAGAGACTCCCTGCTCGACAGAGCTTACAATCTAATTAGGACAGACAGGACAAACAAGAGATAAGGGAATATTAAAGTGAGGATGATAAAATAAGGGTTCTGAACAAGTGAATAAGGGTTAGGAGTTAAAAGCAGCATCAAAAAGGTGGGCTTTTAGCTTAGATTTGAAGACGGCCAGAGATGGAGCTTCATGTACCGGCTCAGGAAGTCTATTCCAGGTATATGGTGCAGCAAGATAAAAGGAGCAGAGTCTGGAGTTAGCAGTGGAGGAGAAGGGTGCAGATAAGAGAGATTTACCCAGTGAACAGAGTTCCTGGGGAGGAATGTAGGGAGAAATGAGAGTGGAGAAGTACTGAGGAGCTGCAGAGTGAATGCACTTGTAAGTCAATAAGAGGAGTTTGAACTGTATACGGAAACGGATAGGGAGCCAGTGAAGTGACTTGAGGAGAGGGCTAATATGAGCATAGCGACACTGGCGGAATATTAGTTGTGCAGCAGAATTTTGAACAGATTGAAGAGGAGAGAGATGGCTAAGTGGGAGACCTGTGAGAAGCAAGTTGCAATAGTCTAAGCGAGAGGTGATAAGAGTGTGGATGAGGGTTCTGGTAGTGTGCTCAGAAAGGAAAGGGTGAGTTTTGGTAATAATATAGAGAAAGAAACAACAGGTTTTAGCAGTCTGCTGAATATGTGCAGAGAAGGAGAGGGAGGAGTCGAAGATGAACCCAAGGTTACGAGCTGATGAGACAGGAAGGATGAGAGTGTTATCCACAGAAATAGAGAATGGGGGAGGAGGAGAGGTTGGTTTAGGGGGAAAGATAAGAAGCTCAGTGTTGGTCATGTTTAGTTTCAGATGGCGCTGAGACATCCAGGCAGCAATGTCAGACAAATAGTAACTGGCCCAAATTCAAAACAGTTTATACATATAGGGCCAGATTCTATATATGGCGCCTGAAAAATCAGTGCTGAAATCAGTGTCGACTAAGTGTATTCTATAATCGGTGCCTAGATTTAGGCGCAGATTATAGAATATGCTTAGTTGATATTTCAGCACCTAAATCTATGTGCATCCATTTACACAAACGAAAATGTGGTGTAAGTCCTAGCACGTAGATTTAGGTGCATTGCCCCTATTCTATAACTGGGCTCATAAATTTCCCTGCCTACAACCACGCCCCTTTTTGCCTGTGCATATTAGAAGTTTGGTGCACATAGCTACAGAATACTCTTAGTGACTTGTGTGCCTAGATTCTAATCAGTGCCAATTAGTGTTCATTATTGCTTAAGTGCTGTTATCAGTGCTCATTAGCTTGTTAAGTTAGGTGCATCGTTATAGAATCTGCACTAATTTTCAGGAGGACAGAGACACACAAGGCCAATTCTTCCTGGGGAATCTTACCTCCTTCCATTCACTCCAATCTCCAGAAACCAGGGAGCTTTTGCAACTGACTCTGCCTCCACCCCAAATCGAATAGCCTGGACACTCTCTAGGAAATGCACTGGTAAACTTACCAATGCAGATGTAACCCTGGTCTCCTCCAACAGTTCTAGGCACCAGTTAGCCCTGAGGTCAGGCACCCAAACCAGGGCCTAAAAAGCATAAATTGTCTGTGTTGAGCTGGGTGCAGGCCAGGGCCGGGCTTTATCTCAGTAGGCCGTGGAGTATTAAGCCACAAGTCTTTACCGATAACTGTTAATTTCCCATCCCACCTAACTTCACAGTCAATAATACTCATCACTCCGGTGTTAGTATTAATGCAAAATGCTTTACTGAAATGCTGTAAAAGGCAGATATCAACTTTAGTATCTCTCACTTAACAACAGTTTATAATAGTAATAGAGGTCTTGGTAACTGAAAAGATATGCTTTCCTGAAAACCCAAATTATTTACATATTTACAGTAACTGTCCGGTCCTTCCTCTCCTTTAATCATCCCATCCAGCAAAATAATCAGAGGCTGTGGCCTGTCTGCATGCCTCACAGACCAGCGTCCCTCCTCAGGATCTGACCTCCCTGTCCATCAATTTGCTTAATTACTATATGCATGATTACTATGAGCATGGACACCATAACATTTGATTCATGTTTTGATTATATTAATTTATTTAATATATCTGTTGGTGTTGAATTGTTACATTGTGTTTTGTCAGACCCCTGAGGCAGACACCATTCTGTGCTGAAACACGGCCTGTGTCAGGTCTATTTCATTGTTCCAGTCTTGGAGGCCCTTTTGTGCTTTTTTTACTCTCTTGGTTCATGTACTTTTGGACCTTTTCTCTTGCTATTTTTTGAGCATTATCCAGGTAGCAGCAATATACAGGTGTCCTAAGGTATCCAGATAGTTATCCAGGTGATGGGCCGGAGTGAAATCTAGCTCTGTCCAAGCTCAGCCCATAGACCACACCAGCCTTATCCAGATAGGAAGGAATTCAATAAATGGCGCTGAAAAACTTGAGCGCTAAGCTCCATTCTATAAAGGGAGTGCATCTTTTATAGAGTAGCATTCAGCATGGATCCCACACCTAACTTTTCAGTGCTGTACTTATGACTCCTAAAAGCAGGTGTAAATGCTGGTGTCCAACTCAGGTGGGCTTCAGGCAAATTCTGTAAACCTGAGTACAACTTTTTGGAACACCCCTGACAAGCCCCTGGCCACATCCCCTTTTCAGATTCACGTGATTGGCACCGTGCTTCATTGAATAGTGTGCAGCAAGATGCACATGCACATTTTTAAGACAGCCAATTAACATTAATAATTGGTTGTTAGCACCCAAATATTGATGTTTCTGAGCTCATTAGTCAATTTATTTGTGCCCGCATCTCAGATGCACGCACAAAGTTGGGTGCAGAAATTTGGATGCGATATATAGAATCCGAGGGAAAGTGATGAGCCAGTCAGAGGTAATATCTAGCAGCACTATCTGATTAATGCCTCTGAGCCATTCTTCCATGGATAAATGCTTTGAATATCAACCCCTCTGTGTTTATCCCTTGCCCCTTGAATTCTGCTACCATATTTGTCTTCACCTCCTCCATTCCATGCATCCGCTACTCTTTCCTTTAAAAAAAAAGCATATTTCCTGAAGTTTCTTTTCATCTTGGGGAAATCAGTTAATCCTCCACCATCTTGGGTACCAACTCACCCCCTGTTTACTAAGTCTGCTAGCGGCTGCCGCGCAGTATTGCCGACACAGGCCATCCAAAGTGAATGGGCTGTCGGCATTAGCGCACAGCAGCCGCTAGTGCGGCTTAGCAAACAAGGGGGTCAGTTTGTAAGTCCTCCAGTGACAGGGAAATAGCTGTAACCCTAAATGTAACTTACCTTAAGCTATCATTGAAGAAAGCATGAGCTAAATCCAAAATCCCTTCTCCATCCCTCCCCTTCTACCACTTACTTTTGTTCAGAAAAGATTTGTTTGTGCCTTAATACCTTCCAGATATTTGAACATCTGCATGATATATCCCCTGATCTCCTCTTTGGTACACATCATTATATCCTGAAATCTCATCTCATGTGACTTCTGCTGTTTTTTCCTGAATCGTCTCTAGCTTGTATCCTTTCTGTCTTACAGCCTCCAGATCTGAGCACAATATTCTAAGTGTGCTCATAGATCTGAATATATGCATTTCAATATAATGCTGGCCTAAGTTCAGGGAGAGACATTGCCACACACACACAGTACAAAAAGAGAAGGGAAAACTATTGCATAATGCCTCAAGATCCTGCAAAGTACTCTTTCCTCTGCATACTGTGGGTAGATGTGGGTAATCATAATAGCAAGTCTTACAATTTCAACATGTGGTCTTATGAAACTGGAGATATCACATATATAGAATGTTTAAATACAATATCTGAACAAAAATTCAAGAAATGATACAAGTTTATACAACAATTTCTGACATGTAGTGACAAGCCCAGGTCCTGTTTCAGGGTTATCAAACTATGCTGGACTGCAGCTCCATGGGCTGATAAGAAGCTCTGTGGTGGAGACTTGTAAGCTTTGGGAGAATAATGATGCTCTGTTAATCTCTTCCAGATCAGACATCTGTTTCTTCCAAAGCGGCATAGATGCTAGAGTGCACTCTTCAAAGATACACTAACTATAAATCTCCGCATAGAGATTTTTTGCATGTGCCTGGGAAGATACAGAACACATATTTTCAGAAGCATGGACCTGAAAACAATGTAGTGCTGAGAAAGTGGTTAAACACTGAAACTCTACGAAAGTAAAAGCTGTTACCACAGCTGCCATCATCATAATTTTAAAGATTTCCTAAACTTTCCAATGCAGAAACACCTTTTAAAGGATCACTGTTGTTTTTCCTATTAATGATGTGTTTCTACCGCTTTCAAAGTATGTTTGATATTCCCTAACAGTTAGTATTCCATTCAAAATATTACACACCTTCTCCCTTACCTAATTTAAGCCCATTTATTTTTCTTTAATATTACTTCCTGTCACTCATTCAATATAAATTCTCACATACTCACACATACATTCTGCATACTATTTATACACAGGCATCAAAGAGTAAAGGAAAAAAGCCCTACTGGCCTGCATCTGAGGCACAGACTGACTCACACAGCGCTTTGTGAGTCAGTCTGTACCTCAGATCTTTGCATTTAAAGAGATTGCCAATAGGAGACTTTGTTTCATGACTTGTCTGGGAATATGTTTGAGATGGTAGTTTTCTAGTCCCCTGATGCAGGCCGGAAGGACCGAAACATGAGTCGTGTCAGGTCCCCTTTGTTTTTATTGAAGACAGATGTTAATAAACATCTTTTCTGGACACCATCTGCGAGAGGTTCTGCTTTTTTCCTCTACTGTTTGATGCCTGGTGTTGTCCTTCAGCTGAGTTTTTATTCTGTTTTTGCTTGACTTTACTATTTACACACATCCATATTATTACAGACAACCATAGGGTAAAAAATTATTATTTATCATTTTTAAAGTGTTAATAGAAATGGGCAGAAGTGTACAATGGGTGATATGTATTTGGGTTCCATCCCTGCCCTGCTTACAATCTGAGACAATGGAAAATGAAGTGATTTGCACAAGAAAGACCAGCTGCAGAAACAAGATTTGAACACTTGCTTCTCTGATACTCAGCTCATCATTCTACTACTAGGCTACATTCATGGTATAAAGCAGGGCTTAATTTGTAGACAAAATGGAATTGGAACTGTGGAGCTGTTGTAAGCATGGATAGGTCAGGGGCAGGAGCAACAGGAGAAGAAGGGATGGGGTAACTATTCTCTTCCAGGCTCACCCCCTTCCTTCCTCTTATCTGCAGGCTGCCTGGGAGGAGTTGGAGCAAAATATGACTGTTGTTCTGGAGTTCAAAAATGGTGTGGTAAAACTGCATTCAAGTTATATCAAGTTATGTCCTGTAGAGCAGAGTTTCCCAAACTATGGGTGAAGACCCCAAATAAGGTCACAAAATGAACATTTAGGGTCATGATTTAAGGGCCCTGTTTACAAAGGTCTGCTAGCATTTTTAGCACAGGCTAAAAATTAGCGTTCAGTGTAGAAGCCTATAGGAATATTATAGGCATCTGTTAAGAAACGCCTAGCACCCACCTGGGGTTAACCCTGCGTACACTTAGAGGGTATGTCCCCTACACTGCTCAGGCCCGCCTGCACCTGTGCACATGCTTTATAATGTACCCTCCTTCCACTGACTAGGTCCCACTTGCCTCTCAGCTAATCTCCCACTCTCATTATTCTCCGGTGAATTCTAGGGCACTGGGGCCAACTCCCAGGGGTCCCACAGTTCCTAGAAAGCACCCACAGACCCAACATACAAACAACCAGGATTCTTAGTCAGTCCAGGACAACAGAGCCAATAAACTATCAAGTTTATTGTCATAGTAGAACAGTGAACACTTGAAACACAGGTGGAAACATACAGCAAACAATAACAGATAACCAAAACAAGGATTAAATTTAAAACTATCTAACACTTGTTACTATTCACTTTAAAATGTCCTGCACTCCCACACTGATAACAAGGATGTTTGTGCCTAAAGTCTTTAGGTTTTGGGGGAACATTGGAAGATTTGCTGTCTCTGTGATTGCAGGAATATTTGGCTTAGGGCCTTGGCTGCCCTTAGATTAGATCCCTGCTACTTTGGATATGAATGGCTACACTTTGCCAACCAGGGATGGTTGGCTACAAAGTTATCAGCCTACTCAGATGCCTTCTCTGGAGTATGGGGTTGGTGATCTTGAACATGTTCCCTCACTTCTGGACAACAATGCTGAAGAAATTGCTCCAGGTATGGGTACAAAGTGGGATGATTGACCACGGAAATACCAATCCTGGAAACAATGTCTTAAAAAATTTCTTTATTGGTGAAAAGACTCGACACAACTGTTGTGTTTCGGCCAACAGGCCTGCATCAGGAGTCTATAAAAACATATACATAATCAAATAAATCCTTCAAACAAATACATTAACATAATCAAATAAACAAATAAACCATTCAGACAAATAATGAATATACAATGAAAGGTCAACATGTGTTAAAAAACGATGAAATGTAATAAATAATGATGAACGTAAAGTCTCTGAGTGACATATACGCAGATTATGTGTACATAGGATGTTGTAATATCACCCGAATATTACAAAAAATGGTCGTATAAATGAATAATTGTAGGAGGGACTAATCGTAAAAGGGACTAAACATTCAAAACTTATACAAGTAGATCACACTATCTTAAAATACATGCAAACATGAAAAATGATAAATTAAAAATCCATAGAGCATTATATGGAAACATATATATACTGAAGCATATCATAAAAACAACATCATACGAAACGTGCAGCTTATAGGTAAAAGGGGGAAACATAAAGGCAAAACATACTGTCTTAAAAATGCAAATATAATAGACTATAAAAAGCCAAGTAAAAATCATATAACCAACATCATGTATACAAAAAAACATAAGACCAACATCATGTATATAGAAAGGAAAAACAGCTGAAATAATACGCACGGTCCATCCAGTCTGCCCAACAAGATAACTCATATTTGCTGCTTTTTGTGTATACCCTACTTTGATTTGTACCTGTGCTCTTCAGGGCACAGACCATATAAGTCTGCCTAGCACTATCCCCGCCTCCCAACCACCAGCCCCTCCTCCCAACCACTGGCTCTGGCACAGACCGTATAAGTCTGCCCAGCACTATCCTCACCTCCCAACCACCAGCCCTGCCTCCCAACCACCGGCTCTGGCACAGACCGTAGAACTCTGTCCAGCACTATCCCCGCCTCCCAACCACCAGTCCCGCTGCCCACCACCGGCTCTGGCACAGACTGTATAAGTCTGCCCAGCACTATCCCCGCCTCCCAACCACCATGTTTTGGCATAAAAAGGCCTGCTTCAGAATCACAATAACTTTCCAATTATTCCTCTGTATTCAGTTCTTGATAAAGTGCTGAGAGTACATATGAAAAGAGAATCCAAAAGGCAGCTTGCCGAGGGGATACTCATTATCACTGACCCATTTAGATGTTGTTAGTATGCCTGGAGCGATATACAGATACTTAGATAATTCTTTACAAACCCCTATGTTAAGATTTGCAAGACCATTCTAAAGTGATTCATGGAAGTGCTGTTGTACCCTTGTGCATTTCTAGATAGCATCACCATTTGCCTTGGTAGCCTTTTGCATATTTAGAAGAAGATAGCAAATTAAAGTTTTGATTCAACAGAACAGTTATTACATGCACATTTAGGAGCATAGTTATCAATGTATGTTACTGTTAAGATGTGTTATTTTACTACTAACGTGTAATTTCAGCAAAGCTCCCATTTTATGCAATGAGAGCTAGTTACTAATAATTGGGGTTAATTTTAAAATAGCAATAGCACACATTGATAACTCCCTCCCCCCCCCCCCTTAGTATTCTGAAAACTTACTTTGACTGTTTATACCACTCAGTTAATTCTCACTGACTGTGGCTAAAAAACATTAAGGGAAAACTTTTGAAGTTATTTTCTGTAGGCAAACTGGTGTTTAAAAGCATGGAAAGCCCCTTAAAATTTTTCTGAGGGTCCTCCATAGCAAAACATGTACATGCTGTTCACAATGCACATACCTTCCTCCTAGTGAAAAGAAGCAAGTCTGAGGACATGGCTAAGGTAGGCAAACTGAGATACATACAGGTGTCTTTAATGAACAAGAAAAGATATCAGAGATTTATAGTTGGTATAGATGGGAAAACTGGATAGGTCATATGATCATTATCTGCTATCATTTTCCATATTTCTATATCTCGTATTTTTTCATTGTTGCAGTACTTGCTAAGTTTGACTTCTTGAGATTCCCAGAGCAATCTTTCTCTTAATATTTTTATTAGTATTTTATCATCCCTTGTTCTGTATTTGATGAGATTCTGTCTGTGTTTCGGATATGACTGAGGTGCAGTATTCTATTTGAATGTAGTTTCTGTGTAGAGATTTGAAGCTGTCTCACTTGTTCTGTTTTACCTGTAGTGTTTTACCTGTAGTAGGTGTATTGGTGTTTTAAGACCCATTCTAATATCTGTAATGCTGCCTATTCATAGATATAGTTCTTGCTGTTTGAATCATAGGATTAGTTCTACTGTTGTATAATATGTTTGCACAACAAAAGAGGAATACAGAATCTCCACAGAAAAAGTTCAAAAGAAAACAATGGTGGACAACAAATGCAATATCCAAATCAAGAAAAATTGTACTTTATTAAAATGACAAAGGACCCTACACAGGCCATGTTTCGGCCTAATGGCCAAAATATACAAATTAAAATAAAAGCTAAAATCATAGGAAGACCTCAGGGGGTCTTTTACTAAGCAGCGGTAAGCGCAACACGGGCTTACCACTCGCTAATCTGGAAGTACCACCGGGCTACCACATCAGACTGGTGGTAGTCTCAACATCCAGGGCATGCTATTTATGGTTCTACAAAAATATTTTTATTTTGTAGTACCACTATTTATCCAGCAGTAATCGGGCAGTGTCGCGCACTGCCCGGTTACCACTAGATTAGCGTAGGAGTCATTACTGCCACCTCAATGGGTGATGGGAAGTGCTTCCCCTAAAATGGCCATGCGGCAAGTGCTTCACTTGATGCACGACCATTTTTTTTAAACCCAGCCCTTTACCCGCTGCGGTAAAAGGGGGTCTTGGTGAGCATCAAAAACATGCTGCCCCCTTTTGCCACAACTATATATGGTGTGTGAAAAATCCATGCAGAAAAAAGATACACCTAGATGCATTCTCTAAAGTAAGCCTAAATTCTATAGAATAGGCTTAAGTTTCCATGCGATATATAGAATACACCGAATGACTTTCCACGTGACCAAATTTGGTCACATCCATTTAGGCCATATTTTACTTGGCATAAATCCCGACAGGTGCAGAGCGGGTGTATTCTATATTAATGCGCATGGATTTAGAAATGCCCATTCCATGCCTATAATCATGCCCCCTTTTCAATTATGTGACTTGGAATTTACACGCACCATGTGAATACACTTAGCGAGTTGTGCATGTAAATCATAATTAATGTCAATTAGTGCATGTTAACATCCAAATGACAGCACTGATTAGCTAGTTAGCCAATTAAGTTGCGTGCATTATTATAGAATACGCTTCGATTTCCACACAAAAAGTAAGGCACCATATATAGAATTTCGGGATAGCGGCTAACCGGCTATATCACTCGATATAGCTGGCCGGCCATGAATATCCAGCACATCGTTGGTTAAGTTTGGTGGGCAATTTGGGCCACTCAAATAGCAGGCCTATCTTTGGCTGCTATAAACTTAATTGGCTGGCCCTGAATATTGGCTTAGCTGGTTATGTTTAAACCGGCCAAAAATAAGCTGAATATTCAAAGCCAGTTACCGGAAATGGCCCAGCATTGAATATCCAGCCTCACCGCCAACTGCGGGAGTTAGCCAGGCTGCCACCCACCATCTGAATATCAGCCCCATGATCCTTACCTAGGGAAATAATTATATATTGAAGATACATCTGAATATGCATAAAAACACCAGTGTGTTTGAAATGATTCTACAATAATGTAAAAGATAGATGCCATTCTACATAAACACAAACATGTTCAGAATGACACCAAAAATTCCACCAAAAAACATGTTTATAAATAAATATTGGGCATAAATAAATGTATATATGAAAACTATGCATATATATGTATATATGTAAAAAATGTATTTTAAAATAGCATAACAATAGTTCCAAAAGGCTTGCTCTGAAAGTTATGTCAAAAAATAACAATAAAGACATTAATGATCATTTGCTTGAGGATTATATAAAAAAATCATTATAAAAAGATTATAAAACAAGGATCGAATGCACAACATAGAAAATACATAAGGAATTAATAATCATATATGCATACTTAGCTTATAGTTCATAATATATCAATACATATATTAAATGTAATGGCAATGTTGTAATGAATTATATGCAATGTTGTAATGAATTATATGGTATGGTGCATACTTGTTACAGTCAATATAGAGTGTAATATTTAGGCACCCTGTTTACTAAGCCACGCTAGAGGCGCGTTAGTAGCTCACGCTAAAAAAGCTAGTGCACCTTAGTAAACAGGGCCCCAGATATTCAAGCAGAAAGAATACTCCTACAGCCTCCTGATGCAAGCTAAAACAGCTCATGTTGGGTCCTTTATCGTTTTAATAAAGTACAATTTAAATGCTTTGCACACTTCTTGATCTGGACATTGTATTTGTTCTGCACTGTTGTTTTGTATTGTATAACATGTTTCCTACATGCATGTTGAGTTACAATTTTTTAATGTTTTGTATTTCACAGTGTGCCTGATAGTAGAGAGATTTATGTTGCTATTGCTCAAATGACACGAGAACCAGAAGATTATTTTGTATGGTGACTTCCATGGAGAAATTTCCTAGCTCTGATCTGATTCTTTGATTTGTGGCTCTTCAGACACTAACTGAACCGCTGAGGATGTTCTTGCCAGCTATGCAGAGAACAAGAGCTCACAATGGTTTGAGAATTTGTCACTCAACCCATATAATTGGCTCCCTTCATTTGCTCCCACTACAAGCTTCCTGACAGTAGGGTGGTTGTACTGCTGGCACTGGAGTGTGACATGGCAAATGTGACACCAGGAAGCAGTGCAGGCAGTGTGATAGCACCAGGAAGAACAATTAGAGGGCTCTCTAATTATGTAATTTCTTATGTTATTATTTCAATGCTACCACAAGAATTCTATCTTGTATAAATTTGCATAATTGCAAAATACAAAATAAAAAAAAAAATAGACCACATGATCAGAAATCCAGGTGTATGCAGGCCACATTATTTTTTAGAGTGAGTCACATGATCAAAAATTAGCGTGATTTATACATATCAAAATCTGTGAATCTCTTCTGAAATTTGGACTTCATAACCACTAAATAGCTCTGTACTGCTTCAACATCATGTATACTGTAATTAGTTAAA
Organism: Microcaecilia unicolor; assembly: GCF_901765095.1. Classification (NCBI taxonomy): domain Eukaryota; kingdom Metazoa; phylum Chordata; class Amphibia; order Gymnophiona; family Siphonopidae; genus Microcaecilia; species Microcaecilia unicolor. The sequence goes on along the minus strand of NC_044035.1, from coordinate 297,749,497 downwards.
ATGATTTGTGCTAAAAATCTCAAGTGGGGAGCATCCTGAGGACAGGCAAGCTGCATGATGGATGACCCTGCTTTGTAGCATTTTATTTAACTTCTTTCTAATTGTGATATTTTTAGTGAACACTAGTAGAAAAGGCAATAAGAGGATTTCACTATATTAAAACAACCTTTCCAAATAAAAATACTTTTTAAAATTTGTTTCCTTATGGGTGATGTATTGGGAATTTCTTTGCACCATTGTATCTATTTTGACAACTCTTTTTTTCACGTTACAGAAGACCTCTCAGAAGCAGGCAAGCACTGAAATATCAGACAATGTCAAGATGATAATAAAAGCCATACTGGGTCAGACCAACGGTCCATCTAGCCCAGTATCTTGTTTCCAACAGTGGCCAACCCAGTTCACAAGTACCTGGTATAAACCCAATTAGTAGCAACATTCCATGCTACCAATGCCAGGGCAACCAGTGGCTTCACCCATGTATGTCTCAACAGCAGGCTATGGACTTTTTCTCTAGGAACTTCAGCAAGAAGAGATGGATATTTAAAGACTGAAACAGTATATGCTATGCATGAAGGTGTACACACATTGAGACACAGTGCTAGTGCACCTTATTAAACAGGACTCTAAGTGTTTGCATAAGATTATACATCAATGGTGATGAAAGAGAATAAATATAATACAGTGATATTTCCAATACAGCTACCTATGATGCTGACATATAATACCTTTTTGAATGTTTTTGATTCGGAAAGGTTGTGTAATTTTTATTGTTTATATTTGTAATGTTCCTGTTTTTCTCATTGCTCTTTATAAAGTGGAGTCGGGTAAGTGGCTCCTAGCATACTTAAGTGATAGTGTGATGACTGAAATGTGGGAATTTTAGTTTCTTACCCTTAGTTTAAGCTGATATCAAGACCTGAGCATACGAAGTTCTGGATGTTATCAATGTCAGGATTATAACTGTATATATAAAAAAAAGCATACAGAAGGCCATAGATGTTGATATATTACGCAACTCGGAGTGGAGACCAGTCTAAAAGCCCACATAAACGATGTTTATTTGGTTTTCCTAAAGTATGCAGTGCCTCTAAGCATAATTTTTTTAAACATAGGATGCGATTATTTTTATCTGCCAAAGTTGATGAAGACGTTTCTGGCAAAAGGATGAATCAAGCCCTTTGTGTTTAACTCCTGGTTTCATTTAAAGTCATGAAAAACAACTGCCATTGTTAATAGGATTCATAAGGGTCTGTAAGATAAATACTAAATGCAAATACATTTTCTATCAATGTACAGACTCAACACCAAGCTTTCTTTTTTTCAGTTCAAATAATTTATATTAAAAATGTTTTTTATACAAAATAAACACAAAGCTTAAATAGTTAACAATGAAATGTTTCATTGTTAACACCAAGCTTTCTACTGATTTTTCTATAGACACATCTGAACTGCTGTCTTTCAACTTGTCCAAAACTTGATCAGAGCCCAATATTCAAAGTGAGTTATGCATTTGGGGGAAAAATTCAATATATGATGCTCAAAGTTAGGCACCTAGATGATCCTCTATAAGCTAGTATTCTGTAAAACACTCTGTGCTAATAATTAATAATTATTGCCTAATTAACTAATTAGTTTACAAGCTGATCTATGATCTGTGCCCAAAATTGCAGGCCTAACTTTGGGCAGCCTATACAAAATCTGGCAACTGTTGGTGAGTACTAAGGAATCCTTTTACCAAGCTGCAGGAAAAAGGGTCCTGCAGTAGCAGCAGGGGCCATTTTCCTACGTGCCAGGGTCTTTTTTACCATAGCGCGTAAAAAGCCCTAAAAACAAAATGGCCATTTGGTAACAAAACGTTTACCGCATAGCCATGTGGTAAAGAGCCCTTACTGCAACCCATTGAGGTGGCGGTAAGGGGTCGCGTTGTAACCCGGCAGTAAACGGGCAGTGCACGGTGATGCCCAGTTACTGCCAGGTTACCACCACACTAACCATTTCTGGGGGGGGGGGGGGTTCCCCCAGAAATGGCATATTCTCGACCCAGAACTACTACTGGCAGCTGTGTTGGGCAGTGGAAGTCCCAGAATAGCGAGCGGTAAGCCCGCGTTGGGCTTACTAGTATTTCTGCCCCGAGCGTGCACCATTTCTAGCACTATGGAAAATAATTCCATATTTTCTAGTGTGGCGCTAACTTAGAGGTAATCTGCCCAGTTACTTCCAGGTTACCGTAGGAGCCCTTACAGCAACTTCAATGGGTAGCAGTAAATGCTCCCTCACACTGCATGGCCATGCAGTAAGAATAATCTTGCCACATGGCCATATCATTTTTAGGGGCTTTTTACCTGCTGCGGTAAAAAGGGCCCTGATGTGTGGCAAAAACGGCCGCTGCCACTACCGTGGTGCCCTTTTTACCACAGCTTGGAAAAAGGACCCCTTAAGGAGGAAGTTATAAGACATGTTATTTTGCTGTTAATCCCATTTATTAATAACTAGGGGGCATAGTTATCAATGGAGGGAACTTATCAATGTGGGCTACCATTGAGGTGTGTTATTTTTCCGCTAACTTGTGCTATTTAAACACATTCCATTTTATGTAATGATGCCCAGGGCCCGATATTCATAGCAATATAAGTGAGCAGAAGAGGCTACTGGCAACTTAACTAGCACTCAGCGGGTTGGCCGCTGATATTTAGTGGGCACTTAACCAGGCAATGCTGCTGAATATCACACTATCAAAAAGTAATCAGGAGAGGGGAGTTTCCGACATGGAGTTGAGGGGGAACTGGGAGTTATGTGGTTGCCAGAAATAATCAGTGCTGGTGCCCACATAGCTAAGTGATCAAATAGATCTGCAAACATAGCAGTCATAACTTTGGTCGCTTAGTTATGCTAATGCTAGCACTGAACATCGGTCAGCACCCGCACAGCTTTTGAGTAGTGGTTGTAGAATTGGTTAAGCTCCCCTCCTTCCTGCCACCCACAATATGGTTTGACCCCCTTCTGATCCCTACCTTCTGATCCTCCCCCCCCCCCCCCATGAACTTACCACCTCTTCAAACTCACACCACCCAAAAACAGAATCCTCCTCCAGGAACCATCCTAAGAACAAAATCCTCCCCCCAAACCCCCCTCACCTACCCACCTATAGGCTTCCCCAGGGCCTAGCTTAGGTTCCTTGGTGGTCCAGTAGGGTAAGTGAGCCAGGAGTGATCCCCACTTATTCCTGCCCCAGTGACTCCATCTGTAAAATGGCTATCGTGGTCTCTTGCAGTAATCTCATAGTACTACTGCTATTTGTCAGCCTTCTATGTATGTGCAGTACCACAAGACTACCACTAGAACTCGTAGCAGCTACTAGGCATAAGAGCGTGTAGGGTTCACCCCTGCCCACACCACCACATTTAAGTACACCCTGAGGAGGGCCTACAAATGGGTGGGTGAGGGGGATTCAGGAAGGAAGGATCTGTTCTCTGGGGGGGGAGTGCCTGCAAAAGGAGTGTTCATGGGCAGGGGTTTCAAGATCTGTGCTTAGGGACTGGTTCATGAAGGGAGATTTGAATCAGGAAGCAGGAGTTGAGGGGCAAAAAGAAAATGACTGATCCACTTATGTGGGTGCCAGGATCCACAGAAGTATTTTATGCAGGTCCTGGCTGAACTGCATAAATTTAGGCAGCCACCACATAGTAACATAGAGGGGGATAATCGAACGGAGGCACCCATCTCTAAGGGCGCCCATCTCTATGGATGGCCCTGTAAAGGGGCGGGGCAACCTGTATTATCGAAACAAGATGGACGTCCATCTTTTGTTTCGATAATACGGTCGGGGACGCCCAAATCTTCACATTTAGGTTGACCTTAGAGATGGTCATCCCGGGTTTTCGGTGATAGTGGAAAGCGAGGATGCCCATCTCAGAAATGACCAAATCCAAGCCATTTGGTTGTGGGAGGAGCCCGCATTCATAGTGCACTGAATGGAAAAAGCCCTTCCCTTACCAATCCGGAAAGGAACGGGCATGCATGAAGGAAATTGCATGCAAATGAGCTGCTCGCTGTTAGCTCATTTGCACACAATTTCCTTCCTAGGGAGTGGAAGTGACACAGTTGAGGACATCCAAAATGTGGATGTTTCTGTGAGAAGGATGTCAGTGCCTTTGCTATGCTTTTTACACTTTCTTTCTTTATTTGGATTTTGGATCACAAGTAGCAGTACTGGGATTTGAACTGGCCACCTCTGGATTGCAAAATCAGTACTCTAACCACTAGGCCACGCCACCATTCTATTCCACTCCACTCCCTTGAAATTTGGCCATCTCTGTGGGGGGGGGGGCCGTATGCAGGTCCCTCGGGGGGGGGAGGTATGTGTGTGTCAGCAGAGGCACAGCGAAGGTGTGGACATCCTTCTTTCAAACATTTTGGCCGTCCTCAACCCCCACCCCCCCCCCACAGGGATGGCCAAATTTCAAGGGTGTGGAGTAGAATTGAGGCATGGCCTAGTGGTTAGAGCACTGTCTTGTAATCTAGAGGTGACTAGTTCAAACCCCATTGCTGCTACTTGTGATCCAAAATCCAAATAAATAAATAGCAGGTGTCAGAGGCATAGCAAAGGCATGGCTGTCCTTCTCACAGAAACACCCACATTTTGGACCTCAACTACCCTCACACAGACGGAGGCATAGCAAAGGACATACTCTAAAAAAAAAAAAAAAAAAGTTTTTGAAGTTGTTTTTTTCGGGGTGGGAGGTGGTTAGTGACCACTGAGGAAGTCAGAGGAGGTCATCCCCGATTCCCTCCGGTTGTCATCTGGTCAGTTCAGGCACCTTTTTGTTGCTTGGTCATGAAAAAAAATGGACCAAGTAAAGTCGGCCAAATGCTCGTGAGGGACGCCCTTCTTTTTTCCATTATCGTCCAAGGACACCCATCTGTTAACCACACCCCCATCCCACCTTCAGTACACTGCCAACACGCCCCCTTGAACTTTGGTCATCCCCACGACGGAAAGCAGTTGAGGATGCCCAAAATCAGCTTTCGATTATGCTGATTTGGGCAATTTTAGGAGAAGGATGACCATCTCCCGATTCGTGTCGGAAGATGGGCGCCCTTCTCCTTCGAAAATAAGCAGGATACTAACATAGTAGATGATGGCAGATAAAGACCTGAACTGTCCATCCACTCTGCCCAACAAGATAAACTCATTGCATATGGTATAATGTGATACTCCATATGTATACCTGATCTTGATTTGTCCTTTATATTTTCAGGGCACAGACCATAGAAGTCTGCTTGGCACTGTCCTTGTTATAAATTTCTAAAGTTGTCAAAGACCCTGAAAAGCTCCACTGTAGCCCATCCAAATCTATTCAGCCACAATCAGGGCACAGACTGTAGATGTTTGCTTGGCACTGTCCTTGATATAAATTTCTAAAGTTGTCGAAGACCCTGAAAAGCTCCACTGTAGCCCGTCCAAATCTATTCAGCCACAATCAGGGCACAGACCATAGAAGTCTTGCCCAGCACTGGCTTTGTTTCCCAATTAGAGGTGTTGCTACCTAATCTCCGCTAAGCTTCTTTGGATCCATTCCTTCCAAAAATGATGTTTTTGTGTTTATCTCATGCATTTTTGAATTCCATTACTGTTTGAATCTCCACCAACTCCCGCAGAAGGGGCATTCTAGGTACTTACCACCCTCTCAGTGAAAAAATGCTTCCTGACATTATTCCTGAGTCAGCCCCCTTTCAACCTCAATTCATGTCTTCTATTTCTACTACCTTCCCGTCTCTGGAAAATGTTTGCCTCCGCATTTATACCTTTCAAATATTTGAATGTCTGTACCATATCACCCCGGTTTCTCCTTTCCTCCAGGGTATACATTTTCAGGTTAGCAGGTCTCTCCTTGTACATCATGCTATGCAAACCCCATACCATTTTTGTTGCTTTTCCCTAAACTGTATCAAGTCTTTTTACATCCTTAGCAAGATACAGCCTCCCAAACTGAACACAATAATCCAAGTGGTGGCTCACCAATGACTTGTACAGGGGCACCAGCACTTTCTTCTGCTGGTTATACCTCTCTCTATGCAGCCTAGCATCCTTCTGGCCACAGCTACTGCCTTGTTGCATTGTTTCATCATCTTAAGATCCATCACCCCGGACACCATCACCCCCAAGACCCTCTCCTGAGCCGAGCTTACCAATTTCACCCTTCCTATCTGGTACATCTCTTTTGGATTTCTGCATCCCAAGTGCATCACTCTGCACTTCTTCACATTAAATTTTAACTGCCAGACCTTTGACCATTCTTCCAACATTTGGAGAGCTCTTCTCATGGTTTCTACTCCCTCCAGGGCATCCACTCTATTGGCTATCTTCGTGTAGTCCGGAAAAGGCAAACTTTTCCTTCTAACCCTTCAGAAATGTCTCTCACAAATATATTAAATAAACCAAAAAAATGAGAAGACACTCTCTAAAGTAATTCACATATACAGTGGTGGAAATAAGTATTTGATCCCTTGCTGATTTTGTAAGTTTGCCCACTGACAAAGACATGAGCAGCCCATAATTGAAGGGTAGGTTATTGGTAACAGTGAGAGATAGCACATCACAAATTAAATCCGGAAAATCACATTGTGGAAAGTATATGAATTTATTTGCATTCTGCAGAGGGAAATAAGTATTTAATCCCTCTGGCAAACAAGACCTAATACTTGGTGGCAAAACCCTTGTTGGCAAGCACAGCGGTCAGACGTCTTCTGTAGTTGATGATGAGGTTTGCACACATGTCAGGAGGAATTTTGGTCCACTCCTCTTTGCAGATCATCTCTAAATCATTAAGAGTTCTGGGCTGTCGCTTGGCAACTCGCAGCTTCAGCTCCCTCCATAAGTTTTCAATGGGATTAAGGTCTGGTGACTGGCTAGGCCACTCCATGACCCTAATGTGCTTCTTCCTGAGCCACTCCTTTGTTGCCTTGGCTGTATGTTTTGGGTCATTGTCGTGCTGGAAGACCCAGCCACGACCCATTTTTTAAGGCCCTGACGGAGGGAAGGAGGTTGTCACTCAGAATTGTACGGTACATGGCCCCATCCATTCTCCCATTGATGCGGTGAAGTAGTCCTGTGCCCTTAGCAGAGAAACACCCTCAAAACATAACATTTCCACCTCCATGCTTGACAGTGGGGACGGTGTTCTTTGGGTCATAGGCAGCATTTCTCTTCCTCCAAACACGGCGAGTTGAGTTCATGCCAAAGAGCTCAATTTTTGTCTCATCTGACCACAGCACCTTCTCCCAATCACTCTCGGCATCATCCAGGTGTTCACTGGCAAACTTCAGACGGGCCGTCACATGTGCCTTCCGGAGCAGGGGGACCTTGCGGGCACTGCAGGATTGCAATCCGTTATGTCGTAATGTGTTACCAATGGTTTTCGTGGTGACAGTGGTCCCAGCTGCCTTGAGATCATTGACAAGTTCCCCCCTTGTAGTTGTAGGCTGATTTCTAACCTTCCTCATGATCAAGGATACCCCACGAGGTGAGATTTTGCGTGGAGCCCCAGATCTTTGTCGATTGACAGTCATTTTGTACTTCTTCCATTTTCTTACTATGGCACCAACAGTTGTCTCCTTCTCGCCCAGCGTCTTACTGATGGTTTTGTAGCCCATTCCAGCCTTGTGCAGGTGTATGATCTTGTCCCTGACATCCTTAGACAGCTCCTTGCTCTTGGCCATTTTGTAGAGGTTAGAGTCTGACTGATTCACTGAGTCTGTGGACAGGTGTCTTTCATACAGGTGACCATTGCCGACAGCTGTCTGTCATGCAGGTAACGAGTTGATTTGGAGCATCTACCTGGTCTGTAGGGGCCAGATCTCTTACTGGTTGGTGGGGGATCAAATACTTATTTCCCTCTGCAGAATGCAAATAAATTCATATACTTTCCACAATGTGATTTTCCGGATTTAATTTGTGATGTGCTATCTCTCACTGTTACCAATAACCTACCCTTCAATTATGGGCTGCTCATGTCTTTGTCAGTGGGCAAACTTACAAAATCAGCAAGGGATCAAATACTTATTTCCACCACTGTACAAAAATATATTTAGCAAGAGTTCTCTTATATATGGTCCAGCTTTCAAATTAAGTAGTACTACAGGGAGGAAAAAGCCTCAAGAAGCTCACAATTGCAAAAAACAACAAGAGCAGGGTTGCTTCATCATTGGTCCAATAAACCTCCTTATGTATATAAACAGCATACATGCAATGAACGTCTTCATTCCAACATTAAACATGCTAACACTTTCATGCTGAGTTGTTGTGTTGCAAAGTTGTATGCAAAAAGTACTTAACTTGTGGTGCTTCCTTTCGCTCCTCTTCACTGAAGTGTGAGACCACAACCTATGGTGGCTAACGTTTCGTTGCCTGCTTCAGGGTCCGATGGTCAAAAATTCCAACAAAACAAGAAACAGAGAGTGAGCTCAGGGGAAAAGCCACATACTATCTGTGCACAGTTATAGTCATTCAGCTTCCAGCATACTTCAAGAGAGTTTCATCTGTCTCTTCTCAAAAAGGAAGACATTGAATAGAAAAAATGGCGACCCTTATAAAGGGTTGAAATCAGACACACAGGACAGCAGCAACCAATCCCATCACTACTTTAAAGGAACACAGTGCATTAAAGAGACAGGCTCATTTTCGAAAGAGATGGACATCCAAAAAATGATATAAATCGGCACTTGGAAGTCCATCTCACAGTGACATCCAAATCAGTATAATCGAAACCTGATTTTGAATGTCTTTCTCTGAAATCCGTCGCAAGGATGTCCAAATCTCAAGGGGGCATATTGGAGGTGTGGTGGAAGCGGGACTTGAGTGTTACTAAGACTTGGACGTCTTTGAGCCATAATGGAAAAAAGCAAAGATGTCCAGGACTAAAACTTGGATGTTTTCACCCAGACCTGTTTTATTATGAATAAGGCACAAAAAGGTGCCTGAAATGATCAGATGACCACTGGAGGGAATTGGGAATGACCTCCTGTTACTCCCTCAGTGGTCACTAACCTCCTCCCACCCTCAAAAAACATGAATAAAAATATTACTTGCCAGCCTCTATGCCAGCCTCAGATGTCATACTCAGGTCCATGACAGCGCATGCAGGTCCCTGGAGTAGTTTAGTAGTAGGTGCAGTGCACTTCAGACAGGTGGACCCAGGCCCACACCCCCCCCCCCCCACCTGTTACATTTGTGGAGGAAACAGCGAGCCCTCCAAAACCTACCAGAAACCCTGTGTACCCACATATAGGTGCCCACCTTCATCTGTAAGGGCTATGGTAGTGATGTACATTTGGGGGTACTGGGGTTTGGGGGGGTTTAGGGGGGTCAACAAAAAAGGTAAGGGAGCTGTGTACCTGGGAGCAGTTTATGAAGTCCACTGCAGTGCCCCCTTGGGTGCCCGATTGCTGTCCTGGCATGTCAGGGGGACCAGTGTACTAAAAATGCTGGCTCCTCCCACATCCAAATGGCTTGAATTTGGATGTTTTAGACTTGGACGTCTTTGGTTTCGAAAATGGCTGAAAATCAAAGACGTCCAAATCCAAGGATGTCCAAATCCAAGGACGTCCAAGGTATTTTTGAACACAAAGATGGACGTCCATCTTTTTTCGAAAACAACCTTTTCCCCGCCTCTGAATTTGGATGTTCTACAAAGACGTCCAAATTCCAACTTAGACATTTCTTTCTAAAACGCCCCTCAAAATGTCCAACAACTATTAACGTAAAAAATGAAGAAAAACTATTGCCAGTGTGAAAGAAGTGCCATTGCATCAAAAGAAATGGCACCATTCTACCTTCGCATTTAAACCACCAGGGGTCAAAAAATTTAATCTGAAGATCCATTGCTGTTCCTTCTGAAGTAGAAAATGTCTCCTGTCATTCCTCCTTCTTCCGAGAGACTCATTAATCTGCTGTAACACAAAACATTTCAGGGACATAAACTACTACTTACTACTACTTAACATTTCTAAAGCGCTACTAGGGTTGCGCAGCGCTGTACAATATAACATAGAAGGACAGTCCCTGCTCAAGGAGCTTACAATCTAAAGGACAAATGTACAGTCAAGTAGGGGCAGTCAAATTGGGGCAGTCTAGATTTCCTGAATAAGTATAAAGGTTAGGTGCCGAAAGCAACATTGAAGAGGTGGGCTTTGAGCAAGGATTTGAAGATGGGTAGGGAGGGGGCTTGGCTTAAGGGCTCAGGAAGCTTATTCTAAGCCTAGGGTGAGGTGAGGCAAAAAAGGCGGAGCCTGGATTTGGCAATGGTGGTGGTGGAGAAGGGTACTGAGAGAAGGGATTTGTCCTGTGAGCAGAGGTTTCACGTGGGAACGTAAGGGGAGATGAGGGTAGAGCGGTAGTGAGGGGCTACAGACTGAGTGCATTTGTAGGTAAGGAGAAGCTTGAACTGTATGCGGTATCTGATTGGAAGCCAGTGAAGTGACATGAGGAGAGGGGTGATATGAGTATATCGGTTCAGGCGGAATATAAGACATGCAGCAGAGTTCTGAACGGATTGAAAGGGGGCTAGATGGTTAAGTGGGAGGCCAGTGAGGAGTAGGTTGCAGTAGTCAAGACGAGAGGTAATGAGAGCGTGGATGAGAGTTCGGGTGGTGTGCTCAGAGAGGAAAGGGCGAATTTTGCTGATGTTAAAGAGAAAGAAGCAAGAAATAAAGAGGTGGGAAAAAAAGTCAGGCTATCCAAAGATGGAACCAAATGTTTTTATGTAAAAAAACAAAATTTTATTAATCTTTAAACAAATAATGATATAATAAGAACACATTAAAATTAGAGTCAATTTTAATGTGTTCTTATTATATCATTATTTGTTTAAAGATTAATAAAATTTTGTTTTTTTACATAAAAACATTTGGTTCCATCTTTGGATAGCCTGACTTTTTTTCCCACCTCTTTATTTCTTGTTTCACGACCCGTGGGATCTATTGAGTTCTCCACTATATGTGGATTCTCTTTAGAAAGAGAAAGAAGCAACAGGTCTTGGCTGTCTGCTGGATATGCGCAGAGAAAGAGAGGGAGGAGTCGAAGATGACTCTGAGGTTGCGGGCAGATAAGATGGGGAGGATGAGAGTGTTATCAACTGAGATAGAGAGTGGAGGAAGAGTAGAAGTGGGTTTTGGTGGAAAGACGATAAGCTCGGTCTTGGCCATGTTCAGTTTCAGGTGGCGGTTGGACATCCATGCAGCAATGTTGGATAAGCAGGCCGATACCTTGGCCTGGGTCTCCGCGGTGATGTCTGGTGCGGAGAGATACAGCTTGGTGTCATCAGCATAAAGATGATACTGGAAACCATGAGATGAGATCATTGAGCCCAGGGAAGAGGTGTAGACTGAAAGAGAAGGGGTCGAAGGACAGATCCTTGGGGAACTCCAACAAAGAGCGGGATGGGGGTGGAGGAAGATCCATGAGAGTGTACTCTGAAGGTGCGGTGGGAGAGATAGGAGGAGAACCAGGAGAGGACAGAGCCCTGGAACCCAAATGAGGACAGTGTGTCAAGAAGTAAATCATGATTGACAGTGTCAAAAGCGGCGGATAGATCGAGGAGGATGAGGATAGAGTAGTGGCCTCTGGATTTGGCAAGGAAGAGGTTATTACAGACTTTAGAGAGTGCTGTTTCTGTCAAGTGTAGAGGGCAAAAACCGGATTGAAGCGGATCGAGGATGGCATGAGAGGAGAGAAAATCAAGGCAGTGGCTGTGAACAGCGCGCTCAAGTATCTTGGAGAGGAAGGGTAGGAGGGAGATGGGGCTGTAGTTGGAGGGACAGGTAGGGTCAAGTGATGGTTTTTTGAGGAGAAGTGTGACTACGGCGTGCTTGAAGGTGTCAGGGACAGTTGCAGTGGAGAGAGAGAGAGGTTGAGGATATGACAGATGGGGGAGGTGACAGTATGAGAGATGGTGTTAAGTAAGTTGGTGGGGATGGGATCAGAGGAGCAAGTGGTGCATTTCGAGGAGGAAAGAAGGCGGGTGGTTTCCTCCTCGGTGATATCAGGAAAGGAGGAGAAAGAGGCCTGTGTTGGTTGGTTGAAGGAGAGGGTAGAAGGGTGAAAAGGAGGAGGTGGCTTGGTAGTGAACTCAAAGTTGATCTTTTGCACCTTGTCACAGAAGTAATTGGCCAGTGATTGAGGAGAGAGTGAGGGGGGGGGGGAGCGGAGGGCACTTTGAGGAGGGAGTTAAGGGTGGCAAAGAGACGACGAGGGTTGGAGCTGAGAGAATTAGTCAATTGGGTGTAATAGTCCTGTTTGGCAAGGAATAGGGAGGACTGGAAGGAGGATAGCATGAACTTGTAATGAAGGAAATCTGAATGGGTGCAAGATTTCCTCCAGAGGTGTTCAGCAGAACGGGCACAAGAGCGAAGGTAACGGATGCAAGGGGTCAACCAGGGCTGGGGATTAGTACGGGTGCTGTAAAGCATTATAATGGCTTTCTAGACGTGAGGTGGATTTGTGTGTTTTCATAGTGCTCTTATGTTCAATCAGTAGAGTGGATAACTATCGAGAGGTCTGTCCCACATACAGCTTATCACACGGGGGGCACATGATGCAGTAAACTACATAATCAGATTTGCAGTTTGTGTTTACATATAAGACAAATTCACATGCTGTAAACGGATGAGCAAATCTATCAGTTTCCACCATTTGACCGTCAGACCCTGAAGCAAGCAATGAAATGCTGGCCACCGTAGGTCATGGTCTTGCACTTCAGTGAAGAGGAGCAAAAGGAAGCACCACAAGTTAAGTACTTTTTGCATACAACTTTGCAACACAACAACTCAGCATGAAAGTGTTAGTATGTTTAATGTTGGAATGAAGACGTTCTTTGCATGTATGCTGTTTATATAAAGAGGTTTTTTGGGCCCATGGTGAAGCAGCCCTGCTCCTGTTGCTTATTGTAATTATGAGCTTCTTGAGGCTTTTCCTCCTTGTAATACTACTTAATTTGGAAGTCAGGCCATATATAAGAGAACACTCACAAATATATTAAACAGAATTGGCCCTAGCACTGATCCCTGAGGCACTCCACTACTCACTTTCCTTTCCTCCAAGTGTATTCCATTTACCACAACTCTCTGTCACCTGTTGGTCAACCAGTTTCCAATCTAGGTCATCACTTTGGGTCCTAAGTTCAGCCCTCTCAGCTTATTCATCAGTCTTCTGTGAGGAACCATAACAAAGGTTTTGCTGAAAACCAAATAGATTAATTTGGCACATGTCCATTCAATTCTTTGGTCATCCAATCAAAGAAGTCAATCAGATTCATTTGGCAGGATTTTCCTTTGATAAAGCCATATTGCCTTAGATCCTGCAACCCGTTGGCTTCTAAGTCAACTATCCTTTCCTTCAGCAGTGACTCCATTATTTTTCCTATCACCAACATGAGCCTTACCGGTTTGTAGTTTCTCACTTCTTCCCTGTCTCCACTTTTGTGAAGAGAGACCACATCAGCTTGTCTCCAATCCTGCAGAACCTCTCCCGTCTCTAAAGATCTATTGAATAAATTCTTAAGAGGTCTCACCAGGACTTCTCAGAGCTCCCTCAGTACACCGGGATTAATCTCATCCTGCCCCATATCTTTGTCCTCTTTCAGCTTTTCAAGCTGCTTATAAACATTTTCTTTCATGAATGGCGAATATCCACTTCATTCCCAGATATTCCCTTGGCAGCAGACTGTGGTCCTTCTCCATGATTTTCTTCTGTGAACACTGAAGAGAAGTATTTGTTTAGCACATTCGCTTTATCCTCATCACTCTCCACATAGCTATTCTCAGCGTCTTTCAGTCTTACAATTTCATCCCTATCTTTTCTCCTTTCCCCAATATACCTGAAAGAGGTCTTGTCACCTGTCTTTGCATCTTTAGCAATTCTTTCTTCTGCCTGTGCTTTCACAAGCCATATTTCCCTCTTTGCTTCTTTGAGTTTAATCTGGTAATCTTTTCTGTGATCCTCTTATTGCATTCTTCTGTATTTCTTGAACAAAGCCTCTTTTGCCCTTAGTTTTTAGCCACTTATTTGGAGAACCATATAGGCTTCCTGTTTCTCTTGTTTTTGTTTACTTTCCTTGTGTAAAGATCAGTTGCCATATTTATAATAGTTTTCAGCTTGTACCACTGTGCTTCCACTTCTGCAATACTACCTCTGCCATCAGCTCCTTCTTCAGGTATTTCCCCATTTTACCAAAATCAGTATGTCTGAAATCCAGTACTTTGAGCACTCTGCTTTTGCTCTTATGTCAAGCCATATCGTGTGATAATCAGTATTACCTAGGTGGGCACCCATACGGACATTGGAAACATTTCCTCCATTTGTGAGCACAAAATCCAGTGTCGACCCTTCCCTCTTGGGTTCCATCACCATTTGTCTGAGCAAGTCACTTTGAAAGGCATCCACAATCTCTCTACATCTTTCTGATTCTGCCAATGGGGCATTCCAATCCACATCAGACATGATGAAATCTCCCAACATTAGCACCTCCCCTTTCATGTCCGCTTCTCCATTTGTACCGGAGGTCTATAGATCATACCCATGGATACAGGTTCCATCTTCTCTTTCCAGGACTATTCATTTAACCTCTTCCTTTCCCCAGGTTCCCCACATTTCAGCCACTCTGATATTGTTTTTCAAATACAGCATCAGTCCTCCACCACCTCTTCGGCCCTCCCTGTCCTTCCTAAAAAGATTGTATCCTGGTATGGTCACAACCATGTCTCTGTAATAGCAACAATATCCATATTTTCCTCATACATCAAGGCTTGCAAATCTTGAAGCTTTTTATTTATCCGACGAACATCTATGCTCATTGCTTTCCATGTGTTAAATGAATTTGGATGTTTTTTTATATTTATATGACCTTTGCCTCTGCCATCGTGTTTTTTTCTGTGGGTGGCTTTCTGAGTTCATTTGTTTCCTTTTATCACTGTTATGATTCTGCTGGTTTGGCTGAGGGGGAGGGGGGACGTCTCTTCTGATTGGCTGCCAGGAGTTGTGCTGATGTCAGGGGATAGTACTTTAGCCTGCAGCTGAAGAGTTTCTCTGCTTTTGCGTTACTTATTTGGTGGTAACAGGAAAGCCTGATAGGTTTCTCTCAGAACGTGCTCTAGGTTCTGACAGGGATCTGTGTTGATTTAGAGTATTCTTTTCCTTCCCTCTGGGTTAGCTGCTGCTGTGTTTGTGTGTGTGTGCGTAGCTCTGTAATCAGGGTCAGCTGCTCGTTTGTTTAGTGGGGGCTGGGCATTGCTCAGCCTCCAGGGCTCTGGGCTGAGTGAGAGCGTTCTCCTTTGTTTGTTTGTTTTAAAGATTTCTCTTCCCAGTGTCCCGGCCTGCTGGCTCAGTGAGTTTAACCCTTTGTGTACTGTGTGTATTGTATTCCTGCCTCTGCCTATGTGTTTGTTTGGATGGGCCTCACTCCCTCTGATTGTTTGTTGATTTATGGCACTCTCTCTCTGCTGGCTTCAAGCTTAACCCTTTGTGTTCTGGGTGCCTCTGTCTACAGTGGGGTTGAGGCAAAGGCTTTCTGCCTTCCTTTTGTGTTTGGTTCCTCTGGTTTCTGCCTGGGGCTCCTACCCTGGTGGGGGGGGTTGCTGTGTTAGTTTCCCTGTCCTGCGCTAGTCCCCTGCGTGGGCGTGGCCCGCTCTGGTCCTTTGTTTCCCCCTCTGCCCTATTGCTAGTTTTCAGCGCGTGTCTGGCCTCTTGGGGCCCTCTGGGTTCTTTCACCCCTCCCTGTGTGTGATTGGGTTCCAGTTCAGCCATGAGGCTCGCACGAGTGGCTCTGTCTGCGTGGGTTCCGGTTCGGCCGCGAGGCCCGCCTGTATGCCTATTTCCCTTCTTCCTGAGGGACTGTGGGGAGGGGTAGCTTAGGGGGTATTGTGTAGCTGGGGTGTGCGGTGGTGGGTCGGTCTCCCCTTGGCCTGGGTCGGCGCCCTGCTGGCCTCGGCCAGGGCCCAAGGGCTCACGACCAACCCAACGGATTACAATCACCCTCACCCTCTAGTTTAGATGTTCATTGAGAGTCAGATATTCATGCCAGTGCTCAGACATGGCCGGGCATTGAATATTAAGGTTTATTTACCAGTCCACGGTCAGCGCTTAAAAAAATGTTGACCACCACTTTCTGAATATGGTTATTGGTAAAATAACACATTGATAACTTCACCCCAGCATGGGCTACCATTAAGACATATTATTTTACCACTAAATGGGGTTAACAGTAATATAATACATCTTAATAGTAACACACATTGATAACTACATTCCCTGTCCTCTATTTTTGATGCCGATTATCACCCGATTACCGCCCATGCACCAGAAAATAAAAATATTTTCCAGTGTGCGTAGCAGACGCGCATCAAAAATGAAGTTACTGCAAGGGCCACGTGGTAGCTGGGCAGTAACTAAAAACTGACGCAGTTGGGCGCATGTAGGCGCCAATGCGGCTTAGTAAAAGGGCCCCTTAAGCACCATTATCTATAATAGGGTTAATCTGATCACAAAATTGTATTTCACTGACTGTTGTTGGAGGCATACTTGTGAATCTCACATTTCTGCACAATACTGTGTATAATCCCTTCTCTTCCTTCCTACACATCGAATTAAAAACAATTAATTTCAAAAATCCCCCATGCAAATATGTTTCTGATACATATAAGCATTAATAACACGTATAAGAATATCCTTAACTAAAAAAAATCTGCCATATTAACTGCGCATTGTATTTTAAAACAATGAAACTCTGGTTCTATGCGCTTTGAATGTAGATTGCTCCAAGTACCCGAAGGATCTGTGATACAATCTGCATTTGCTGGAACTCTTTGTATCCTTTACTGAGAAAATTATGATTCATTTTCAAGGAAGTTTTCATTTGCTATTAATCTTTCAGGATATAGTTAGTGTTCTGATATTTTCAGATATTTTTATGGTGGGATTTAAAGTAGCTCTCCCTTGGCAGGCTGCAAGATTACTCGGTGATTATAAGCAACTCAATACTGTATGACAGCATTTCCATGCGAGGGACTTACAATCATGTTTCATTAATTCGGCTTGAATGAAGCTTCATTTCAGGCCTTGAGGAGCTTAAGATTTATGTGAAATTAATAACATAACAGATGTCTTCACAATTTGGTTCCTTAGAAGAAAAAACTGATTGCTTTGAAAACTTCAATGCTTTAAAATGCAAACTGAGGGAGTTTTTACTCCAGGGTAAGGAGTTATTCATTTAAACCATCCGTATCTCTGAACTAAGTGGAATTTAAATGTCAGATTTATATTAAATAGTCATATTCGCCATTATTATATGTTTAAAAAAAGCCTATTACTTTTATTAATAAGCTCTGTTGGACATTTTGAACTAAAGCTTATGGAGATGAAGTCTGCACCTTTGATCAGAAGGAAGCATATACTAAGGCACAAAGGAGGTAGGAAGAATATTCCTGAAGCCAATTTTTTTTTTAGCATTGCTTCTGATAATTCAATCATCTTTCCTCATAGGACAGCAACATGCATTGTACTCCTGCAAAACTCACCATTCTACAAAGAAAATGAAGCTGTCTCCTGTGGAACCACATGCCTTAGGCCAAATGCTTTCTTTTTTCACAGGACACTTTAAGCACTGGCCCGAGCTTTTCTCTTTCTCTTATTATTTTTGTGTCTTAGAACTCAATTCCTTTATCCAGACTCCTGCCACACTAGGAGCCCTGCAAGCTGAATTTTAACGCATGCCTGAGCAGTAGTTTATCTATACAGAAGCTGTCTGTGTGATTATTTTTCTAAGTGTTTCTCACTTGCTCTCACACGTGTACCCCCTACACACACAAACTCAAAATAATTGAAAGAAAATTTATCTCATAATGTACTGCTGAAGGGCACCCAAAACAATGCAGTTCTGATTTGGATACAAAAGTACAGCTGATAGGATAGTCATTATGATTGCTAGATATATAAATGCAACACATGGAGATAGTAAAAAATATTACAGATTGGGAAGGAGGGAAGTACCAGAATTGCAACAATCAGCTGATTGCAATGAGAATGGTTCGGGGTGGAATTTTGCATTTCTAATGAGATGTCATTTTATTTGCCTTTGTTGTTCCACCCCCCCCCCCCCCCACACACACACACACACACACACACACACATACACACATCAGCATCCCCCTCTCACATGAATATGCTGCTCCACCTGAAATGAAGAGCTGTACGATAAAGATAGATTATTAAGAAAAAAAAAACATAAATCTGAGTTATGATAGTGTGGCATTAGTAGTTTAATTACAAGAGATGCCAGAGCTGAGTGATTTCACGCTCTTGTAAAAGTTACCATGGCAGTCTGTTTTCCTTTGGAATTTGAAGCAAATATTATTGCTACCACATGGTAAAACAGACAAAGCAATTGTTGTTTTGGTCAGAAAAAGTATAATAATAAGGAATTGCTGAAGTATATTTAAAAAATACGTTTGGCTTCACAGTAGGAACTGAAAGACCTGAATTTAGAGATAAATTTGGCATGCCAGGCCTGAGGCTAGAGAAAGCTGTTTTTACCACGAAGGTAATGTTAACCATCCAGTGAGAGACAGCTGACTTCATCAGTTTTCCCATGAGGGCTACCCTTGGTGAGAGCTCCTTAAACAGCTGCTTATCTGTTTCTAAGGATGCAGACGACTGATGGGTAGAAGGAGAAACAGCAAAAATAGAGACATGGAATTCTTTCTGTGTGTTTGTGTAATGTGTCAGTGGGCCAGATATTCAGACCGTGGGAGATAGCCCACATAAGTGTCGCGATTGGTGCTGACCCTGGATATTCAATACCAGGCCGTTTCCAATGACTGGCATTGAATATCCAGGTTTTTGGGCTGGCTCAAACTTAACTGGCTAAGGGAATATTCAGCGCTGGCCTTACGGTTAAAGCAGCCAAAGATAGGGCTGCTATTTAGGTGGTCTAATTTGGCCACTAAACTTAACTAGTCAGCGCTTGAATACTCACAGATAGCCTGCTATATCACGTGACATAACTGGTTAGCCACTATGTGCTAACCGCGAATATTTAACACAGATAACCAGGTATGTCAGCTCTAATGCGCTGAAGCTATTGTAAAACCTTAGAGTGCTTGATTGGGAAATGAATACCACCCACATTCCAAGTGACAACTTTTACCATGGTATAAAACATTGCACCATAAACTCCTCAAAAAATCTAGTATTTATAAGATAGAGAGGCCATCCCAGCCCACAGGCCGTGGTCCCACTCTGCCTCCATGCATGCTCTGGGACTTCTTGATCTTTCTGCATGCACGGAGAGCAACTCTGAAGGCCCAGATGCAGCTCTCCTGCGGCTGGCCCCAGTACACTTAAGTGCTGCACATTCCCCAGGACCATCTGCGGACTTGAAGTGCCACCAGAAACTGCGGTCAAAGCACTTCCAGGTTCACCGAGTGTACTGAGGTTCCAAAGCCCTGGGGACCCTGAGTCACCCACAGTATTCAGCAAACAGCCCCTGAAGCCAACCAGGTAAGCCTCCCTTAAATATTTTTTTAATTTAATTTTTGCTCCTGTTCCTCCATTTTTATTATAAACCCACTGGTTACATTTATAAGAACATAAGAAAAGTCATGCTGTCTGTCTCCAACAGTGGCCAGTCCAGGTCACAAGTCCCAGCAGATCCCAGAAAGTATATTTAATTCTCAAAGTTCATTTTCAAGGAGGCGCCAAGTGTACCTGACTAGTACAGACTTTTTTCCAGGAACTCATCCAAACCTCTTTTAAATCCTGCTATATTAGTCGCTTTGACCACATCCTTCAGTAACAAATTCTACAGCATAATTACACAATACACAAAAATACTTTCTAGGATTTGTTTGAAGTCTGGTGGTCATTAGTTTCATGGAGCTTTTCCTTCGCAGCCTGTTTTTGACTTTGTGTTGTTTGGAAGGTTAAACAACTGTTCCCTATTTAATCGTTCCACCCCATTCATGATTTCATAAATATCTAGCATATCTCCTTTCAGTTGACTTTACTTCAAGCTGAAGAGTAGGGACGTTCACACATCAAAATTTAAGTCATATTCAGTTCCAAACCCCACAACACACCTCCTCATTCCTCACCCCCTCTTTCACATATACTCATTCCCTCTACTCACATCATTACTTTTATTCAAGCAAATCCATCCCTCTTTAACATAATTTATTCCCTCATTAACACAACCCATCAGCCTACAGGCTCTTCCTTACTCATTCAAACCCCAAGCTCTCTTTTCATTTAGTTTGTTTTACCACTCTCTCTGTCAAAGGTTTCAGGGCAGTTTAAATCACAAAATTAAACTAGGTAAAGGAACATGAGAGAAGAGATAATGGGGGGGGGGGAGGTGAGAGAAATGAAAGAGAAATACAGAGCAATTTAACAGTATCAACATACTGTTTTTTCCTATCAACATAGGAAAAAAAATGTCTTTCCACTCTCTTGTGCAAATTTGCTGGCAGAAGGTGAAGAACAGTAGCACCGCAGACTACGTCCACTGCTTTCTGTTGCTTGAGGCTTCACTAATGATTTGAACTTCATTAGCCACTGTACGATTATATGTTCAACCTCACAATCAGGTCTGGGAAGCAGAGAAACAGAGGAGTAGATGTTAACACACTGGCTTCCACAAGGATATTGTTGAAAAAGGATCTAGTCGAATGTAACATAATATAACATCATGGGAATCCACTAAAACATGTTGACATCAAAGCACCACTTCTGAAAGAAGTGGCATTTTGGCACCAACACATTTTGGTGGATTACCATGATGGTATACTCACGTTTCATTTGGCTCCATGGAGCTGCACAATATCAGGCACTATACAAGATCCCATCTCGGGTCTTCTGTTGGTGCCTCAATAAATATCCTTTTTCAACAATCCTTGAGTGAAAGCCAGTGTGTTATCCTCTACTCCTCTGTTTCTCTTTGTACCTGCATAGAGGTTTCTTCCTGTTTCCTCTGTTGATTTTGGTTCTAAGCAGAGAAGGAGAACATGACCCAAGATACCACTGTTTTCTTCCTCCAGCTGCCCAATCAGCATGGGAGGAGGAATCAACCAGAGGAGGAGAGAAGGAGTAACATGAAATTAACCAAGGGAGGAGACAAGGAGTTATAAATCTGAAACATGCTACCAGGTAGACTTCATATCCATTGTTCCCTCTAAGCCGTGCAGGAGTCCTCCACCTACACCTCTGCCAGTCTGTGTGTGTGCGGGGGGGGGGGGGCTGTTTTACCATCACATTTTCAATAGTGAGAGACAGGGAAGCTCTGCAGGACTCCAGGTAACCTGCTTGTCTCTAGCAATTGAAAACACAATATTGAAGCACCTCCCCCACTCCCCTCCACTAGGAGCAATGCAGTTGGAGGACTCCTGTTCAGCTTAGAGGGAACAGTGTTCATATCTCCGATTTGGTCCTCAGTCTCCTGTAGTAATTTTGCAGGCACTGAAAAAGTCCATGGCCAGAGCAAGATTTTACAACCTTTTCCACGCTTGCAGAATCCAGGAGATAAGAGGTCCTGACCTTACTGTACAATTATGAATGATACAGCAGGCAATCAATGTAATGGACAGCACAAAAGAGGCAAGAGCCTGCAAGAGAAAACTAAGAAAAAAAATCTATGGCATAGAACAGAATAAATGTAGCTACAAAAAAATTATACCATATGTAGTGTTGAGAAAACGTTTGTGAACTCCATAAGAGAGATGGAATTTAGTACAATTTTCTTAAAATATAGATTGTAATATAAACTTCAATAAGAGAGAATGATAACTCCACTAAATATACAATGCACACAATAAAATATATTTTGATTACTTATTCAACAAAAAGATTCAATAATAAATATTCTTTCTTTCTTTCTGTGTAAAAAGTATGTGAACCCTTCATTCAGTTATTGATGGCATCTCTCAGAGCAACAATAATTTTTACTTCATATTTCCTGTAAATGTTGATCAGTCTCACATCACTCTTGAAGAATTTTTGCCCATTCTTCCATACAAAGCTGTTTCATCTCTGATATTTGAGGACTTTATTGCATGAAGTCCCTTCAGGTCTTGCCATATTTCAGTAGGGATTAGGTTGAGATTTTGATGGCCAATCTAAACAAAACAGGGTCAATATTTAAAAGTATTTAACTGGGCAGGAAAAGCTCCTGCCTAGTTACACCCAGTGGTGTGCTGGAGCAGGCTATCACAGGCTCGCAAGAGCCGGTTGTTAAGTTTTTAAGAATTTTGGGAGCCGGTTGTTAAAGCAGGGCCCTCCATGGCTTCTTTAACAACTTGCTCCCAAAATGTGGGCTTGGGCCCCCTGCTGAATTATCTTTTACTTTGCTGGTGGGGATGCTGAGCCCTGCAAGCCAAGTAAATAGACTACTGCTGCTCCCCACTCCTTGTTTCCAGCTCTGGGCAGCAGGCTGGGACTTGTCGAGCATGTGAGTAGTTCCAGCATGCTGCTCAGAGCAAGACTTTGGGAGTGGTGGCAGTCCATTTATTGGCTGCCAGCAAAGGTATGGCTAGCATGTCCACATGAAGGTAGGGAGGAGAGAGAGGCAAGTGTTGCTCCGCCCCCCCCCCCTGGCCCTTCCAACTGCAGAGCTGGCTAAGTCCGGAGAAAGAGCCTGTTGTTAAAAATCTACCAGCACACCCCTGGTTACACCTCTCTGAGCTGACCATCAGGCTTATTTTCGAATGTGATCGCCGGCGATCTTCTGACATAAATCGGAAGATGGCTGGCAATCTCACAAAAGCGGCGAAATCGGTATAATCAAAAGCTGCTTTTTTGACACCATCGCCGCTTTCCCATCACCGAGCCAGTGAAAGTTCAAGGGGATGTGTTGGCGGCGAAGCGAAGGTGGGACATGGGTGGGCATGGGCTTAGTACCAGATGGCCGGCTTTTGCAGATAATGGAAAAAAAGTGGTGTTAATCAGTATTTCGCCGCTTTTACTTGGTCCTTTTATTTTCAAGACCAAGCCTCAAAAAGGTGCCCAAACTGACTAGATGACCACTGGAGGGAATGCGGGATGACCTCCCTGTAATCCCCCAGTGGTCACCAACCCCCTCCCACACTAAAACAATAAAAATAAAAACCTTTTTTGCCAGCCTGTATGCCAGCCTCAAATGTCATACCCAGATCCCTGACAGCAGTATGCAGGACCCTAGAACAGTTTATGTTGGTTGCAGTGGACTTCAGGCAGGTGGAACCAGGCCCATCCCCCCCTACCTGTTACACTTGTGGTGGCAGCGCTTTTTTTGAGGGGGTACTTGGGGGTACTGAGTACCGGCACCTTTTCCATTGTCTGTTAAAATTGACCCATGGACTCCAAGTTTTAATGAAAGAGCTCAGGCTCTACACACCAATTCTACCTTGTGATAGATTCTGTGACTGGTTGTAGGGGGCCTGGCTATTGTGGGGTGAATCCCCTCAGTGATCACCCCATCCCTGAAGTGTGGCCTAGCATTTGAATAACGGCACCTTTTTTTGCTAGAAAAAATGCACTGTGTGGTGGTAAGTGTTGAGCCCTCCAACCCCCTCCCCCCCCCACTGTACCCACATGTAGGTGCCCCCCTTCACCCATAAGGACTATGGTAGTGGTGTAGAGTTGTGGAGAGTGGGGTTTGGGGGGGATTTGGGGGGCTCAGCACCCAAGGTAAGGGAGCTATGCACCTGGGAGGTATTTGTATATTTTTTTAAAATTTTTAGAAGTGCCCGCTAGGGTGCCCGGTTGGTGTCCTGGCATGTCAGGGGGACCAGTGCACTACAAATGCTGGCTCCTCCCACGACCAAATGCCTTGGATGTCGCCGGGTTGGAGATCGCCGGCATTTTTTTCCATTATCGCTGAAAAACAAAAACGGCCATCTCAAACCCGACGAACTCTGGCATTTGGCCGGGCTAAACCATATTATCGAAAAAAAAAGATGGCCGGCCATCTTTTTCGATAATACGGTTCCAGCCAGCTGTAGCGCTGCCGCCAAAATAGATCGCCGGCGATCTATTTCACCGGCGACGTTCGATTATGCCCCTCTATGCCTAAGTTAGAGGCAGATGCACAAACATTACCGGGCCAGCATCATATGTTTTTGATCAGTTCCAGATGATTTGCTGACCATGGTATTCAACAGGTGATACACAAATGGGGTCTACGGGCTGTTTTCCATCTGCAGTGGCAGCCAATGGAAATCACGTGAAAATGCATGCAAATGTATGCAAACAAGCTGATTTGTATTTAGATGTGCATTTCATAGGATGCCGTTTACGAGTAATGCACAGCAAGATTTGTCTACCTTTAACAAGCAAAATTTGTTGGGAGGTCTAGAGCAGCTGTAAGCAGTGTTCTTCATATTTGTGCAGCTGGGCTCTATCTTGTTGCTCCACGCAGCACAGCCAACTGTCCTGTTGATATATCTGGATCAACTGCAGCCCTTCTACCCTATCACATGCCTACCTATCTGGAAAGTCCCCAAATTATTGACCCCCCCCCCCCCAACCTGGAAACCTCCCAAATATATATTATTCACTCAAAAGGACTCCCCAGTTCAAGCCCCCCTCTAGAAGTCCCTCAATTCAAGCCTCCCTCCAGAATCTCCCCTTCCCCAATTTGTAACCCTCCTCCAGAAATTCCCTAATTGTCGTTTCACCCCCCCAACACACACATTACCCCCCCTCCCCTAGGCCTACCTGGAAATATCCTTGGGGTCTAATGGGGTCAGGAAGGAGCAATTCCGAGACACTCCTGCCCTTTTTGGCACTAGGTTCAAAATGGCACTGGTCACTCCTATCAGTAGTTTTGCGGTATTACCACTAGGGGTTAAGCTAATGTGTAAGGGCCAAAATTTAATCTCCAAATCCTCCAGTGGGATTCTCCTGAGTCCTCATCATACTCCCTCTCATGAGTATCCAAGACTTCTCCTTTAAAATTCTGCACATTCCTAAGATGAGAGTCTGAAGGAACCCACAAGGAGATACAACACACTCCTCTGACTCATCAGCTCCATGTCAGTTGGGACTAGTAAGGGAAATAATACAAATAAAATACAAATGCTAAATTAAATAGTAAAGGTAGGATGATGTTTTTCTTTTAAAAACTTCATAGATTAAAATCTACTGGACAAAATTATACTCTGTTATGGCTCAGCCTAGCTAATAGGATATCCCTAAAACATTCAACAGCCCAATACATTGAACAAATGAATCTCTAAGTACCATGAAACATATGGGAATAGAAGTCTGAATTCATCTATTACACTTTGCAAGTGTAGCATATTAAGTGGTTTCTTTTTAAGAGTAGATATCTCCAGTGAATACTACAACCTTAATTAAAATGTCAATAAAAGACAAAAGAGCATAGGGGAATCTAGTTGTGATGTATTTAACTGTTTACCTACAGTTATTTAAGGAATTTATTACCACTAAGAACCATTTGAAAATTAATGCTATTTCTTTACAGAAATATATTAATCAGGCCACAGGACAAATTTCATTACTAAGAACACAAGGTACAACAGTTGCAACAAAGAAGGGACAGTAGCTGCACAGAGCAGCAGGTGTAACCCTGGCTACCTTTCTGGGCAGACTGGATAGACCATGTTAGTCTTTATCTGCCATCATTTACTATGGTGCTCATTTTCGGAGCAGATGGGCATCTCAAAATGCCCCCCCCCCCCAAATGTCCATCTGCTAAAAACATCCAAATCACAATTTTCAAAAGGCAGAATTTAGATGTCCTACACTGCAGTTTGTCCAAATAGCAAAGGGACATGTTGTGGGCATCTTTAAGTTGAGACTAGGGAGGGCTCAAATTTAGGATATCCAACAGCAGTTATCAAATGGGAAGAAACAGACAAGTCTAAAAAGAAGGGTGCCCTAAGTTAGACCTTTTTCAATCACAAGTAGGGTATAAAAAGGTGCCCTGATTGAGTAGTTGACCACTGGAGGGATTAAGGTATGACCCCTCTGGAATATCCTAGTGGTTACTGACCCACTCCCATTACCCCTAAAAGTGACACTGGAAAGGAAAACTAGGTTCCCTGACAACATCAGGTATTACCTGAACACAGTAGTAAGCAGGTCTGAAGGGTACTCTAGTGGTTAGGTCAGTAGACTATAAACCAGGAGACCCAGGTTCAAATCCCACTTGTTTTCTTTTTCATTTAAATTGTGAGCCCTCCAGAAGTAGAGATACACCTACTGTACCTAAATATTAAACATACCTGCAAGCCTGAGGGCTATTGATGTGGTGCACATTTGTACAGTAGGTATTTTCCTGGCTCTGATGGACTCACCATTTAAGTAGCAGAGTCACAGTGGAATATGAACCTGGGTGCCCTGGATTAAAGTCCACTGCATTGACCACTACGCTGCCCCTTTGCTCTGTAGGGACATCTGTGTGGCCATTTTTGTATAAATGCTGCCAAACAGATGCCCTTCTACCTGTTTTTTTTTTTTTTTTTGCCATTCATAATTTGGCTGTTTTATTTTGGAAAATTGCTGCTCATTTTGGACGTTCTCACGTATTTTCAAACAGGAAACCCTATTTTTTCTGTTCGAAAATGGCTGTGAGATAAACAGGGGTTTCAAAAAACGTTATAAGCAGGATGTCCCAACTCTGACTTGGATGTTCTTCAAAAATGCCCCTCCACATTATTATGTTACAGTTAGGGCTATACTGAATATTAGTATTTGATTTGATTCGGCCCCGAATAGTGCCACAAATACATTACTCATATTCGGCCAAATAGTGATTTAAATTTGTATAATCCTGGGATCTATTGTGCTAAATCCTACTATAATAAACACTTGATCTCTGATTTCATGTTGCTTCTTTTACTATTTGTTATGTTAAAGCTCAATGTTCATATTCGTATTCAGTATTCGTATTTGGCCGAATAATATTTTTCATTATTGAATTCAGCCAAATAGTAAAATATGCTGTTCGGTACAGCTCTAGTTACAATAACATAACATAAGCCATGCGGAGTCAGACAAAATTCCATCAAGCCCAACATCCTGTCTCTGGCAGATTCCAAAATGTAGATCAAATTTCTCAGACCTCATTTCAAGTGATAATCAATGACTCTCCCAAGTCTACCTTACTAATAATTTTTTACAGTGTATTCTTCCAGGAACTTGTCCAAATCTCTTTTAATTATCTCTATGTTAGTCACAATTGGAGGAGTATCCTAATGGCTGTATTCAAGATTCCTCCTCAGAACTATCCAAAGAGGCCAGCTGAATGGATGGGAGGAGTAGACTAACAGTTATCTGCAAGACTGTTCCTCAAGGGTGTCCTAGAAGACTAACTGAACCTTTGAACGGACACACTGATCAAACCCTTGCATTGCACGACCATGGTCAGTCCTGACGCAGGGAGTACCATAACATACAATTCAGTCCTAACCTACCCTCACTTTTATTCATATGATCTGCAGTGGAAGAAACAGAATTATTGAAGGGTACAAAGCCCCCTTTGAATTATTTAATATAAAGGTCCATTAAATTGAAGTAAAGAATCATTGGGTGTAGGTGAACAAACTACCCAAATAAGTATATCCCTTAGTTAGCAATATAAGAACATAAGAATAGCCATACCGGGTCAGACCAATGGTCCATCTAGCCCAGTATACTTCCAGTAGTAACTAATCCAGGTAACAAGTACCTGGCAAAACCCCAATAAGTAGAAACATTCTATGTTACCAATCCCATGGCAAGCAGTGGCTTCCCTCATGTCCATCTCAATAACAGACTATAGACTTTTCCTCTAGGAACTCATTCAAACATTAAAACACCTGTATAGAAATGGACAAAAAAGTGCAACATAAGTGGATAGTATGGAAAATAAGGTTCCGAATCTAAAGGCTTTAATGGAAGAGGCTGACTTGGATTTAATAGCAGTCATGGAGACATGGTTCACAGAGAACTATGACTGAGATGTAGTTATACTGGGCTATAATGAATTCAGGAAGGACATGGTAAGAAGAAAGAGACTTGGAGTGGCACTATCAGACCCTGCAATCTATTGGATTTCATAAACGGCACTATGCTCTGTTTTAGCAGCACTTTAATTAATTTATTCAGCACAGAGATCAGACTAACCAGCCTGTAATTTCCAAACTCATCCTTACTTCTGCTTTTGTGGAGAGGGAGTACATTTTCTCTACTCCAGTCCATCAGGACCTCTCTAGCTTCCAAAGAAGCATTCAAATGACCACATACTAGATGTTTTTGTGCTCTGTGTGTTTATCTTTTCAGGCCAAGTACAAAACACACAAAATCAAGCCTTTGGAATGGAGGAGGAGTCAGCATTCTTAGTAGACTGGTCATACAGACATCCTAGGAGAGCAATGGGGCACCCTAGGAAGCACTGCTGTGGACTTCATATAAAAGCTCCCAGGTACACATCTCTCTGTTGCTCCTTTATCTTGTCAGCTGAGCCTTTCAAAACCCACCCAAAACCCACTGCCCTAACAGTATACCCCTACAATACCCACCTATATGTGACTACAGTAGCTTTTTGGTCAGTTTTGGAGGACTCACAGTTTCCACCATAAGTGTAACAGGTAGAGTGAGATATGGGCCTTTGTCCTCCTCTCTACAGTGCACTGCACCATCCACTACACTACTCCAGGGACCTGCTTGCTGCTGTAATAGAACTGGCTATAATATCTGAAGCTGTCACAGAGGCTGGTGAGTACCATTTTTATTCATATTTTTAGGGGATGGGAGATGGTCAATGACCACTGGAGGTGTAAGAAGGGGTCATCCCTGATTCCCTCCAGTGGTTATCTGGTCATTTAGGGTACATTGTTGTGCCTTATTCATTCTAAAAACAGGTCTAGCTCAAAGCATTGACATTATAGCCCTAGACATTTTCATTTTGTTCCAATATGGCTATAAAACATCCAAGTGACTACATCCTATGCCTACCCTTTTCATAGAATAGTAATTTGTTATAAATCATACTCAGTGTGTCATTTGGAGGGGCTGGTTATAGGGATACCTTAGCATGTGTTATATTTGAGCAGAGATTTTTTTTTCTCCTGGTAAAGGGCCACTAAAACAGATATCATGTTATAAGAATCAGGTACTCAACATTTAGAATTTCTATCTATTTATTTAGCTACTTATTTATGACATTTATATCCCACATTAAACATGAATTATGTTGAACCCTGGGAGCATTTAAAATCTTTTTTTCCTGTGCCAAATGGTTTGTGGGAATTTGCTTCTTTTGTTTTGTTGGAATACAGTGGTATATTATTATAGAAAAGCACTTACTATTGTTTATTACTACTTTTTAAAAGAGAGAGATTGATTGATGAGGCCAGAGTTATATTCATGCAGAAGTCCAGGTTCAGTCTAAATGTGCCAACATTTTCCAGTTCTGTGATATATATTTATTTCTTCTTCAAGTCTGTTTGGTTTCAAAATGCATGGTTTTTTATAGGGTGGGGTTTAATCTTTGTCCTGGAATAATGATGGCTAAAGGAAAGCAGCAGAAGAACAGTTGGAGCTGAATGACATTTATGTTCACACAAAGTTAATTATTTTCAGTGGAAATTAAATCTGTTGGCTTCTTGCTATGTGAATATTCCATCACTCTTTCATTATTGCTACCAAGTACTACATATTTAGGGCATATGCCTTAAAACATAGATTGTTTAAATTCAATTATCTAGATATTCCTCCATGCACATGGTATTGCTTGTTAAACCCAAAGCAAAACCTAAGGATAGTTAAACAATTTGGTATAAACTGTGTTGTTTATGTCTTTACTTGTTTTGTACTGCTTTTGGTCCTACAGATCTGTACATCTGTTGTGTTATTTTATTGAGTGGCAACAGCCGGGTGGGCCTATAGAAAGGGAGGGTAGTACGGGAAGGAAAGGGTTCTTGGGGTTGCATGGCCAAATGAAATTTACAGTAAAGTAAAGTATATTTTAATATTATTTGTAAACTGGTTGCTACATTGTACCTTTGTACCAATAAAACATATAATAAAGTTACGTACATATATATCACTTTTTTGGGGGGGGAGAGAGCCTGTTGTTAGACATTTACCAGCACACCACTGATCACAACCCACCTTCAATGATGTCACCTTCAATCACAATCCCTCTCCCTGATGATGTCCATCCCCCAATAATGTCCACCCCCGATTACAGCACACCAGTTGTTTCACCCCTACTCAGAACCCCTCTCTGATTATGTTCATCCCCTCAATCAGATCTCCCGAATGATGTCCACCTCCTATCAGAACCCCTTCCCAATGATGTTATTTACCCCTGATCAGAACCCCCCCCCACACACACACTCATTACCACCCCAATCTGAACTTCCCCATCAATCCACCACCTGCCCTCCAAGACCCTCTTTTGAAACCTATTCCCTCCACTTGATTAAAAGCCTACCCTGCCCCCTATAACCCCTCCCCCAGAACACCCTACTCACTTCTAGGAGCTACTTAGAGGTGATCATTGCACATGTAGTGGACCAGGGCAGGAGCAATCACTCTTCACTCTCCTTTTCCATCTCAGGGATTGAAAATTGTATTGACGACCCCTAGCAGTCTTGCAGTGCTACCGCTTAGGGATCAGCCTTCCACATAAGGGCAAAACAGTATTCCTCAGTAGCATATACTATTCTTGAATAGTGTGCAGTATTTCTTGATAGAAGAATAGTGCATGCTATTAAGAGTTAGTGTTCACTATTAAAAATTAGTACAAATGTTGGTGTTTTCATGAACTTTAGAAGCAACATAAAATTACATAAACTATAATGATAGTTCCTATGTCATTTAAATTGAATGTGTACCCTAACAATTAGTTTTGACCATTTGTGACTAGATTTTATTAGAAACCTGTGTTTTTAGCTTCTTGCTCTTATTTTTTGTTGTCTTCATGGAAGAATCATGTTGAGCGTTATTCTTTCAACCATTTTTAGATGTTGGTAACAACATGAGAAATAATTTTGCATATTGGAAAAGGCATAATGAGGCTTGTGTTTTTGCAAAAAAGCTTATAATGTATCATGAAATTCTAAGAGAGGAAAAAAGAGAATTAATTTGTTTTTCCCCTAAGATATCAAACAGCCAATGATTTTCTTTTCTTTACACACAGAATGTGATTTTCTTTTTATTTAATGAACATATTTTTCTGCCTGAAAAGTTTTAGAGGGTTTGAATTTGGGCACAAGAGGCCCAACAGTATAATAAAGATGAATGTATTTTCTTTTCTTTTCTTTTTTTTTTTTGGCAGTTACTGATGTGAGTTTTCCACATTTCTCTAATCAAAGGCATCAGCTTCCTCATGAAATCTCTTTTTTTCAGATAGGTATCCTAGGACTTATTCAAGCTAAAGCTTTCTGTTCATGTAGTACTTTTGGAATACAAAGAACTTGCAAGCAATATGTCATAGTTCTTTTTGTGTCAGCAAATATACCTGTGTATCTGAAAAGAAACATTTTGCCAACCTGCGTCTCTTGCTAATGCTTAAACTGTTCATTTGCAATATTTGCAATATTACTATATCAATATGCCTTAGGTTATGTACCTTGTTTTTTTTCTTTCTGACTGATACTGTCCTCCAGTGGTATTTTAGTTTGCATGGCTAGATTTCTACAGTTTAAAGCATAGCATTATAAATATCACTTTCAAATTCAGGAAAGAAAAGCATTTGCACACTTTTTTTTTCAAAGTAAAAGCTGATGTGCAAAATATATCTTTAGATAAGAAATCTATAGGGTATTATTACTAAGATGCACTAGTTATGTTTCTTCCTGTATTTTTTCTCTGTTTTCTGCTTTATTATAGCTCTATAATGCATATGTAGCAGATGTGGAAGAAAAGAACAATAACGTGAGAAGTAATTTCCCTACCATGTATTCTGCTGGAATTTTGTTCTTAGGTGAGTTCTCTTTTTTGAGCATTTTTGAGCTGGGTTTCATTTTAGCAGGAAGGGAGGGTAGCTGGATTCTTCCAATGTGTAAATGAAAAGGCAGGTTGCTCAATCAGTTGTGGATGTTTAGCTCTGTGAATAAGAAGTAGCCATTGTTTACTTAGCACAGTTCTGTGTTATGAAAGGTGCATTATAACCACCCAGTGAAGTCATTTTACCAAACTACATCAAGCACATAACGCATGGTTTACCATGCAGTAACTGCTAGTGCAGATCTGCATTAAGGGGCATTGTGGTAATTCATCATTTACCATGCAGTAAACAATGTAAACAATGTTTTAAGCGATTTTATAGAGGAAAACAGAAGAACAATCCTCCACAGGTGACAAAGAAGAAAGGAAACAGTGGAGGTGACAAGGATCAAAACTATACACCAAATTAGCTCAAATGTCCTTTATTAAAAATCTTCACTTGACTCGACACCGGCCGTGTTTCGGCTGGATAGCCTGCGTCAGGAGTCTGAAGATTATTTAGGGGCCCTTTTGCAAAGCTGCAGTAGGGCTACCGCAACAATGTCATGCAGCAAATCGGCCCTACCGCTGGGCTACCACAGGAGCCCTTATCGGTAAGGGATCCCCCAGGAAATGGCCGCGTGGCAAGTACTTACCACATGGCCATTTCTGTTTCTATTTTTAAATCCTATCACCCACTGTGGTACAAGAGGGCCTCGGTGCACAGCAAACCTGCGCACTGACACCACTATAGGGGTCCTTTTACCGCAGCTTGGTAAAAGGACCCCTTAATTAGTAATCAGAATGATGTGAGAGTGCCAAAATGCCTAGTAATCTGAATCTACCAAGCTTGTTTTCAAAGATCTAGTGCGTCATTCCTGCACTAGAAAATCCAACAATTCGCAAGGTAAAATACACTACTGTTATGCATAAATTCATTGAAATTGATTCAATGAATTTATATATGAGAGGGACGCATTTTATCTTGCACTAATTTAAAATTAATGCCGAATCACTTACTGCCTCTTAAATAGGATGCTCTAAAGAAGGGATTCTATATATGGCACCTAAAAATTCTGCGCGGAAAACATTTCCACCTAAGTGTATTCTATAAGTAGTACCTAGATTTATACAGGGTATATAGAATATGCTTAGCTGATATGCCAGTGCCTAAAACTACGCACGTCCATTTACACCAACAAAAACATAGTGTAAATCTCAGCATGTGATTTAGATGCAGAGGACTATATTCTAAAACTACATGTGTGAATTTCAGAATGCCCATAAAACGCCCATTTCCCCACCCATAATCATGCCCCTTTTTCTCTATGTGCATTAGAATTTAGGCGTAGTGTGTTACGGAATACACTTTGTGAATTGTGTGTATAAATTCTAATTTTTGCCAACTAGTGCTCATTATTGCTTGTTAAGTGCTGTTATCAGTGCTTATTAGCTTGTAAAGCCAATTAAGTTATGTGCATTGTTATAGAATCTGCCTGGATTTCAGCACAGATCTCTAGGCAAGCTATATAGAACCCATGTCTACTGGAAGCAGGTACTGAACATTAATGAAAATGTTAGTGCATAATAAGCAATGCAAAATATATGGAACACTCCCAGTAGGTGAAAAGTTAAATTTGCAGCTAAAGTAAAATTTTGAATTTCTTGAAGGAGATTTCAAGTTTGATATCTAAGAGTAAATCATTCCAAAAAGCTGGGGCTAATACAATAATGCATGAAGTCTAAGAAGTCAATTAGCAGAGTAGCCACAAGCTTTTTCTGCAATTTTGTTTTGCCACAAATGGTAAATTAGAGAGTTGGAAATGAGAAGTCAACCTTTGAATCTTTCAGACAGGGATGAGCTATTACCTATTTCCATTCACAAGAAACAGAGCTATTAGCAAGACTGGAAATTAGCATGGAAGAAGGGGGTCAAAATTCTTCCTGAAAAAATGAACGGGCAGAGGATCTGAGGAGGAGGAGGAATGCTTCATGGAGGGAGGAAGGAGGCAGAGCCAAGAACTGCCATGTTCAATGCTGGAGAGCACTAGAAGCCAGAAACAGAGAGTGGGCATCTGGGAGGGACAATAAGAAAACAAAGCATACAGGTGAGCACAATTACAAGTTTTTCCTATCTCACTCCCAAATATATACATGAATATTTCCCAAATAAATGATTTTTCTTTATATGAGACAAATATACATCTGATTAATAGGTTCCCAGAAGAAAAAAAATTGTGCTTTCTTTGTTAGTTTTGCCAAAGACCACTGTAGTTCCTCAAGGCTTGTGGATGCATAGCAGTTTGAGCTTTAAAATGTTTTTGGGGGGGGAGTTAATCATGTGTTTTGATTTAACTTAGGAACTCATATCTGTGAAATATGAGGCAGTTTTAGACTGTGAGATGCAGCCACTGTAGTGGTCATAGAAAATTTAGATTGTAAGCTTTTTGAGCAGGGACTGTCCTTCTATGTTTAAATTGTACAGCGCTGCGTAACCCTAGTAGCACTTTAGAAATGCTATTTAGTAGTAGTAGTAAATCAATCAGATGCTGGTGCTCTTTTTAAGTAAGACCATTACTGCCCAGTTACTGTGTGAGACGTTACCGCTAGGTCAATGGCTGTAGGTAAGGTAGACCCAAAATGGATGCGCGGCACGTCCATTTTTGGCAAAACATTTTAAAAGGCATTTTTTACAGGTACACTGAAAAATGATTCTGTGCCCACCCAAAACATGTGTCTACACTAGCGCATGCCATTTTTCAGCATGCCTTTGTAAAAGGGCCTCTTAACAAGCAATAATGAGCACTAATTGTCAATAATTAGAATTTACATGCACAACTCTCTAAGTGTATTCTGTAATACACTGCTCCTAACTTCAAACGCGTGCAGACAAAAAGGGGCATGGTTATAGGCAAGAAAGTGGGCAAACTTTACACACATATTTATAGAATATGGCCCTCTGCACCTAAATCTATATGCCATAATTTACGCTATATGTTTTGTTGGTGTAAATGGATATGTGTACTTTTAGGCACTGGGATATTAACTAAGAGTATTCTATATACCACAACTAAATCTAGGCGCCACTTATAGAATACGCTTAGGTGAAAATGTTTTCCACTCAGATTTGTTAGGCACTGTATATAGAATGCCCCCTTAATGTGTGGTTAGTGCACACAAACAGACTATTACAGAAATGCATTAAAGCATTTTGTAGTATTTTTCCCTGTTTACACATACTAATTCATGTAACATATTAACATAGTAGATAAAGGTCTATCCAGTCTGTCCATCAGTCACTCTCATTATCAGTTCATGATTAAACCAACAATGAATGTGGTATAAAGTACTTGATCCTGGTCCACCTAGCACTGTCCTTACGTTCCAACTACTGGAGTTGACATCGAATCCCACTCCCGCCTATCCCAATCTGTTTTTTCAGACTATAAAAATCTGCACAGCACCATCCTCATGTTCTAACTACTGGAGTTGGCATCAAAACCCTCTCCAGCCCATCCTAAAATGTCTTGCAATGTAAGCACAAACCGTAACTTTTTTATAGATCGATGTAACTTTCTTGAAACTTTTTCAGGAATACAAAAACAAAAGCATTGAGAAACAGAGAACAGAACTAGCATACAGAAATTGTGACCTAGTAAGTCCTAAAAGAAACAGAGAGATGGGTACCAAGGCAACCTCTATGACCACATATTATGCTGCACTTATAGAACATCACATACTTGGCAAAAAGCTGTAATGGGTTTCCAAATTCACTGGTAGTAAAGCAGATGATACTTTCTATCTGCCAGCTGTTACTCGAATTAAGCTATCAAACAAACTGCATTCCACCAAAATGTCACAGACGCTAACTTAGTATTCTTCAAATTTGTCAAGACAACATTAATTGCAATAGTATACAGAATATCAACAATTTATTGGATTCAGTGGTAAAGTCCTCTGGCAGAACTAGAGACCAAAATATTAGAAGAGTAAAGGAAGATTGTAGTCGGATTGAAAAACTTTTTGTAATAATATCCCAATAGGTAGCAAAATCCGAACATGCAGTACAGGAATGTACTAGGAGTTATGAATTTATTAAAAATATATTTTGGAAGGGGCATGTTATGGGCAGACAGTGGGCATTCCTGTGTTATCCAGTTAGAGTGTTATGATTAGCACATGCTAACTGAACAATGCAGAGTTAACAAAAGACTACTTAGCATCTCCTAAATAGGAGGCAGTACGTGCTCTCACATTAACTCTATGCAGGCACTGCACACTAATGAGAACATTAGTGCACAACTTGCAATAAAATATATATATTTTAAAAACCCCTCAAAAGTATTACATTAAATATGTGCTTAGTGAACAGTAAAATCCCACCTTTAGCCCAGATTCTAGCACAAAGGTCCTTAAGAATGTACCTGAGGCAATGGAGGGTTAAGTGAATTGCCCAAGGTCACAAGGATTACCAGTGGGATTTTAACCCTGGTCTCCTTGGTTTACAGCCTTGTGCACTAACCACTAGGCTACTCCTCCACTCTAAACTAAAGCCAAATGTGTGAATGTTGATTGTGGAAATCCTAAATATAAGCTTTGTCTGCAATCCATGAAGGTTCAGAGCTAAGAATCCCTTGAGCAGAATAACATCCAGATGTTTCACATGTGCTTTGACTAGAGCATCCATATCATTAAGTCATACTGAATCAAATAGTAAAGGTCCTTCACTAGAATACACTATTAAAGCCGTTTCTTTCAAGTTAATAATGAGCCCATGAGCCACCAGCCAGATAGTTATCACCTGGAAACAGCTCCCTATCAAAGAATTATCAAAACCCTTGCCAATAGAAAAGGAAACATATAACATTATACAATTCACACTGAGGTGATAGTATATGCCATAACATTTTAAAAATATCAAACAATAACTGTAAATAAATGTTAAAGAACAGAGCAGAACGACAGAACCCCTAGAGTACAATTATCTCAACTGGGCCCAGGGGGAGGATAAATTAGAAATCATCTGTTGCACCATGTCAGCTACAGTAAATAAGACCAAAACTAATTAAAAATAGAACCTCCTATCCCTAGTTCTTGCAACCTGTTCAAGAGAATCCCATGTTCCACACAAAGGCTGAAGACACATCCATGACTACTTCAAAGAAGCCAAAATTTAACCTTGTTTCTAGAAACAGAGTGACCATTTGTTGAAGAATATCAATCCCATCTGAAGCAGTAGCACATACTCAACTAGAAGGATCTAGTGCTGAGATACTGGGTCTCTTTGCAGATGTATTCTACAGAGACTGGGGTCAAAAGCAGATCAGTTCACAAGCATGTCATTCACTCTAACTTCCTGGCCATAGTCCATAATGCTCACTGAGCTTTGTAAACAATACACCTTAGCCATGCAAACCCTGTTCAGAATGAAAGGGGCAACATTCCTCTCCTTTTAAAGAGACAAACATTAAATTCTTCACTACCATAAATAATTCTTTAGATCTCTGTGAATATGTCAAATACTGAATATAATATTGTTTCTTCTTTATATCAATCAGTTGATGATACTCCAGTAAGAGTGCCATATAACATCTATCAACATCCAGGTTTGTTATTAGCCATTGCCTTTCACACCTCCTCAGTCCCCTCTTTTATCCCACCAATCAACCAAGGAACATAATAGGTTCTGCACTTAGGATTTTTTTTTTAAGGTTTACAAATTATTTACATAAGAAATACAAATAGAAAAGTTACATACACCAATATCTTTCTCAATCAGAAATGAAATCTAATACAACTACATACATCATTAAATCTCAAGTCCACATCTTTGAGACAGAGTAAGAGTATACACAAATGAAAACAAAAATTTTAACAGAAAATTAGAAAGAGGGAGTCGGCAAGATAGCGACGGGAAGGAAGTGCTGAGAAGCGCTCCAAATCACGTACCTCTAATTTCCTGAAAATAGTTTATCCCTTTTTATGCCAATATGCCTAAGAGGAGGGGAAGACAGAGAACCGGACCCGCGGTCTCTGCTTCGCCGGTACCTAGTTTGATTGAGCGCTTCTTGATTCCGGGAATGATGTCGGGAGTGGGAGCTCTGCAGACGGAGACTGCGTGGAGAGGAGAGCTGCATTCCCATCCAGAGATGGAGACAACGTTGAGCCCCGAGCAGAGGTCGTCTCCTCCCATGCCGGCAGACACGCCGAGGAGGGACCGGGAAGCCCCAAGTTCCCAAGTGGTGGCGGGGTCTCCCGGAATGGGACCCAATCCGGAAGTTAGTCTGCCGATGTTAACCGCATAGGCAATGCGGTAATCGAGTGGAGGAGAAGCCTTGAGTGAGGATCCATCGATGAGGGAAGCAGGTTTGATAGAGGAAACCTTACAAAGGGAGTTACCAAGTAAGTCTGCTTTAGGGGAAAAGCCAGATAATATTACCTTGGAAGCCATCTGGAAAGCTTTGAAGAGTTTGGAAAACTCATTATCTAAAAAAAATTTCCTCTATATGTGACCAATCTCAAATTTCCCTAAATAAAATACCTGTAATGGAGACAAAGTTGCAAAATTTGGAAACATTAACGGAGAATAATTCAAAAGAGATACAAACTACCCAACAAGTACAAGTTAATCTGATAAAAGAAAATTTATATCTCCAGAACAAGATAGAAAATTTGGAAAATGCTCAGCGATCTAATACATTAAGATTGATACATTTTCCAAAACAACCTATGATAGCACCTGCATTAACTTTTAAAAAATACATGTGTGAAGTTCTGGAAATTCCTGAGACTGCATTCCCTCCTATATCAAAAATATACTACTTATTACCATATAAAAGAAGGGAACAAGAACAAGTGGAGGGTCAAAGACCCGAAACGTCTTTTGATGTTTTGGATTTGAATCTAACACAGACACTAGAAGATGATAATTTAGGTTTGGTGCCAATGACTTTAATAGTCTCCTTTGTACTGCAACCAGACAGAGATTGGATTCTCAAGCAATTTTTTCTTCACAGAGACCAACTTTTTATGAACTTTAAGATAAGAATGTTTCCGGTTGTTTCTAAGGCAACCCAAAGAAGGCGTAAAAATTTCTTAAGTTACGTCCTAAGGCTTAACAACTCGGGACACAGTTCATTACAGAGTACGCTTAGCATCTTCTAGGACCTCCATCTCCATCCTCTATCTTACATCATTCCCCCCACCCCCTGATGAGCATCTTCCCACCACCAGTAGCAAAGGGTCTGATTCCTACTGGACCATAGAAGAATCATAGTGTGCATAAAGTTTGCAAGGTAAAAACTTCTCCTACCTCAATGCTACCTATCTGGAGATCTGTTTCTTCTTGCTCTGGGCCTCTTTGACTTGTGTCTGCTCTGGACTTCTGTCTCCCTTGGCTAAACCATGTCCTCCTTGCAGAGCACTCTAGAGCTAGACCTCTTAAAATGACCCTGTGAGGGAGTGTGCTTAAGAGAGACCAGCAGTTTCCTATGCACACCATCACAGCAGGTAATTTTCCAAATTATTTTCATGGTAAAGCATGGCTTTACATACACAAATGGACCCTTATAAAATATCAGCACATAAGTATATACCTTGGCATGGGGTAGAATTGGGGTAGAGTTTGCAAATATGTGCATAGATGTTAAAATATGCTAATCTATATACCTACTTGCACAATCCAGGCACAGACATTTGTACCTGTTCAAGAGCAGGTGTAAGTGGCTGGCTACACCTGTTAGGCAGGGCCAGCCCAACCATTTGGCAGGACTAATCAATTGCCTAGGGCAGCAACTTCTGGGGGGAGGGGTCAAAGAGAATCTTGAGTCAAACCAAAATAATAGGTCCTCACAACCACTCAAATTCAAAGAAATAACAGGACGAAGAATGTGCAATCTCCAAATACACCATTTACTTTTGGTAAAGTTGGTGTTGGGGGTGATCATGATTGTTGGGGGGGACCAAGGGGCCTAAAATTTAATTGGAGGTAGGCAGAAAGCTGAGGATTTCCCTAGGCTGTCTAGTGTACTTTTGCCGACACTGTTGCAAAGTAGGTGTGACTTCTAATGCTAATGCTAGTATTCTTGAAAGAAAAAATAGGCACCTATGTATCTTGGTAAAATAACGCCTAAGTAGGTACATTCTTGGAGAGCAATTCTATAAATGGGCACTTGATAGAAATATATTTTATAAAGGAACATAGGAGTCTATTTTACATTATAGAACACTAGCTTAACCAGATGTATGCATGCTTAACATTTTGGTGCAAACGCTTTGGCCAGTCATAAAACTAGTGTAAAGGTTAGTGCCTAAGTGCTGAACATACCCCCACAACTTACAGTATTCAAGAAGTTACATGCTTAAGCTTGAGTCCTGCTCATGCTTCACCCATCTGTACACCCCCTTGCAATTATGCACTATGAGACCCTTTTACTAAAGGGTTGCCACGCGACAACCCGGAACTACCGCCAGCCTAATGTGGCCGCCGGTGGTAATTCCACCTGTAGTGCATACCATTTCAGTTGCTGCTGGATTATAAAAAAATACCCTACAGCGGGTTACCTGGCAGTAATCTGGAGTGGTTACTGCTGGGGTAGCGTGGGAGCCCTTACTTCCACCTCAATGGGTGGTGATAAGTGCTCCCTCTTGCATGGCCACACAGTAAGTGCAAGCTTACCGCATGGCCATGTGTTTTTTCAGACTTTTACCCGCTGCAGTAAAAAGGGCTCTGGAATGCATCACAGGGACCT
Source organism: Microcaecilia unicolor (assembly GCF_901765095.1). Lineage (NCBI taxonomy): Eukaryota > Metazoa > Chordata > Amphibia > Gymnophiona > Siphonopidae > Microcaecilia > Microcaecilia unicolor. The sequence goes on along the minus strand of NC_044035.1, from coordinate 297,708,787 downwards.
TTTTACTGCAGCTTGGTAAAAGGGCCTCTGTGCAAATTATGTGAGCATATACAGAATAGTGCTTAGGCAGAATTTTGGCATTTATGTGTTATATATGTATTGTATTGTATTGTATTGTATTACATGAGTTATATTCCACTTTTATCCAAAAGAATACAAAGTGGATTACATAAAAAAGCAACTTCACATTAGAAGAATATGCAATGATCATTTCACAAAGTACAGTAAATCAGAGAAATTATATATCTCCAAATACACAACCATGATGATTTACAATCATTGTCTTGAAAAGAAATATGTTTTAAGTACTTTACGAAAAATCATACATGATGAAATTTGATGACTCTGAATGGGGATTTCATTACAAATTTTAGCACTCTGATTACAGGACAAACATTCACAGATAGATCTAAACCTTACATTTTTCATTGAGGGGAAATCTGATGTTAATCTCTGAATACTTCTCAAGTGTAATTATTAAAAGGAAATTATAACGTTTGTATAAAATTTTCAGAACCTAATCCGTAAAAACACTTGAAAACCAAACAGGATATCTTAAAGCAGATCCACGATTCCATTTTGAGCCAATGCTGCCCATTCACTAACTGAGTGGCTTTATGAAATTTACCCAGTCTAAAGATTAATCATATGGATGTGTTTTGTAATAATTGTAACCTCTTCCTTAATTTTACATTTATTGAGCAATACACATATGTATATAAAAGTCATTATTCCATACATTTACATGTGTAATTGGTATGTAAATGTTAGCACCTGTGTTATCAAATTATCCCCTTTTGACTCCTAACCACTTCTCACTTGCCCTGTACCCTTTTATCCCCACCTCTTTAATTTCCTTACCTCTTAGTTGTTCTGTCTGTTTGCCTGTCCTATTTAGATTGTGAGCTCTTTGAGCAGGGACTGTCTTTTCATGTATGGTGTACAGCACTGTGTATGCCTTGTAGCGCTATAGAAGTGATAAGTAGTAGTTAATATATACCTTTCTCAAAGATTTCAGCTCTGTTACAAACTCTTCTTGATCCCACACTGAAAACACTGGAGCTGTACTGAAAAATCTGCATTCGTGTTTTGTGGTATTTTATTTCTAAATTTTCTTTGCAATACAGTTCCTTCGGCATGTGATGATTTTCAAAGGACCACTGCCACCTTCAGGCATAAAGGGAGAAAAAGAAAGAGAGTATTAACTGGGTCCAACTTGACCACTAACTACTGGATACAATGTACCCCTCTCCCACAAGACTCACAGACCCCATACAAAACCTAAAAAACTGACCGAAGTTTTATTACTTTACTAATATGATACAGTAATGATACAGAAATCCAGGTGCAGAGCTTTTATTACTGATCCCCTTCCCTACCCTCACCAAGACTGGAAATTGTCTCAGGATAAGCATACTGCTCACCAGTGGTATAGCTAGGTGGGGCCACGGGGGCCTGGGCCCCCCCCCATTGTCATCTGGGCCCCTGGTTTTGTTGGCGATGGTCTCCAACCCCCATCAGCTGAAGCCTTGTCCAGCGCCGATCTCCGGTACCACTGTGTTCCCTGCCCTGCCCTGCTCTGCTCTCTCTTTCTCCTCACGTCCTGCACACTCCTTTCAATGAAATTGAGCATACTCAGTTTCACTTAAAGGAGTGTGCAGGATGTGAGTAGGAAGAGAGAGCAGGGCAGGGAACGTGGCAGCTCCGGAGACTGGCGCTGGAGAAGGCATCAGCTGATGGGGGTTGGGGAACCCCGCCAGCTAAGGTATTTGCTGCTGTGGGGTGCAGCAGGGCAGCGGGCGGAGTGGCGAGGCAGTAGGGGGCGCAGCGAGACAGTGGGGGGGGGCAGTAGTGGGGCTGCAGACTAAAATGTGCCCCCCACCTTGAGCTCTGGCCCCCTCCCACTGCGAGGTCTGGCTATGCCCCTGCTGCTTACTAAGGAGGGGATTCATCAAGTGGCACTAGGGCTTTAACACTCGTTATTTGGCCCTTTTCATGACCTAAAGTGTCTAATACTGTTTCACTATAAACACCACAGTGGTATTTAAGTCACCCTGGGTTAGGTACTATTGAGATGCAAAATATGCAAATGCACATTTTGCATTTCATTACTAATAATGATTATTTTTATAGTGCTACTAGATGTACACAGTGCTGTAAACTTAAATGCAGGAACTTTCTCTGTCCCTAGAGGGCTCGCAATGTAACTTTTGTACCTGTGGCAATGGAAGGTTAAGTGACTTGCTCAAGATCACAAGGAGCTGCAGTGGGAATTGAGCCCAGGTCACCAGGATCAAAGCCTGCTACACTAACCATTAGGCTTCTCTTCCACTTCACTGCACTCCACTACTATGCAAATACCCTAACACAACTTGCAGTGATACACAGCAAGTCGTATTAGGGCTCAAAAACCACTGTAACCCCCCCCCCCCCTTAGTATTGTGGTCTGAGGAAGAGAAGTTATTGTTTCATTATGAACCTTTTTAGTTCATGTTTATTTTCCTGAATGTAAAAATGATCTCTGTATTTCAGCAAGTATGTTTAATAACTTGTAAAACAATTAAAACTTGAATTAAAAAAAAACACTGTAAAATATCCCCAGCTTTTTGCTGGGATTATTTTAGCATCTGGGAGCATCGGGCCGCAAAACCATGGCCCAATACCTTTGGGCCACCAGTGTAGGGTCTCTCCAAGTATCCCTCCCCAACAAGGTCTGCCCACCCTCACAACAACAAGCCCTCCCACATACACACCTCATAGGGCTACCTTATCTCATTGATGGTCTGAGGGGTGTTCAGCCAGGAGCAATGCCAGTCATGCGCCACAGTCCAAATGGTGCCCCTAGCAGTTATCTCACTTGACTACCACTAAGGATCATATTCCCATATAAGGAAATATTCTTTTATATGGGAATATGACCCCTAGTGACAGTTGTGCAATTTTGTCTGTGATGCAGGACTGGTCAGGAGCAACTGGGCATCACTCTTGGTAGAACACCCCTAGCAACACCTTTGGAGTGGAAGTTGTTGTGGTGCTGGTGGGTGGACCATGTGGTGGTGGTGGTGGGGGGGTTAAGGTGGGGAGGCTGTATACCTGAGGGAACCCTACACTGGTTACCTGGGAGCATCGGGCCATGGCCTTGTGGCCCGAAGGTCCTAAACGTGGGAATAACGATGCTTCCAAGGTGGCTTGCAAGCAGCATTATTCTCCTGACCTGAGATTCAGCAGCCTGAACTACCAGTACCCTACAGGCTGCTGAATCCCATAGGGCATCAAGGTGCAGCAAAGGGCAATTTTTTTACTGCACTAATGTGCATACCGATTAGCATGCATTAACATAGATAACAAAAATGATTTAACCTCAAGTCCCATTTTTTGCAATAGTTACTGATAATGTGCAGAAAACTAATAGCACCCATTAGCAACTAACTCAAGGTTATTATATACTACCTCATGTGGGGGTCCATTTACTAAAGCTTAGCATGCACTAACAGAATTACTGCACACTAAATGCTAAGAAGCCCATTTTATACCTATGAGCTTCTTAGCATTTAGCACATACTAGTTCTGTTGGCATATGCTCAGCTATAGAGTAAAAGGGCCCCTGTATTTCATAGATTTATAGATAAGTACCTCTATAAGGGGGATTTATCACAATTTTGCCATAGTGCAAAAATTGCTCCAATAAAAATATTCTGGCATTTTCAGTAAGAGAAATGATTCAAAAAAGAATAATTTCTAAACTATAGCCAATCCTCAGTAAAATTGTATGAATACCTAATGAGAATATTCATATGTATGTTCTTACAGTGAAAATACTGTGAACTAAAACTATATTTCCTGTTGCTCTGGCATTTCATAACCAGAAAGCAGAACATTTGGATCGCAGTTTTGCAAAGTTCAAACATTTTTTTAAAAATTAATTTGCATGTGGAAATTGGTATACACATAAATGTAGTGATATTAATACCTGTAGTACTTATGTATGTATGCTGTGGCATACACAGGTTTAAAAGAAGTTTGTTCTGGGCATGTTTTAGGCAACACTTGAATGCATACATGTAGTCTGTGTTCTGCAATGGCAATAGATATTTCAAAAAAATGTCCATTTCTATTTCAACATTTTGACTGTGGCTTCTTGTTTGGGCCTGGACTTTTGAGGGAGAAGCTATGCTTACCCATTGACTCTCAGGTTTAGAAAACTTCTTCAAAATGCCATAAAAAGGCTATTCTATAATCTAGATACCTGGATTTATGTGTCACTTGCTCGTGCAAATGTCTGGAATACCTAGAACTTAGTGCCAGCAGAATGCCTAAGTGATATGCTGCAATGGTACGCCTAACTTACATAACATATCCATGCAAGGGTACCATCTTCATGGGCAGGGCTCTGAGTTACACATGTAACTACAAGTTATCTATGTCCTTGTCACATCAGTGTGCCCAAAATTATGCTAGCTCTATAGCTGGTATAACTGTGGATGCCTAAATGTTAGGCATAATGACATCAGGTTACACTAGTTTTCTATACTGGAACCTGAGCACCCAGATGCCATTATAAAAAGGCTCCTACCACATTTCTTTGTGGCACCTAAATGAAGATGCCCAGTTGTAGAACTGCCCCCAAAATGTGATTTTTAGAATATGACTCCTTAATTTAAGAAAAGCCAGCACTTACACATGCAAGTGATAGTGTGTAAACCTATAGCTAAATCTGCTACAAATGTTTTGTACATTTTTGGGATCTTGCCAGGTATTTGTGATCTGGATTGGCCACTCTTGGAAACAGGATGCTGGGCTTGATGGACCTTTGGTCTTTCCCAGTATGGCAATACTTATGTACTTATGTACTTACCAGGGGCGTATCTGCGTGGGGCCACAGGGGCCTAGGCCCCCGCAGATTTCGCACTGGCCCCCCACCCCGCCCCAACCCCCGCCAGCCGAGGTCCAACCCGAAGTCTTCATATTTCGTCTTCCTCCATGGCCATGCTGCAAGGAAGTAACGCTGCAGTGCTAATTCATTGAATCCAGTTCGGAGTCTGACGTCGCAGCACGTTGTACGCGCGTACAACGTGCTGCGATGTCAGACTCTGAACTGGATTCAACGAATCAGCACTGCAGCGTTACTTTCTTGCAGCATGGCCACGGAGGAGTCGGAGGAAGACGAAATATGAAGACTGCGGGTCGGACCTCAGCTGGCGGGGATTGGGGCTCCCCGCCAGCAAAAGTAAGCAGCGGGGGAGGGTTGACGGCGGGGAGGGGGGTGGAGAGAGGCGGAGGCGGCGGCAGCGGCGGGGGGGGGGAGGCAGGCAAAAATGTGCCCCCCCTCTCTGGCTCTGGCCCCCCCTACCGCCGGATTCCAGATACGCCCCTGGTACTTACACATGCAAAGGTCTGGTTGATGCTGCTCTTGTTAATATATTTTGCTTAAAATGGCTGTTCCCATTATAAGCACTACAAAATACATATATCTATTCCATGACCATATACTTATTTCACAAAAGACTCCACATTCAGGTAGCCTTTTGTAAATGCTATGAAGATTTTGAACATCTAGATTTAAACTTCTCTTTCTAGACCTAAACAACATATATAAAACTGAGTTCTATATATTAAGTATACCAATGGGTGAATTACTTTGGAGTGAATCACAATGTAGTAGAAGTATACTGTGATTCATGCAAAAAAATTATTTGATTTTTTTTTTTACAATGGCTATTAGGAACATCTGAATAAAGCTGCATTAGATAATGAAAATTTGAAATCCAAAGAAACTCATGCAACCTGTCCAAAACTTATGTGAGCTATGAAAAAGAGCTCATATTGGGAATCAAGATTATTGCCTAAGAAGAGGTGTGTTATCCTTTATTGGTCTTTTCTTACCTTTTCTTTCTTCTAATTTTGTTGATATGCCAAAAAGGAAGGACAAGCTAAAAGGAGGTCCCTCTCTACCCCACTTAAATTGGGACTCAGCAGTCCAACCATCTGTAAACAACTAGCCATTGCCTCTGGAAGCAAAGATGGCAGACTTGCTGGATCAGAGGGGAAGGTAGTTCCCTCTGTCTCAAATTCAAAACAGCTATCTCCATGGTTATCTATTTAGAGTGTTCTGGCTGGTGAGAAAGAGTGTCACTAATACACTCACAGTCTCGGCTCAGCTGGAAGAGGGAGGTCATAGATTCATCATAGGAGGAAGGTGGTGTAGCTCTGCCATAGTGAAGTCATGCTGGTCAGTACTGCTATTATTGGAGTGGATGGAAGCTCCCAAAGACTCTGAGGCCTGGGTATTTATATGAGGCATAAGTGGTGCAGAAACACATTCTAATGGATGCAAGGTGCCAAAAATGGGGCTGAAATGGCAGATCAGTGCAAAAATGCACTTACATGCCCAGTTATAGAAAGAGGGAGGATCAGGGGCAATCCTAGAAAATTGTGCACAATTTTATAGAATACCATGGATGCACGCCCAACTTCCACTCCAGGATTTGCACAAGGTTTCAGTTGGTGTAAGTCCTCATGCCCACAGTTGAACACAGAATTCAGTGCCCAATGCTATTCTATAAAGAGCACCTAACCCAGAGCACCCATTATAGAATACACTGGGCACCATTTACTGAATCTAGCCAGTGGCGTACCAAGGGGAGGCGGTGGGGGCGGTCCGCCCCGGGTGCACGCCGCTGGGGGGGTGCCGCGCGTTTGGTCAGCGTCGTTCGTTTCCATGCTCCCTCTGCCCCGGAACAGGAAGTAACCTGTTCCGGAGCAGAGGGAGCATGGAAACAAATGACGCTGACCGGCGCGCGGCACCCCCCCCCCCCCAGCGCCGTGCACCCGGGGGGGGTTCTTTCGCTGGGGTGGGGGGTGTCCTTTCACTGGGGGGGCGCGCTACACCAGGGGGGGCACTGCACCCGGGGGGGCAGGGTGCATCGGCGATCCGTCCCAGGTGTCAACCCCTCTAGGAACGCCACTGAATCTAGCTATTTATTTATTTATGTATTTATTTTCAGCACTTGATATACCGCAAGTGATCCCTGAGGCACCTTTATGCAAATATACTGATATATGTGCAAGAAAAATGTCTTTATAAAATTATTCCCCATGTGTCTGAGAATTGTAATTATGAAAAGACATGTTCTAGAAATCCAAAACGGCAGATTATATTTAAAAAAACATTTTGCAAGAGAGTTTGAGCACCAGTTCATTAGTTGTAAATGTCTGATTATTGCGGATTTGCTAGAAAACATGCTTGCAATGCATTCCAGCTAGATGTAGCATGTCCAATCCTTTCAACCAAAATTATAATCATCGCAGAAAGCTAGCACTGGGTTAGTTTATTTACAGGACAGTTTTAGACACTAATCTTTGTGTTATGATCCCTGAAAAATAATAACTTAATAACTATTCATATGCTTGTCATGAATTTTGCCAATAGCAGATTACTAAGTGATTAAGATATTTACATTCATGTATAAAGAACATGATTCTATGAAATGTGTTGGTATGCAAGAATAATGAGACTTGCATTCTTGAGTCAAAACAAAGACACTTTGGGTGGAAGATGAAAGTGTCAGTTTGCCCATCTAGTCTCCCCAATTATCCCTGCCACACTACAGGGATATATTCCAGCTGTAGAAACTTGAAACATAGATGGGCCAATGATCAGAAGCAAATGCAGTCGCTAGAGGCTGTTAGCGCCATACTAGCACCTGCGTTTGCTACCACCCTATGATCAGAGCCCCTGAGCACGTGAAACAACACGCTTGCAGGCTCTGAACGCAACTAGCATGACAATACATGCAAAATAGGGTTCTTAGCACAAGGAGCATGAAAATACATGCTAAACCTATTCCTCCCCAATGATCAGTGACAAGGGCACCAAAGATTGGCTTTCTGGTCGCGGCAAAGCCTACGCCCGCTCAGAGCTGGTGTTAGGGTTTTCAGACTATTGGGAAGGAATGGTGAGCCCTGTCCAGCATGCCTTTGCATGCTAGCAGGCCCCCATTCCCCCAAATGCAGCAGCCCCCTACAGGAACCCCGACCCGACCCCCCCCCCCCCCAGCGAAAAGGGGTTGGAGGTCCAGCAGACCTCCAGTCCCTCAACCCTCCTGACACAGGTTCAGGAGGGGCTGGAGATCCGGTGGGTCTCCAGCCACCCAACCCCCCCCCCAGCATCCCCTCAGATGCCCCTGGTGGCCCAGTGGGCCGTGGTTCAATCCCCCCACCTGGTAGTTTAGCAGCCCTTCCCCACCCCCTACCTTCATTGGAGGAGGGAGGTGGCCTCCCTCCTCTTTCATCAGCGCTGCCTCGAAAATAGCAGTGCCCAGCCCTGCCCTACCCACCTTCCATTCCCAATCCAATAACAAGTAGGGGTCTGCAGTTATTTAAAACAACATAGGAAATGTCATTGACATCTCATGTTGTTTCATAGTGATTTCAAAATGGACTGAGAGAAAAAAAAATATTTCATGTTTTTTTCATTGCCATCCATAGTGTGTACTATTATATATTGAACACTAATTAGAATAGTGTGTACTGTCTAAGAAAAGCATGAACTAAGTAGAATAGTGTGTACTGTGAAAGAATAGCATATACTAAGAAGAACAGCATGGGCTAACAATAAAAAGAATACTTTAAACAAAATATATCTTAAAACAAAGCAAACAAAACATTGGAAACAATTTGAAAAATGAAAGAAAACAATGTTCAGACCCCAACCTCCTATAACGTACAACCAAATTTTGTAATAGAGACTACAAATCTAAGCAACTGGTGTATGTGGACAGAACCTAGTCATAGTCAAACCACTGGTGCTGACACGGCTGTTTTTTAGGGAATTGTAACATGCTGCACCTCTGACCTTACCCCTCAGAGTAAGCAAGAGGTCTGCAGTATAAAACTGTCTTTTACATCAGCCAGATTGTTTCAAATTTTTCGTGTACATCCCTAATGCAAACACATGTTTTCATTATAAAATTACCCTCATTGTGTATAACTGAGACATGGCTTTGAGAAGGGAATTCAATGATTTTACATCAGGCCTTTCCTCCAAACTTCATCTCCTTTTGAAATGTCATCAACATAAAATGGGAATAGCAATCATTTGCTCTATATCTTTTATACTTCATGAGCTTGTCACTACAGGTTCTGTTTCCTTTTGGGTTTTAAAATATAAATAGTCCTTTTTATCTGCCTTGAATTTCCTGCTTATCTACTGCCAATCCAGCTTTGGTTCTTTCTCAACTGAAAAACTATCCCATCTGATAACAGACATTGTGACCATTTTGTTCTGGCAATTTTAGGTTTTGATGTATATGTGCATCTTAGCTTCTAGTATTCTGACCTTGTTTTTACACATCTTAATTTTCCAACAAATCTGTCAGGCCATACTTTGGGTTTGATATTTCATTTGGGTCTTTTTTCCTCTTAAATATCTAAATATCAATCCTTGAATCATTCTAAGAGAGACCATTCTTACCTTCTCTTCATTCTGTTAGTTCCAAGGACATCCCATTCTTACATAACAGTACAGAGACTTTCAAGGCCAGTGTGAATTTTAGAACCCCCCCCCCCCCCTTTTTCTTTTCTCATTCACTTGCTCATCATCCTTTGTGGAACTCAGATCTTCATTCTGTGCTTAATAGTACCACACTTCTGAAGAAAGCTTCCCTTTTTTCTCCTCCCAGTGCTCCCACGTTCCATAGAGGTTTATCAGACATTAATCCCCAAATTCTATAAATGGTGCTAACAGTTGTGTGAACAAATTTGGGCTAATTGGCTTAATTAAAATTTGTGCACACATATTTATGCACCTGGATCTGCGTGTAAATTATACGTGCACACTATGAGAGGGTCATAGGATGATTGGGGGTGGGGGTCCTGTAATTTATGTGCACTGTTATAGAATAAGGGGGATCTGCACCTAATTAAGGCATGAGGATTTATACTAGGGGTTAGTTGGTGTAAATCATCACACCTAAAGTTACCTGCAGCTCCTGGCACTAAGCACTATTCTATAAATGGTGTCTAACTGTGATTGCCATTTATAGAATAGCATTTAGTAAATTTAAATCAGCGCCATTTATAGAATTCAGTCCTAAGTGGAAAGTCCATCTTGCTGAATGTCAGTGGAAGAGAGAGAAGTCTTTAACTAATACTCATAATTGTAAAGAATGGCAAACCAGTAACAAAAAGCCATCTATAAAAGCTAAGAAATGCTTTTTCCATCTATTACATCATCATTAGACCCAACTAAAGCAACTGTTTGTACTGATAAACAAATTCACTGTACTATTTATAAAACTGAGGAAAGCAATGATCTTTCTTTAACAGCAAATTCCTTTGCTTCATATTTTTTTTTATTAAAAATGTAGAATATTTGTTATTCTTTGGGGCTCATTTTCGAAATAGATAAAGTGGCATAAAGCAGCATTTCTCACCAAAACATCCAATCAGTATTTTCAAAACCCATTTTCCAGGTCATCTGCAGTGTGTCCAAATCTCAAGGGGGTGTGTCAGGGGCATGTTAAGGGCAAGATTTGGGCATTCCTAAGACCTGGATGGTTTTCAGTCATTATGGAACAAAGCAAAAACATCCAGGACTAAAAGTAAAGACATTTTGTGCATTTTAATAATGACAGCCACAAAAAAGTGCCCTAAATGAACAGATGACCAATGGAGGAATAAAGGAATGAGCCCCTTACTTCCCCATTGGTTACTGACCCCTTCCCACCCACCCCCAAAGATGTAAAAGTACATACCAGCCTCTATGACAGCCTCAGATGTTATAGCCAGTACTATTCAAGCAGCAAGCAGGTCACTGGAGTAGCCTAGTGGTCGGTGCACTGTACTATGGAGAAGGGGAAAGTGTTATACTTATAGTGGAAAGTGAGAGCCCTCCAAAACCCAGCAAAAACCTACTGTACCCACACAAAGGTGACACCTGTAGCCATATGGGCTATTGTAGTGGTGCACAGTAGGTTTCTGCAGGATTTTGGAGGGCTCACTATACAATTTAATGGAGCAACAGTGAGATGTGTACCTGCGAGCTTATAGGTGAAGTCCACTGCAGTGCCCCCTAGGGTGCCCCACTGCTCTGCTGTGTGGCCAGTCTACTAAGAATACTGGCTCCTCCTACAACCTAATAGGTTGATTTTGTGGGTTTTTCGCTTGGACTTTTTTTTTTTTTTTTCAAAAATGGACCCAAAAGATAAATGTACACAGAGTACAAAAACATCTAGCAAGTGGCCATTTCGAAAATAGTTATATTTGCTATTCGGATTCTGGATGTTTTGAGCAAATGTACAAAGTTGGACTTAGATGTCATATCGAAAATGTACCGCCACACCAACTTAAAATAATCCCATGCACTTTTTTTTTATCAATTTATTGTAGAGGAGACAATGATTGGCCAGCCTTCTCATCTCCTTAGTTGGGATAGAAAAGTTTCTACAGTCATCAGACTCTTCTACTTTACCTGACAATCCTACTCTGGTTTTGTAAAGAATCCTGAAATATGTCTCCACTACAATCTCTGCCTATGACTGGATCCAGTGTTCTTGTCAATAACTAATGCCTGACTTTTTTTTTTAGCGGAGATATAAACTTTCAAAATCTCAATTTGAACTTTCACTGTGTGACAAAAAATCTAAATCAGATCAGTATTCTCAAATGTCTTTGTTTTAAATTACAATTTTTCTTTAAAATAAGAATTTTGACTCTTGTGTAATATGTTTTATTTTGTTACAGGTTTTCAGTATTGGTTTAAAGTCTACAGGTAAATATTATGTTTCTATGTTTTATTTCTAAAAGTCTCTGGCCCAAAAATTTCTTTTCTTCTTTCTCTACTAATCTGTCTTCAAGCTGTCTTGTTTCATTGCTTATCTATCTTGGTTTTCTTTTTGTTCTTCTCTCTGTTATTTTCTAACTTTCAAATAAAAATAAATTAAAAGAAAGAGAGAGAGAGAGAGTAGGATTCCTAGAAATAAATATTTTTTGTAATATACATCCTTTCTAAACTTGTTTATTTAAATTCCCTATTCTGATTAAAAAGGAGTCTGTTGTTCTTCACGATGCCATTCAGCTGCAGGACTGTTCCTGCTTGAACAGGCTCTTTCACACAAATACTCACTCAGTATCTTGAAGAGGATTTTTTTTTTAACAGAACTTCAGTTTCCTCACTATTAATAATAAAGACATCCTTTTACTAAAATATGATAACAGATTTAGCATGCACTAATGATTAGTGCACTCTAAATGATAAGTCGCCCATTGGGTTCTGACTTTTCAATCCAGACCACCTGTTGAGTTGTTGGAAGAGTATTTTTCTCATAAAATTACAGATTTGTATGCTGGGCTTGAAAAGGGATCGGATGGAACAGTAAGAGAAGATTCATTGGAGATTGAGTATTGAGAGTGATAGGCTGATGCAATGGGAGGTTTTTTCTATGCCATCCTGGCTTGAGTTTGTGAGCTGTTCATAAGGGTTAGGATGAGCAGGGTCTGGGTTAGATCTGGTCCCTAGGTGTTGGATAAAGAATCAACACCTTGGGCTTATGCTGTTGGCTTTTTCTATGATTTGTAATAATTTGAAGGAAGGACTAGTTCCTGTGGATTGGAAAATGGCAGTAGTTCACCCTGTACTTAAGGATATCAAGAGAGATTCAATAGAGGTGAAACATTATAGACCCATATCAAATTTATATACCTAAACCCATATTGAAATGGGCTCAAAACATACAAATTTGTCAAATACTCAGTCAATTGCATAAATACTACCATTTCAAGTTGTTGAAATTTATTTATTTGTTACATTTGCATCCTACCTTTTCCCACTTATTAGTAAGCTCAAAGTGGCTTACATAGTTCCGGAGAGGTGGTTACACACTCCGGTGTGAACAAATACAGTATAGGGATACTATTACAGTGACAATATTATGCAATTGACCGAGTATTTGACAAAATTTTATGTTTTGAGCCCATTTCAATCTGGGTTTAGGATAGGTCATGGGACTGAAACTTTGTTAGCTTTTTTTTTTTTTTTTTGTCAGATGCCTTAGCAGTATCTTTGGACCTTGCATCAGTATTTGATATCTTAGATCATCAGTTGGGAAGGTTAGCTGTTTTGGGTATAAGGGGTTCACTTTTGTGTGGTTCTCTTCATTCTTGGACAAGCGTACTTATTTTGTTCAAGATGGGAGTGAGGGTTCTTCTGTTTTTGATGTCTCCTCTGGGGTTCCACAGAAATCATCTTTGTCCCCTATGCTATTTATTTTGTTTTTGGCACCTTTAATTTGGAAGATACAAGGCTTTTTCAGATAATGTGTATGTGTCTTCCGATGATATACTGTTTGTAGGATACTTTCCCTACCTCTCTCCTGATCTTACCTCCATGAATGAGTGTTTGCTCATGATTCATAGATGGCTTAGAGAGAATAAATTGATCCTTAATTTCAAGAAAACCAGGGTTTGTTGGCTTCATGGTCACTTGCCTTGCCCAACAGTTCTTCCACAATTTTTAGATGTCCGAGTTGTTTTACATAAATCTTTTCAATATTTGGGGGTGATCTTGAATGCCAGGTTGTGTTTCGATCTGCAGGTTTCTCATGTGGTTAGATCAGGGTTTGGTGTATTAAGGATGTTATGCATAGGAAAATTGTATTTTGATAATGCGACTTTACATGTCTTTTTACATTCTTTAGTTATATCTAAATTTGACTATGGTAATGTTGTATATCATGGCATGGCATGCTGTTTGTGGAAGAGGTTGAGGACATTACAGAACATATGCATTAGACTGTTGAGGGAGGTTGTGTGGAGAGAGCATGTTACTCCTTTGTATAAATTCTATCATTGGCTCCCCAGTGGAATTTAGAGCAGCTTATAAGGTGTTGACTATAGTGGTAAGGCATTGTATCAGAAGGCTCCCTCCTATTTGGCCTTTTTGTTACATTTGTATGCTCAATCGAGAAACTTGTGGTTTGCTAATGTTTCTCTTTTGGCTCTCCCTGATAATTTTCAGGCTCGCCTGTCTGTTACTAGGGCTTCGGGTTTTTTTTTTGGCACACTCCTGTATTGTGGAACCGGCTCCCTTTGGAGCTGCAGAAGGAGACGTCTTATCAACAATTTAAGGTTAAATTGAAAACGTATTATTTTTTAGAGGTATTTGGCCCTGGTACATGATCTGACAGCTGTACTGGAAGCCAGCAGGAGGGTGTAAGAAGGAATGTTTGTTGCTGGGCATTTATGGTATGTGCTTTTTTAAATGTCCTTTCCTATCAAAAATGGAGTTCTTTTCTTTTAATTTAATTTGATTTGTATTGTAAACCACTAGGGATAGTCTCAGAAGGGTGGTCTATCAAGTATATTAAACTATGGGCATCTTATCATTTAGCGCACGCTAATCATTACCTCATACTAAAGGGCTCTTTTACAATGCCTTGATAGAGCTACTGTGATGTTGTAGCATGCCAAATCAGAACTACCACTGGGCTACTGCAGGAGCCTGGCAGTAGTTCCCACCCCCAGCATGTTCCTTTTTTTTTTTTTAAGGTTAATTTTATTGTGGAATGATGGAATGTTTTTATTATTTTTAATGCTATTTGTATGATTTTGACATTCTTTGCTCAGGATTGTGTATGCTTTCCTGTTACCACATAATTGTATGCAGAATATAAATAAACAAAATTAATCAAGCAGCACCACTCGCTGCCTGGTTACCACCTGGTTAGCATGGGAGCCCTTACCATCACCTAAATAGGTGGCAGTAAGGGCTCCCACTGGAAATGGCCACATACCAATGCCTGTGATTAGCATAGAGCCATTTCTCTTTTTTGGGCCAAAAACAATTTTTTACGTGCTGCAGTAAAAGGGGGCCTCGGCACGTGGCAAATCCATACGCCAATGCCACCACAGGCCCCCTTTTACCACAGCTTGGTGAAAGGGTCCCTAAATTTGTTAGCATGCCTTAGTAAAAGGACCACTAAGGGAACTACTATTAAAGTTCCAAAACAATAGCTTTCAATATGAACATATGTTATCTAGCTTTGAAATACAGAGGGTTTTTTCTTTTTAAAAAAAGTGTCTTAAAATGTATGAGTTTCTTCAATTTTTCCTTATCAATATCTTTACCAAATTTCTGGTTGTTGGCTTTTCTTTAAATTCTCTTTTCTTTAACAATTGAGTTATTTTAATAACTGAGATCTGTTCAGGCAATACCAAAATTATTAATCCCATTAGATTAGGTTCAAGTTTCTGTAACCCATAAAAGTACTTTCTCTGAATCTGATTAGCCCTATGACTACAGATCTCAAGAAATAATTTTTTAATTTCCTTTGCTATCAAAATCAAATTAATTACTAACTGATCTTAATCAGCACTTCCTGGTAGACTTTACCTTTCCGCAGAAATTCCTCAAATTCTTACAGATAACAAATTTCCTTCCTTTCACACAGTTAACAGACACATGAGGTGAATTCATTGCACCAATGAAAATGTGATGCAAACACCCTGCCTAAATTTATGCACAGAACCCCCCTAATCTATAATTCTGCTCATAACTCAAATCCACTCCCATGCTCTACCCCTCCCATTTCCACTCCCCTTTTCCAGGACACATGTAAAATTTAGGCGCAGATGAAGTGCCTAAATTTACATATGTACATATTAATTGATTTCAATTAGAGCCAATAATTGCTTGTTAAAAAGCCAATTATTGGCACCAATTGCCTGAATTCAATTAAATCACGTGCACAAATTGGGTGTGCACCCAAATTTGTGCATGTCATTTTTGGCAACTTTTATAGAATCAGGGGCAATGTGTTTAATTTTTCTCTCAAACTTTTCAAATTTCCCTTTCCACAGACATCTTCTTATACACACTCTTCAGCTTAACTTCTCTCTTCAAGAATAGCTGTTGAACTCTCCAACTACTTTAACAGGTTCCTTTCAGCAGTAGTGCAGCCAATCAGTGCAGCAAATCAGCAAACCTATCTCAAGAGATACATTCTGAATATCCTGAACACCTGGCTGGCTCTGTATGCCCCAAGGACTGGGTTGAGCAGCACTGATCTAAAGCAATACTTCTTTACAGAAAGGTTGGCGGATTTCAGGAATTGCCTCCCAGTAGAGGTAGTGGAGTCATGGACTGAACCTGAATTTAAGAAGACATGAAAAAAGAATAGAGGAATGCTTAAGAAAAGGAAAGGATTATAGACCCTAATAGTTGCTATGGATGGGCAAACTAGATACATCATAGTGCCTTTTTACCTGCTATCATTTTCTCTGTTTTTATGAGACTGCAAACACCTTATTTCTCTACCAGGCATGCTTATGCCTTCCCACAGTTGAAGCCAAATGGAGCCAGTAACATCTGCAGCATAAAAATCCCACAGCTATGAGACAATTAAAGGGTAATTTTATAAAGAGCTACCTAGTTTTAGCAGTAGGAGGCATATAAATAGCAGTATTCTAATCATTTACACTTGTAGATGGTCACATACACAAGCACATAACGTCTTACAGAATATCAAGTAGCAGCAAGTATGCACCATGATCTGATGACAAACACTTTGCCATAGGAATGTGCATGAGCAAAGCACATACATGGAACATCGGCAGAGTACACAGATATACACAGAAACCCCCAAATTCTATATATGGTGCTGAAAATTGGGCATTCAAATTTGGACATGCACCCAATTTGTGCATGCAATTTAATTGGACAACAATCAATTATTGGTGCTAATTGGCAACAATTAGAATTTACACACATATCTTTGTAGTTGGTATTCTATGAAAATGTTTTTATGCACAGATCTGAAAAGGCAGTGTGGCCATGGGAGGGGCATGGGCAGGTCAGGTGTGTTCCTACAATTTGTGTGCAGTGTTACAGAATATGGCAGATCCATGTCTAATTTAGGCATGAGGATTTTCACCAGCTTTCAATTGGTGTAAATCCTTGTGCCCAAATTCAGAAACAGATCCAAGCTCTAAGCCCTAGTCTTCAAATGTTACCATAGTTACACTATCTTTCTTTGTGAATATCACGTATATACTCGTGAGGCAGAGTTTAATTGCTGGACTGATTTACTGGATACTGTACCCTACCTTCATTCTACAATTGCTGCTGTGTCACTGCTGTCTGCCTGCAGCAACAAATGTTTCTTCAGAACTTGGAAACCCAGCAGATGAAGAAGGGTTAATTAGCCTCTGCAAGTGATGCATGGCAAAGAAAAAAGCAAAACTCAATGCGGTTGATATATAAAGTGACTTAACCAGGCAGGAGAGTTTCCTGCCCATTTAAATTGCACCAGATGGCCAAGGAGTCGATACACTGGGCAGTGCTGCTGAATATCAATTATGACCACCACAGCACTTGCTGGTTGGTGCCAGAGCATTCTGGGGGCAGAGTCCGGGAGGGGCTAGGAATTATATGGGCACCAACAATATTCAATGCTGTGCCCACATAGCTAACTGAGCATGTTAGACCACATAAATAGCAGACCTATGAATTTCGCAGACCATGTCCACAAAACTTCCAGATGCAGCCAAAGATCCAATAATTCAGTGTCGGTGCCAAATTGAGCATCCAAATTTGAGTTAGCTGACAGTGGTCACTATTTACAGCAGAAATGCCAAGTTATCCAGTTCCAAACTGGAGACTGTATGGCCAGTCCTGTCTTTGAACTTATATCTCAAAGCAGTGTGGGTTTTCTAGTGCCTGATTTTTCCCATTGAAAGTGCTGCAAGCCCCATAATGCACCAGGATGGAGAGGTCAGAAATTCAGGGCTGGCCAAAAATCTCCAGCCTGGAACTAGATAAATTGGCATCTCTGTTACAGAAATGTCATCAGCTCAATATGGACCAGAACATTTCTACTAGCATGTTGATGACCAATCAGGGTTTGCCAGACACTTCGGGATGAAGAAGATTCTTACTTCCTGATACTTGGTTTCCACAAGGGTTTTGCCAGCAGCTGAATGAAAAGGAAAGCAGAGAAGGAGAGGAGATTGATATCAAGATTCCCTCCTAGTAGCTTATTTTTCCCTGAAACAGAAGCCTGAGACTGAGATACCAGTCCCAGAAAGTTGTGAGCATGCTCATACATGAACAAAAGAAAGAAATTCCACTGTCAGTAGGAGGTTAGATGTGCCCCTCCCCTACTACCTGCAGTCTGCAAACTATAGCATGCAGACAGAGAGACCAAGAGATGCAGCATCAAGGATCAGATGGATATGGCTGGACAGAGAACAAACCACGAGCTCTGCCAGCATAAGATTAATGGAAACCAGACACTGGGTTTGCATTGTATTAAGTACAAAGAGGAAATTCATGTCATTTATCCAAGTCTATTTCACAGCTGTAGTACTAGCAACTTCCAGAGACTCCAAACTGCCATTACCAGTCTGGAAAGACCCCCTGAAGAAGGGGTCAGTATTTCATAAGGGGCCCCCACCTGAGAACACTCCGTCTAAGAAACAATGTTAAAGTGGGGGGGGGGGGGGGGGGGGTTCTTCCCCAAAGGACTAGCGACTAGCGTTACCAGTACGAGTCAGGGTTTTATAAACCCTAGCTGAAAACAATTTTTTGTTTTCTATTATTGGACTTGATCTTTTATATCTTCCCTTTATCACATGCTACATTATTTTTTTCCCTACTTGCTCTAAAAGATTGCTATTATTCTAAGGATCCTTGATCTGTAGGATAAGACTGTGTTCTGCATTGTGTGAACTACTTTTTCCTTTGCTCTAATTCTCACTGTTGAGTAAACTTTATTCAATTTTTCTCTTGTATGGTGACAGCCTATGCACTCCAAGCACTGTTGGAAGGATTGCTGGCTAATGGTTGTGAAGGGTATCAATCTGGATGTGGAGGAGGTATTGACCCTCCATTTTCAGATACACTAATTTGCACCCACTATTCCTGTGCTGAGTTCACAGAGAATCTTAAGGGTCAGTATTCAAAGTGTATTAACCAATCAAGAAGGGCTCTTTTCTGGTTAACTCAGACTGACTGGGCCCTGAGGGAATATTTAGTAGCACTTACCCAGATAGTGCTGCTGAATATCCCCTCTAACCACTAAATCCAAAACCAGCTATTGTGTGGGCAGTCCAAGGATGGAGTCAGGGCAGAGTCACACTTAACTGGATAAATGCCAATATTCTGGTTAAGTTAACCAGGCAACATAAATAGTGGGCCTATCTTTGTCCAGGACATGGCCTGGCATTGAATATTTGGGCATAATTTCAGTGGTGGAGGTAAGCTTACCACTGCTGGCTGAATACTACCCCCTTAGTTTATTTTGTCTATGTTGGGATCATCTTCCCTTGGCACATATTAAACAGATTACCAGGGAGAGAGAGGGAGTCATATAATAAAACTCAGATAATCCTCAATAACAATTAGGAAAAAAATAGAGGAATAAAAACTCATACAAGTAACATACCCTAAAATTGGAAGAAAACGTCTCAGGAGACACATACAAAACAAAGGAAAACCAATAACAAAAAAAAATTAGTCACAATGCAATTATTTTTATTATACTAAATATAACTCTTCTAATATCAGACAGAATGCTTATCCCTTACTCCTTCCTAAAAATCTTAGGGTCAATATTCAAAGTGATTAAACCAGCCCCAAATGGTTTCTGGACAGTTAAATTGCCTGTTTCAATGCTTTCTGTCAACCATCTTGTCTGTAATTTGCTGTTCTGGTCTGCAACTATCAATCGCTCATCCTTCAATTTCAATTCACTTCTTATTAACCATTCATTTATCTGATGTTGGACCACAAATGGTTCCTGGAGTAACAATTTGCATTTCCCATTGTACTTATGCATTTACCACTTGTTGCTCCCCTCTTGATCCAATCCCTTGTAGAGCTGATTCTCTTCCTTTGCAAATTCT
Organism: Microcaecilia unicolor; assembly: GCF_901765095.1. Classification (NCBI taxonomy): domain Eukaryota; kingdom Metazoa; phylum Chordata; class Amphibia; order Gymnophiona; family Siphonopidae; genus Microcaecilia; species Microcaecilia unicolor. Next base: position 297,688,888 of record NC_044035.1, on the reverse strand, counting down.
GTTGCTTCCTTTCCTTTTGGTACTGATGAATTTCCATCCATTCCTTCTTGTCCAAGTTTAATGATGGAACTGGATTCTGGAAGTTTTCTTTCATATTTCAACACTTTTTGTGCATTGCAATTTGATAGGTCCTTAAGAAGCCAGTGTACAATATTAAAGCTATATGAGAGTGCAGGAAGTACCAGTATCTTATTCCAGTGTTTCCCAAGTCAGTCCTGGAGTACCTCCTTGCCAGCCAGGTGTTCAGGATATCCACAATGAATAAGCATGAAAGAGATTTGCATACAATGGAGGCAGTGTATGCAAATCAATCTCATACATATTCATTGTGGATATCCTGACAACATGGCTGGCAAGGGGGTACTCCAGGACCAACTTGGGAAATGTTGTCTTATTCCATGATGTCAATGCACTCTTCAATATCTGTTTTAGTCTCCTATATATATATAATTACTATTTTTTCTCTCATCTATTTTTGATTGATAGTTGTTCCTTTCTCCACTCCTAGATATTTCTGACACATTCCTGTTCAAGTTTCTTTATCTCACAGTCATCATTCAGAGAGATGCTTTCAGTTTTGCTCGACTTTTCTCTAAGGAAAATCACCTTAGCACATTTGTCCAGTCCAAAAGTCATCTTGATGTCACCTGAAAAGCCTTTCACTACTGGAAGTTTTTTCTGCTAATTGCTGGTCATGGTGCATACTTGCTACTAGTTGATATTCTATAAGACGTTATGTGCTTGTGTATGTGACTATTTACAAGTGTAAATGATTAGAATACTGCTATTTATATGCCTTCCTACTGCTAAAAACTAGGTAGCTCTTTATAAAATTACCCTTTAATTGTCTCATAGCTGTTGGATTTTTATGCTGCAGATGTTACTGGCTCCATTTGGCTTCAACTGTGGGAAGGTATAAACATGCCTGGTAGAGAAATAAGGTGTTGGCAGTCTCATAAAAACAGAGAAAATGATAGCAGATAAAGATACTATGATCTATCTAGTTTGCCCATCCGTAGCAACTATTAGGGTCTATAATCTAAGTTGTTTTTCTTGCGGTGGGAGGTGGTTAGTGACCAGTGAGGGAGTCAGGGGAGGTCATCCCTGATTCCCTCCGGTGGTCATCTGGTCAGTTTGGGCATCTTTTTGAGGCTTGGTCGTGAAAAACAATGTACCAAGTAAAGTTGGCCAAGTGCTCGTCTTTTTTCCATTATCGGCCGACGACGCCCATCTGTTAAGCATGCCTTAGTCCCGCCTTTGCTATGCCTCCGACACATCCCCATGAACTTTGGTTGTCCCCGCAACAGAAAGCAGTTGAGGGCGCCCAAAATCAGCTTACGATTATACCAATTTGGGCGACCCTGAGAGAAGGACACCCATCTCCCGATTTGTGTCGGAAGATGGGCACCCTTCTCTTTCGAAAATAAGCCTGTATGTTACATTTGTGGAGCTTCTGTCTTCACCTCCACCTCAGCTATCACAGAAGCCTTTCTCATTGCTGCCTCCAAATGCTGTGGCACTTCGCTTCCTGCACTCTTTGCTAAAACCCCTTTCTCCCTCTCTAATTTCTCTTTCAGTGGCATTACTCAACTGTTTCAGTTTGTCCAATCAAGGATCGTAGATTGGCATCAGTTGCCTTTGAAGCTTATCCTTTAATATATTTTCTCTTTCCTTCAATTTCTGATGAGCTCTCTTCATGTACTCTCTGTAATCAAATATAGGCTTTATAGCATAATAATAGCAATATTATCTCCTTTTTATCTTCAAGAGTCCTAACAGTTTTTAATCCTCTTAAGTTTTTCATCAATTTCTGTGGTTTATCTCCTGCCGTTAGGGCCCACATTAATAAGTACTCTCATAAACTGGGTATCGAAAAGGCAGAAAGTTCCAAACTTTCCACCACTGGAAATGGCATCTCAAGCTTCCCTTCTGGATTTTTATCTCTATTCACTCTCAGCATATAATTGATCCTAAATATCAATAACAAAGAGACCATGGAGAACTTTTTCTCTTCCAATTCTTTTGAAATAACTCACAAGATAAAAGCCTCATCTTAGGAAAGTTGAGCGGATGCAAATTCCTGGTCCTGTTGGTTTTCTCAACCTGCTCAGTTCCTTGAATATCACAATATTATCATTGATAAATACCTGATTAGAAGAAAACAGGACAGAACTTTGTCCTCCTTTGTGCCTAGGTTTATTATCTTGGTCAACTAATCTCCAGAGATGGGTAGTAACAATTGACTTTACTTTTACTTGTAACAAGTTACTTTTTTTTTTTTTTTTTTTGCAATACATTTTACTTGTAACGAGTTACATTTTAGCTGTACTTTTGTACTTAGTAACAAAATACAAATTTGGAAAGTAGGGGGGAGGGGTTAAGTATTTTTCATCCCTCTGCTTCTCCTTCTCTACAGACTTCACAAGCCATGTCATATGCAGCTTGCAGCTGATTAGGCCCAAACCTCCGGTCCCAAAAACAGCTGAACTGGGACCAGTGGTTTGGTCCCAATCAGATGCAAGCCAGGGTCTGATACCACCTGAAAACTCTATTCCCCACCCTCTACACCTGCCCAGAACAGCAGTTGATTATCAATTACTTTGTGTTGTCAGGCTCAGCTGCCAACCCAGACTGAACTGCACCTTCAATACGTGCAAGGCCTGCTCTCTCTCCCCTTCCATCCACCATGGCCCAGCAGCACTGTCTTCCTCATTCCCTTCCATTGCACCTCTGTTGGCTCATACTAATAAACTACCATGGGAGAAGCATGGGACCCGGCTCTCTGCAGCACTGCTAGTGCTTCCTGCACCAGGCCTACCTTCTCTAATGTAAACTTCCAGGACTGGCACAGAAAGCACTAGCATTGCTGCAGAAACCCGGGTTCTGCGTGTCTCTCTTGGTAGTTTATTAGCATGGGCCCAGCAGAGGTGCACAAGAGAGAGGGAGCAAGACTGTGCTGCAGGGCCGCAGTGGATGGGAGGGAAGGGGGGAGAGGAATTAGGCAAGACTGGATGGGTGGAGAGGGAGAGAGAAAATGACAGAGAAAGATACTGGATAAAAGGGGGGAGAAACAGAGGTTATGGGCAGGGGGGTAGAGAGACATTGGGCAAGACTGGATAGGTGGGGAGGGAGAGAGAAATGAGGCAAAACTAGATGGGAGGGGAGGGGTATTTTACCATTTAAAGAATGCATACCCCTTAGAAAATTATCCTCACAATTTAAAAATTGTCCTTAATTTATTCATTCAGCATAGTAACAATTAACAACACTTTAGCTGTAATACTGATAACTAGGAAGTTTATATTGCTTTATTAAGAATGCTTCCTTTATTCCCTGAAGTATAGGGGGTATGTCTACCAAATGACAATAAACTTTAATGTGCAAGCGTTTTGAGGTAAGTTGTTTGCACACACTAAACTTGCAGTATTTTTTTTTTTACTTAGTTTCTGGAGAGGGTGTGTCAGGGATGGAGAATGGGAATGGATGCACTATCCAACTACCACATTCCAATTACCATGCATTAACTGATTAGTGCATCCATAACGTGAGAGCTCTTAGTGCCTACCAAATAGGAAGTAGTAAGTGCTGCCCATCATTTTTTTTTCAGGTTACATGTGTTATTGTCAACATTAGCACACAACCTCAAAGAGAAATAATGGAAATTGCCTCATTTCCTGAGCATGCTAGAAATGGGCTTAGTGCGTGGAAAAGTCCCACATTAGTACATGCTAAGCCCATTTACTAGCACACTTTAGTAGACATACCCAATAGTGTTTAAATCAAATCACTTAAAAATAGCGTATCAAACAACTTTCTGATTCTCCTTTATGAGTAATACATATACATCAGTTCCTAACCAATTTTGATACACTCATGAGTAATAAGTTATATAAAAAAGAAGCCTATGTTGAGATATACAACCTTAAGTTTTATTCAATTAAAGCTAAATTTAATTTAGGAAACAAAGTTAAACAGTTAAACTGAAATTAATTTGAAAGGTACTGCCTGCCTGGTTTTCTACTAAGTGTAGATAATCAATCATGACATGGTTGTGTAAGAAGAGAGACTAGCAAAAAGTAAGTAAAACTAAAGAAAAAGTCCATAGAACCAGTGTGGAAGGGAATATCTAATTATTATCAGTATTTTATTAGAAGCAATTATCCTATCGTCAATTAGTTTCTGTCCCTTAGGCAAAGTGACAGTTAGTTCAACAAAGAATTAGCTCTGACAAGATATTCATTTTCTAAGAAATGGAAGGTGAGGGGAAGCCATTTATTGGTGTTTTAGCTTTGGTCAAAGCCTTGGGGAACTCACACAGCACAAGCCCGTGTAATTGGCTGTTTGCCAACATTAACTGTATTTATTACACTCATCCCATGCAGAACACATCCATCTCCTGCTCTAGTTTGACATTCCATTTATTCCAAGATTCATTTGTCATGTCCCCAATCACCAAAATGAATTGAAACTTTCCAACATGATGAATTGTGGTTCTAATTAGGACTAAAGAAAAGATCTGCACTCAAGTAGAGCCGTTAGTTTTTGTTCTTCCAATAAAATATTATATATTGCCAACTTTGTGAGTAATGTCCTCAGAGGTGGTTGCCTACTTTAGGTCAAGCAGTATAAAGCAACGGAATCCACTAAGCTTTACAAAGACAGCATAATACATGTTTAACATATAAAATGAAGAATTTTTTCTCATTGTCCCTTACATTTACTGTAACTAAGTGTAGAGGAATTGCCACCTGAAGGAATTCATCTATCTTATAACTACCATTTACTTTTCCTTTCTTTTTGATTTTATGCCTTCAAGCATGAATATAACAGTGTATCCATGTTTACCAGATGATCCCTATATGGCAAGAGTATGGAAGCAAAGTATAGAGTATTTTCATTCAAAGCAAAACATAAATGACTTTCATACTTTTATTACTATTAAAAAAAAAGAGATGTGAGGGAGTTAACCTGCACAGAGCAGTTAGATCCCATTTGTACTAGTCCTACTGCTAGTCAGTCTAGGCCCAGACGAGGAAACCAAGAAAAACCACCAAGTTATTAGTGTGATTATATTATGTTTTAAGAATATTGTGTTTTAAATAAGTGTGGTAAGTGTGGCATGAATGGATGGTATGTGTTTTGAATTTGCTTATGTAATCTCTTGGTATGGTTCTCCGCTCCCCCCCCCCCCCCCCCCCCCACACCATCAACTTGGCTACGCTTCTGGGGACAAGGCCTCCTGGTTACAATCGGTACTGGGATTCCAGCAAAGGAGAAGACTCCCTGGGTGTTGCCAGCACTAGCAGCCCACCAGTGAAGTCTAGCTCTTGGAAGGACAACCGGTCCTCAGATCCCAGGGAAAGCTTCCAGGGAGCCGCAGCAGGAACAGGAATAACCAGCCTGGAAGTACAGCAGTCACCAGCTGAAGAAGATTCAGTGGAGGGGTGAGATCTTGGGGACTGGGTGAAAGTGAACTTGCAAAGAACAGAGAGGAGGTACCTAGGCAATACAGCCACCCCCATGCACTGATTAACTAAGAAACTGGGAAGGGCTTACAGCTACTACCTTAGCAATCAAGACTGAAAGCATCTTAAAAGGGTGTAAAAGAATACAAGTTACTGGTTCCAAGTATCTGAGTTAACTGCTAATGCTATTGGTTCAAGTGCTAAAGTTAGAAAGTATTTGATATACTGGTTTAAGAGATTAAGTAACAAGACTGTTGTTTTGTTTGTGGTAACTGAGTAAATGTGATAAGAAATCCTCATTTCTTAGGTGCATAAGGTGGTGTATATAGAGGTCTATATAAATAATTCAATAAAACTTGTTTGTCAGCCTTGTACACAGTGGTCTTTTGGGATTTTTCCTGGGGGAGGGGGGAGAAGAGGTTAATCCCACCCACTAATGCTTTTCTTCCCCAGGTGAAGGCACCGAGCACCAAGTGAGTAAGGGACCAACAGAGACTGCCCTCGGGAGGCTCCAGATATATTGGACCCCAGATCCAGGAATACCCTGAAGATGTCACTACAGTTTTATTAAGAAGAATTCTGATCATTTCAATTTCATTCTCCATTCCTTTCCAAAATAATTCCTAATTTTATTTGCTCTTAGACTTCTGCTTCACACTGAGTGGAGGATTTCAACATAGAAAAAGCCTGTTAATTAGCAATCGATTTTAGTATAGGTAGGCAAAAATAGAAATTAGCAGCACAATATGTTTTTGGATCAAGTAGAGAGAGTTTTAAAAAAAAATTTCCTTCTAGTGAATACTTCAAGTTTGATTGAATTATAATCACAACTGTCGCATCAGGTACTAGTGAGAAGTAGATCTGAAATAGCCCCCCTCTCTTAATGGTTCTGGGACTGGTTGCATTAATGGCATCTAGAAATATACAGTAACCTCTCTGATATGCCCTGTTTAGCAATTCAATCGATACAGAGGTAATTGAAATCTAGCATTATTATTCTGGTTGAGGTAATCTGTCGAATCTCTGTTGGCCTTTCATGGTCCTGGTTGCATAAACACTAGTAAACTTCCATGTAGAACTCCTCCCCATCATGCATGTAATTTCTTTCTAATAAAGGAGATCTACCACTAAAATACATTAGAGGAAAAAAATATCAAATATAAGTAGATCAAGCCTCTAATCCAACAAAATTGAAGGTAAACACTGTACACCTCAGCTCTTATCCCCAAAAACTAATTGTAAATATAAATATAGAGAAAGCATGCTTAACAAACATGGGACTCTGTTTACAAAGGTGCACTAGTGTTTTTAGCATGCACTAAAATTAGCATGTGCTAACCGTGTAGATGTCCATAATATTTCTATAGGTGTCTACAAAGCTAGTGTGCGCTAAAAATGCTAGTATGCCTTTGTAAACAGGGTCCATAGCAAAAAAAACACAGGGAAGCACTCTGAATCAACTAAGGCATAAACTGACCACCTATACTGTAATATCCATCATCAAGTGTGCCTGTACAAAGCTAAACTCAAACCTAAGGATGAGAGATCTATATTTATAATCCAGGCAGGGGCTTAGCTATGTGGGGCCACGGGGGCCTGGGCCCCCATAGATTTGGTCCTGGACCCCCCTGCCAATGACCCTCTCGACCCCCCTCCCACCGCCAACCCTCCCCCGCCATCGCCGTGGGCTACCTTTGCTGGAGGGGAACCCCAACCCCCGCCAGCCGAGGTCCTCTTGCTTCTCACGGAAGGCTTCGTTCTGTTTCTGACGTCCTGCATGTTGTACATTCTTTCGCTTATTCTGCCTGTGGTAGTTAACCAATGAGATTTCAAATTTACCGCCCCTTTGTCACGTGCCAATTGGCTTCCATATTCCATGCATGCGCTTATGCGGAATCTTTCCTGTAGAGAAGTGGTCTTAAACCATGCATATAAGCGAATCTTGCACTTATTAGTGGTGCGCTAAACCGAAGTTTGTCCCCATAGAAATTGATGGCGCCAAAAACGGGACCGAAGTACGACATGCAGTTAAACAGAGCATGTGCTTATCTGATATGCACTTAAATGGAGTGCACTGTGTGTGTATATATATATATATATATATATATATATATATATATACACACACACACACACACTTCTGAATGAAAAGGTACAAGGTTGAGGGATATTTTTATTATTTTAACATAATTGAAAGTATATTTCCAATGCTTGACCTTTAAGAACAATTAGCTTACTATCTTTCCCCCATAATTAATATGTCACACTGAAAACTTAAAAATTGATTTAATATATTCATCCCAGTAAAAACAAGATTCTGAAGAATACATTTAATGCTGATTCTCAGCTTCCACAAAGATGGATAATTTAATCTTTGTCATTGGGCTGTCTCTGTCATGGAGAGCAATGGATGTTCTGTTCTCGACTGATGACTATATAGAAATTAATATTAGTAAAAAGTGTCCATTTACTGTTTCACCTTCTAACCTAAAGGTGACATCTATGATGGATTCCATGCCAGGATATGGATTTATCTTAAAAATAGGGTAATTACACGGTGGATGCATTGGTGGCATAATGACATTGTGGGCTTTTATTAGAGGATTGCATTTGGATTTAGCTCATGCCTATCTCAGTAGCTCATAGCAAGTTACATTCAAGCACAGTAGATATTTTTCTGTCCGTGGAGAGTTTATGATCTAAGTATGTACCTGAGTTACTAGAAGATTCAGAGTCTTGCCCAAGATCTCAAGAAGTGGCCGTAGGATTTGAACTTGGCTTCCCTGGTTCTCCGCCTTCTTTTCTAACCATTAGGCATATTAAAGACCCCTTTTACCAAGCTGCAGCAAAAGCGGGTAAAAGGTAGGTCTTTCTTTTTTTAAAGAAATGGCCATGTGGCAAGTGTTTCACTTGCCACACAGCCGTTTTGGGGGAAACCTTACAACCACCCATTTATGTGGCGGTAAGGGTTCCCACGTTAACCCAGCAGTAACCAGGCAGCATGTGGCACTGACCAATTACTCTGGGTACACGCCGGCACTACAAAAATAAATATATTTTTTGTAGCGCCGGACATGAATGGTGTGCTGGGGGTGGGAAGTACCACCAGGCTGCTGCAGTAGCCCAGCAGTACTTCCTTTTAAGCGACTTTGTAAAAGGGGCCCTAACTAATGGCATGAATGACATCCTAGAAGTCTCTACTTTGGTAAAGAAAACTCATAACTCCTTAGAAATAAATAATGAAAAAACAATCATAATAATCATGGTGGTCTTTCAACAGGGGAAATTTTGTTCATTATCTTTATAAAAACAAAAAAATAAAGGCCATTATTTTTTAACCTGCTTAAGGGCCCTGTTTACTAAGCAGCATTATAGGCACGTTAATGTTTTTAACACACGCATGTATGTGCCTACAATGTCCCTATAGGCGCCTACATGGCTAACGCGTGCGCTAAGTGTAGGCGCGTTAAAAACACTAACGTGCCTTAGTAAACAGGACCCTAAATGTTTTAATGGAGGTTTTTAATGGAAGAAGTATCTAGTCAAATACTCAAGGACTAACACCAGCTGTACATACTATAACAAGGCTTGTTTATCCACTCCTACTCTAGCTGAGATCATTTTCATGCACCGTTTCTGACTCCACTTGCAATTTCCTAAAACTAAATAAGAGCAAAACTAAGGGCTCCTTTTACAAAGCAGTGCTACTGATTAGTGTGTGCTGATGGGTCCTTTTACCAAGCTGTAGTGAAAAAAGGCCCTGCACTAGCGGTGGCAGCTGCTTTTGCTGCATACTGCAGCCCTTTTTACCGCAGTGAGTAAAAAAGGCTGAAAATATCCATGGCCATGCTGTAAGATTGTTCTTGCCATGTGACCATGTTAGGGGAGCACTTACCGCCATCCATTAAGGTGGCAGTAAGGGCTCCTGTGCTAACCCGGCAGTTATCAGGTAGCACGTGGCACTGCATTACAGCTGGGTTAGCACTGTGCTAAAAAATATGGGCTGATTTTTCCTAGCATTGGTAAGGAAGCTATGCACCTGGGAGCAATTTCTGAAGTCCACTGCAGTGCCCCCTAGGGTGCCCAGTTGGTGTCTTGGCATGTGAGGAGGACAACTGCACTACGAATGCTGGCTCCTCCCACGATCAAATGCCTTGGATTCGGTCATTTCTGAGATAGGCGTCCTCAATTTCCATTATGGCCAAAAATCAGGGACGACCATTTCTAAGGATGACTATCTCTAAGGTTGACCAAATTTCGCGATTTGGGCGTCCCCGACCGTATTATTAAAATGAAAGATGGACGCCCATCTTGTTTCAAAAATACGGGTTTACCCACCCCTTCGCCAGGACAGCCTGCGAGAACGTTCTTAGGAAAACTTGGGTGCCCCTTTCGATTATGCCCCATCCACATGGTTTACAATTTCTATTAAACGTACTTTGCACTGTCCCTAATGAGCTCACAATCTAAGTTATATATTGTATCTGGTTCCCAAGGATCTCAACCCACTGCTGACTACTAGGCAGCAGTGGGAATTGAACACGTTTCCCCAGGTCTGTAACCTGCTGCACTAACCATTAGGCTACTCTTCCCAGTGCTTTTTTTGTGCCGGTACGCAACGGTACCGCGTACCAGCCCCTTTCCCCCCCATCCGCTCCCCTGCCCTCCCCCTCCAGCCATCCATGCCCATCCCATGATTCCATTCGCTCCCCTGCCCCCCTCCAGCCATCCCGTGATTCCCTTCGCTCCCCTGCCCCCACCAGCCATCCATCCCCACCCCGCGATTCCCTTTGCTCCCCTGCCCGGCATCCATACCCACTCCGCGATTCTCCTTGCTCCCCTGCCTCCGTCGCAGCTACTGTAGTGAAAGGCCATCAGCCTTCCCTTTGTTTCCTGTCGTGTCCCACCCTTGCGCAATGACGTCAGAAGAAGGTGGGGCACTGACAGGAAATGAAGGGAAGGCTGATGGCCTTTCACTACAGCAGCTGCGATGGAGGCAGGGGATCAAGGAGAATCGCAGAGTGGGTACAGATGCCGGGCAGGGGAGCGAAGGGAATCGCGGGGTGGGGATGGATGGCTGGGGGGGGCAGGGGAGTGAAGGGAATCACGGGATGGGTATGGAGGGCTGGAGGGGGCAGGGGAGTGAAGGGAATCGCAGGATGAGTATGGATGGCTGGAGGGGGGGCAGAGGAGACAAGGGAATTGCTGGGTGGGTATAGATGGCTGGAGGGGGGACAGGGGAGCCAAGGGAATCGCTGGGTGGGTATAGATGGCTGGAGGGGGGGAAAGGGGAGCCAAGAGAATCGCTGGGTGAGTATAGATGGCTGGAGGGGGGCAGGGGAGCGAAGGGAATCACGGGATGGGTATGGAGGGCTGGAGGGGGGGCAGGGGAGCGAAGGAAATCATGGGATGGGTATGGAGGGCTGGAGGGGGGCAGAGGAGTGAAGGGAATTTCGGGGTGGGTATGGATGGCTGGAGGGGGGCAGGGGAGCGAAGGAAATCGCAGGGTGGGTATGGATGGCTGGAAAGGGAACAGGGGAGCAAAGGGAATCACGAGATGGGTATGGATGGCTGGAGGGGGGCAGGGGAGCGAAGGAAATTGCGGGGTGGGGAAGGATGGCTGGAGGGGGGCAGGGGAGCCAAGGGAATCGCTGGGTGGGTATAGATGGCTGGAGGGGGAGGGACAGGAGAGCCAAGGGAATCGCTGGGTGGGTATGGATGGCTGGAGGGGGGGGCAGGGGAGCCAAGGGAATCACTGGGTGGGTATGGATGGCTGGAGGGGGGGGCAGGGGAGCCAAGGGAATCACTGGGTGGGTATGGATGGCTGGAGGGGGGCAGGGGAGCCAAGGGAATCGCTGGACATGGGTGGATGGAGGGGGGGCAGGTGAGAGGAGGGTTGCAGGACATGGATGGACATCATCCCAAGGTCCCTCTCCTGATCTGAGAGTGGTATAGAAAATTTTAATGCATGATTTAAAAAAAACATGCACAGTAAAATCATCATTGTAAGCATTTCTTAATTGCAAAGGAGCGAAGGAGGAAGCAGTACATATTCCAGTGCAAAATAACAAAACTGCAGAATCAAGTGCTGCCTTATATTACTAACTAGTAAAAAAAGGCCCGTTTCTGTAGGCAAGGAAACGGGCCTTAGGCAGGCAATCCCCCCCCCCCCCTGTGCTACGGCCCCCTCGAACCCACCCCCTCCCGCGAACCTGTCAATCCCCCCCCCACCCCGCCAGAACGCCGAAAACTGCCGCCGCCGTTGTTGTGCTACCTTCCCTTCCCTTCCCGTAGGTTGTTCAATCATCTTCTTAGAAAGTTTAACTCCGTGCGTCTGGACGCACGGAGTTAAACTTTCTAAGAAGATGATTGAACAACCTACGGGAAGGGAAGGGAAGGTAGCACAACAACGGCGGTGGCAGTTTTCGGCGTTCCGGCGGGGGTGGGATCGAGAGGTTCGCGGGAGGGGGTGGGTTTCGAGGGGGCCATAGCGCGGGGGGAGGTGACAGCTGATTCCGAGGCAGTAGGAGGAGTAGGGAAACACGCTGCGCGTGTTTCCCTACTCCTCCCCTTGCCTTGCAATCAGCTGTGTTGACGTCAGTGACGTCCTGCGTGTCTGCCTGGCAGACCACTTGCAGCCAGGGACCCACAGTCCCAAGCATGGAACGTTGGAGGTGAGAATTATTATATAGGAAGTGGTTATTTTCAAGAAGAGAAAATAAATTGCAGAATCCCAGAAATGACACAGCTAGCAAAAACTGACTAATAACTATAGCCAGATAGGAAGACAAAAGTACAGTGAAATCTCGGTTTTCATTGACGTCGGATTTCGTCGTTTTCGGTTATCGTCAATTTTTTTCGCGAAATTTTTGTCTCGGTTTTCGTCGGTCGCCTCGGAATTCATCAGTAAATGCCATGTTAAATGTTCATTTATTGCTAGTGATTTGAGGGCGTGCGCAGGAGGTGGGTGTGTTTACATCATGTGTGTTAATTGCATTGGCTGGCTGTTGGTGTGGAAGGCATGGGATATTTCTAGTGCCACTCCCCCCTTCCCTTTGTTCCTGTTTGCATTTGTTTAGCGTTTTTGAAGGGCGGGAGCAGGAGGTGGGTGTGTTTTACATCATGTGTGTTAATTGCATTGGCTGGCTGTTGGTGTGGAAGGCATGGGATATTTCTAGTGCCACTCCCCCCTTCCCTTTGTTCCTGTTTGCATTTGTTTAGCGTTTTTGAAGGGCGGGAGCAGGAGGTGGGTGTGTTTAAGTGTGTGGGATCATTAGAGAGAGGCTGGTGGAGGAAGTGTGTGTTGGAGATCCGTGAGGGCGGGACGGGATAGCGATTTGCGGATGTGGTGCGTTGAAAGTAGTTGCTGGTTGGGGATGTGCACTGGGGGGTAGGTGGAGGTAAGCGGGGCAGGGGAATCCAGAGTTCTCTTGATCGGGGCGCTGATTTGCCCTTAGTAGCTTGTTGGCGCTGTTACAGCCTGTTATAATATCTGAAGCGTTGTGTGACGTGCCGTATCATCATTTATATAGTAGGATTAGTCTTTTTATTCATTTAAAAGAATTTAAAATAAATTACCTCGGTTTTCGTCATTTTCGGTTTTCGTCGATTATTTTCAGACGAATTATCAACGAAAACCGAGGTTTCACTGTATATGTACATTACTAAAAACTCTGTAGATATTTGACATGCCATACCTTCCAAAATACATCTTTAAACAAATTGTATGGAAATCTGTAGTCTACCTTAATAAAAGTATGTTTTGTATGCTACAGATTTCTTAAAAGAATGTTGTTTTATCTATATGTATGTATAGATATAATAACCCTCAGTCCTGATAAGACAGAACCTTTAAATTCTGCTGGGTTAGCATAGCAGATGGGCATGCATAACATGAAACCTACTGGTAAATTATTAAACTGCTATTCTCATTTTTTGGATGAGTAACATGTGGAAACTAATAAAATTTGAATTAAAATAAACCTGGAGTATTCTTTGTTTTTCAGTTGTTTTAATTTCCATCTCTCATGTTCCTTTCCAGAGGCTGGTTTCGATCTATTACATATAGTACCTGTCTAGTTTCTGATCCTTATATTTCAGTGTTCATTGATGCTTGCAGATGCTGAAGGTTTTAGATTCTGCAAAAATGCTGCAGAAAATCTTTTGTTATGTTCATAAAATAAACTTGGCCTAGTCTCTGTTATGAGTAGAGAGAAACCTTATATGAGCCTCAAGAGGTGTTTATATGAGCAAAACCCATCAAAACAATTAAAGAGTAGTTTCCATTATCCTTATCCACAATAGATACGTTTGAAAAAATGATTATTTTTTTTCCTGGTATGCATAAACAAGTACTTCCTTAGCCATGTTTTTACTGCTGTGGCTTTTTAAAGTAGGAATATGCCTTGTTTTCTGTTCAGATCCACAGTTTACAAGCACATGTCTACTGAATTGTATTTGGAGGTGGATTTAACAAGATTTTTCATCATCCGCCTTTTGTGGCAAAGTACTGTATATATAGCATGTCTGCTTTTTTTTTTTTAATTAAGTCTGTTTTTAATTGATGTGGAGCAGCACGTTAGAAAAGACATACAAATCAGAATTGAGACATGCAGATTGGGATATCTCAAGTTCCACTAGTATTTTAGAACAGGATCTTCTGGAGAAATAGATATTTATGCGCTAGTTATGTGCAACAGGAACATCCATTTTAGAATCAAATTGGGCACATAATCATTAATGCTCCAGCACATAAACTTTTAAGTTATGAAATAGCAACATAAACATTTACATACCAGAACATAAATGCTTATGTCATCTATTTTAGAAACATAGGGATTGATATTCAAAGCGATTTAATAGGCTAGACATGACTCCTGGCCAATGAAATTGCTTGTTCGAAGCTATCCACTGACATTCATCTGCACTTAACCAGTTAATGAGTCTGAATGTCACCACAGACTGCAAAAGTGAAAGCCAGCTATTATGTATGCAGTCCAGGAGCAGAGTTGGCACTTATGCAGTTAGGTGCCGATATTAAACACTTAACTGCCAAAGGGGTTCTTTTACTACACATGCTTACCATGTGGGAAAATGCATTACAGAGGGGCGTGCTGAGGTGTCCTGTGGTAGTGTTGGCATCTGCACACACTTCCCAGGTGGCTACATTAGGGCTTAGCACACCTTAGTAAAAAGGCCCGTTACAAAAGACTGGTGCAAGTAAATTGCCAAAGAACAGGTGCATGAACATTTCATAGGGATCAAGGGGAGACGTTATCAATAAGGGCAAGAGTTAAGACATGTTATTTTACTATTAGCGTCAATTATCAGTAACTAGATTTCATATGAGTTAGTGGTAAAATAACACATCTTAATGGTAGCCTATGTTCACAATTATGAACCTAAATTTTTTATGCTGATTTAAACACATTTACCATTTTCCTTAAGAAAAACAAAACTCAGATTATTCGGTCTTGGAATAACTATTACCAATAGATGACAATTCAAATTTTCATTATAGACTTATGGTAGATGAGCATTAAACTGGTTACAGCAATCAAGGAGAATGGTTTGCTTTCACTGTTATTAATGATACAGATATCATCTCTAATAAGCTGAACCTTTTCCTGGTAACAGATACAATCTCCCTGAAGTGAATTATTTCCTGGAAAGTTTAAAGGAGCCTTTCCCTGAATCCCCTACAGTATTTTCAGTTCCTGAAAGGGAACCCAGTCAAACAAATTAATCAGATTAGTCTGACAAGACCTTCCTATAGTAAACCCATGCTGTCTCAGGTCCTGTAATACATTGGATTCCAGTAACCTCTCTATCCTCTGTTTTAGAAGCTTTTCCATTAATTACTCACCACAGAGGTAAGACTAACTGGCCTGTAGTTTCCAATCTCCTCCTTACTTCCACTTTTTTGGAAAGGGACCACATATGCCCTTCTCCAGTCCTCCAGGACCATTCCCAACTCTAAAGAAGCATTGAAAAGGACAGACAGCAGAGCCACCAGCACTTCCCTAAGTTCCTTCAGTATCCTCAGATACATCCCATCCAATCCCATTGCTTTTTCTACCATTAGTTTACCTAGCTCCCCATGAACACAGTCTTCTGAAATTTGGTCAAAGTCTACCACACATCCATTCCTATTAGCATTTGTCTTCTGTGGTCCCACTCCCAGCCTTTCATCTGTGAACACAGAACAGAAATATTTATGGTCATTACCAACCTATTTGACCAAAACAACTACAATAGTTTCACAATTGACAGCACTTCATTCCCCATTGACAATAATTGGAAAATTCTAGGTATAATTATAGACAAACGTTTAACATTTGATACTCAAGTTTCCTCAGTAATCACAAAATTTTTCAGGTCTCCTTGGAAACTAAAAAGGATCAGACCCTATTTCGCATCATAAACATTCAGACTAATTGTACAATCATTAACATTATCCCAATTTGATTATTGTCATGCCATATATGCTGGCTATTAGGAATACCTGTTGAAAAAACTCCAAACAGCTCAAAACACTGCAACCAGGTTCATATATAAACTCTCTCGTTTTGAAAGTGCCTCCCCTTTATTAATCAAATTACACTGGCTTCCCATCAAAGCGAGAATCACCTTCAAATTATGTACCTTTATCTTTCAAATACTAAATGGCACAGCTCCAGACTATATGGTACCATTAATAAACTTACCTCAAAGAAACACTAAATATGAGGCAAGAAATTATCTCAGACTACACCTCCCAAATTGCAAAAAAGTGATCTACAAAATTGTGCACTCTTCAGACTTCACTTACTTAGGAACCAAATGGTGGATCTCCTTACCACCCAAAACAAGAAATATACAGAAATATCTTACAGTCTGCAAAATCCTCAAATCATTCCTATTCAAACCCTCACAAAGAACGACCATGTCTCAAACAATTAATCATTACCTGAATTGGTTATTACTCTATTTACCATTAACTTTCTCTTTGCTTCATGTACAATTTCTCATTCATAATAGATTTTCTAAATGTTAAACATCAATAGCTATCCCATTATGTTTATGATATTGTATTGTAAAATTGGATTCTTACGACAAATTACTTTCTTATGCATTACTCTTTGTTATGTATCCTACACTGTTTATTGTAACCCACATTGAACTCAAACTTGTTTGGGATAATGTGGGATATAAATGTCACAAATAAATAAATAATGAGCAATTCTGCTTTATAGTTATCAGCTTCTACGTTTTGCTCCCCTTCACCTTTGAGCCTCACAATGCCACTTTTGCACTTCCTCTTATCACTTACATATCTAAAGAATGTCTTGTCCCCCGTTTTTATCTTATTGGCTATTTCTTCTTCCATTTTAATCTTTACTTGCCTGACTACTATACAAGCTTCTCATAGCTTTTCCAGGTATTGTAGTCTTCTTTTAGTGATGCCTTGTAATTTATGAAGGCTAAACTCCTTTTCCTTACCTTGTCCTCTTAGTTTTATTTACTTTCCTAACAAAAAGGTTTGTTGCCCTTAAAATAGCTCTTTCAGTTTTGCCCACTGCTTTTCTACTTTGCCCATCTGTTCCTATCCAGCTAAAAACTCCTTTAGGTATTCCCCCATCTTGACAAATTTGGTTTGTTTGAAGCCTAGAACCTTCAGCTTTCAATAAACCCTCTCCATGCATGTCTTAATCTTGAACCATACAGTGATCACTAGATGACAAATAATCACCCACTGTAACATCAGACACACTCTCCCCATTTGTGTCAGGTCTAGTATGACTCATCCTACGTGCGTTCCATTACCAGTTGCTGACAGGGCCCTGTGACACTCTAACCCCATCATAGGTTTCCATAGTAACAAGAAGCCCACACAAGCAAAAGTGGTGGAGTGTCACAGGTCCTTATCAATGCAGGAAGGCTTGCAAGCTCCATGCTCAACCCCAGGTTTAGGAATTGCTGCTTCTGTTCAAGACCTACTGCTCCTGTAGAGGCAAATATGAGGGGAAAATCTGTACCAGTTATTAACAGCAAATAATCACTATGTCTAGA
This sequence comes from Microcaecilia unicolor, assembly GCF_901765095.1. Taxonomy (NCBI): domain Eukaryota; kingdom Metazoa; phylum Chordata; class Amphibia; order Gymnophiona; family Siphonopidae; genus Microcaecilia; species Microcaecilia unicolor. Next base: position 297,671,372 of record NC_044035.1, on the reverse strand, counting down.
AGATGAAAGTTGACAAACTCAGGAATAACCTAAGCAATCAATTCTTCACAGAAAGGGTAGTGAATGCATGGAATGGTCTCATAGTGGACATGGTGGAGACAAAAATCACCTGAATTTAAGAAAGTGTAATACCCCGACCCCAAGAATGATCAAGCTCTACTTTACTGGATGTTAGCAATCATGACCATTACCTCGAGTTTGTCATCAATCTGGATGAGTGTATACCTCGTACATCCAGGTAAAGGAAAAATAGTAACTAAAATACAGGATTTTCTTCAGTCAGTGAACAAACTGCAATTGATATATAAGTTCTTTGTTATCTACTGAAATTGGAACTCAGATGCAATTGTGAACATTTACTAAATAAAATATGAATTTTCTTACATAAATTATCAAAATTGTCTAATTTCCAAAATTTCACATTTAGCAAACCTTTCTTTTAAAGTTACTTGTTTTTTTCCCTCTACGGGAACAACAGGTTTCCCTAAAACACTAAAGATTACTTTAATCTAGACTTCAAAAACTCTGTCAGATAAGTACCAATGGATTTTATTTCCCAACTACTCTTTTGTTCGTGATGCAGCTTAATCCTCTTTTTCAGGAAATTATTCAATCCACCCAATATTTAAAGCTATTTAGCTAGCCAGGAATGGCTACTGGCAGGTTAAATGGCACTTAATTGGCTATCCAATGATATTCATCATGAGATCGCAGGCTATCTCCTGCTGAATATTGCCAGTTAGCTCTTAGCAGATAATCGGTTATATCATGCGATATAACTCGCTATCCACTAATATTCAGCACATTGCTGGCTAAGGGGTCCTTTTACTATGGCGTACTAACGGATTTAGTATGCGCTAACGATTAACGCACACTAAATGATAAGATGCCCATAGGAATATAATGGGCATCTTAGAATTTAGCGTGTGCTAATTGTTAGCTCATGCTAAGTCTGTTAGTACACCTTAGTAAAAGAATCCCTAAGTTTGGCAGCCAAATAAGGCCACCAAAATAGCAGATATCTTTGACCAGTTTAAACTTAACCAGCTATCACTGAATATCGGCTTGGCCAAAAATATCCAGGCTCAGTGCCCAGCTAACTCCCATGGTTTGTAAATCAGGCCCATTGTATTTAATTTTTCTCCCTCTTTTACAGGTTCAACCGTGACCCCTGAACTTCAAGAGCCCAGATTTTCTCAAGTAAGTATTACTTTAGTTTAGAGCAATGATGATTTGTGATGAAATTGTCATCCTTTTGGGATGTCATGTTATATGATAATTGAGGGGCGAAAGGTTACTATTTTAGTTTTTGGTAAGGCAATTGTATATGTTTCTTAAGTAGAGGAGTGTGGTAGCCGTGTTAGTCCACTCTTAAGGTTATCAATAGAAATCAAACAAAATAAAACATGGAAAAGAAAATAAGATGATACCTTTTTTATTGGACATAACTTAATACATTTCTTGTTGGCAACCTTCGAAAGCTAATCAAGAAATATATGTTTCTTGAAATGTATCATCCTAGATTTTCTTGATCTAGTATCTTGGATTGTAATCCACTATGAACTACGTAGCTGGCTTTAGCAGGCTAAAAGTAAACTAACAATAACTGTAACTGTATCCACTTAAATACAGTCTGTCTTGGTTTGGTCTTTGTTCTCTGTTTTGGTGGAACCCTTCTCCAATGTTCTGCATTGATTTCTCCAGGCTCTGGAAAGCTACTATCCTATTCTTTAAAGAACTCAAATGAGAAAAACTTTAATTTCATATCACTTTATTTAAAGAACCTTATCAATGGGACACAATACATTTTGGATGGGCCCCTAGCTAATTAAAAGAAATTTAAATTCCAGTTCCCTAAATACAAAGGCCTGTTCTTATCATTGAACTCTAATCCACAGAACAGCACCAGGGTTGCTTCTCATTCCAGCATCAGCACTGTCACAGCACTCAAATGCAGGCTCCCTTGTGAGCACAGATTCACACATTTATGGTCCTCAGGTTACCTTTCCCTATAGGCCAAGATGCACTAAAGACTCGTTAAAAGACTCGTTAAAGCCCTTTCCTTACTGATTCCCTTAGCAAATTGGTAAGGAATGGTGTAAAAAAGGATCACAGTGGACGTCGTGTCCCTCGACTGACTGACCTCTGGAACTTGACCGCTCCCGCTATCCTCATACCGGGGCCTCCTCTGGAGACGGACGCCTGCTCCACTCAGCTTTCTTTTCGAGTTCTCTAGTCCTCCAGAACCTTCCTGTAGTCAGTGGGCCTTTCTGCACCCTTTCCTGGGGGGATACAATTATTGCCTGTCCTTGTCTTCCTGGGGGTTATTCCACCCTCAGGACTCTCTAGGCTAGTGCCCTTTGTAAACCCCCCCCCTACCGGAGCCTTCTCTGGTGTGCCTTGGTCCTCTAGGGGCTCCTGCCTGGCCTCACCAGCCTTTTACCACAGGGAACCACCTTGAAACCAGATTTCTATGTGGTTGCATTCATTCCGGCCTCTAGGTTTGGTCTTCCCCTTTTCCTCAGGGTGACCTCTTCCTTAATCGGCAGTCCTGGTCCTGCCTCTCCGCTGTATCCCCTGGTAACCGCCCCTCCCCTTTTCCAGCTCTCTAGGTGGGGCCCCCCAGGTCCCTCTTTTCTGGGGAGATAGCCCAGCTTCTTCGGCTGGCCCAAAACAATATGCAAATTAGCCAGTTACATGTAAATTCAGTTTATTAGCTCGGTTATAGTCTTTTCTTGGAACCTGGCTTTCCCATTCTCATTCTGACTGAGATTCACCCCCCTGAGACCATTCCCTGAGGACATCTGGGTCTCAGGGTACAACAGCCTCCTCCCCTGGATGGAACCTTCTTTTATTCACATTAACCTTACGGTCCCATCCTCCACCCCACGGCTGTTTGTTCTGTTTCAGTAGCAATTGTGCATAACAAGCATATCCATTGCCTGGCCCCCCCACCAGGTAAGTACCTCTTTGCCTTTGGAGGGAATCTTCTCCTGATCTCTCCCTTGAGCTCTACTTCAGCCAGCCTCTTTCTTCAGTCCCTGGCTTATAATTCTCCAGTTCTGGATGTTGCAGGTCCCCCCATCTTCTCTCCTCTCCCTTGGCTTAGAGGATGCTTTTATAGGGTCTCCAATAATCCATCCCACCTCTCTTTAGGCCTCTCCCCCTGCTTCCAGAAAGGTCTGCACCCAGAACTCTCTCCACCTTTCCAGCTTCCACTCAGAGAGTCCCCCTGGTGGCCTCCCCAGGGAAGTATAGGTCCTATGCCACGAGCACCCCCTAGCTGTTCCTTCTGGTCACTACCATGGACTATACTCTTAGGCTCCCTCTAGTGGCCAGAATGGGCATTTTCCCGGTTTTTAGTGGGAGAGTGCCCTCTGGCGGCCTCCTCCTGTAAGGGCAGGCTCTGTGTTTATTACATACCCCCACCCTTAAGATATTGCTGCTCCCTCAAATCTCTTCTTTGAGGTGCAGCAATTCCTGACTCCCCTAACTCATCTCGGGGTCAGGTTTCTTCTCTCCCCTATCACTTAGGAGGGATTCTCAAGAAGGCTTTGTACCCAGTGGTCCGCCTTACCACAAAGGCTCTGCTTTGCTCTAGGGGACCTTCCTCTGTAACCCCTAGAAACTCAAAAATCCCTAATCCTTTCTTTCTACGCCTTCCTAGGCCTCGGCGTCTAATCTCTTCCCCTACTTTCCTAGCCCACGGGTACACCCCCTTCTTCACTGTGGGTTTCTGGCGTACTTTCTTATGGCCGGGTTTCCTTACCACACCAGGGCAATTTCTAGGCCTACCCTCCTGTTGTCTACCACCCTGGGCTGTACTTCTGCGCCCACTAGGCCCTGACTGACCTTTGTGGGTTGTGTGTAGGGTTCTAAGTCTCCTTTTCCCTGAGACTTTTAAGTGTTTCCTATTCCTCCCTTTTGGACTAGGATAACCACTTTTAGCACAAGACTCCCCCCAGCCTCTGGGTGATCTAGCCTCTCCCTGGCACCCTTCCTGAGCTGGGGTCCCCTTCCTAGGAGCTCTTTCATTCCCCAACTCTATTGTGCAGTATCTGGGCCTTAGGATCAACCCTTTCTTCTGGGACCTGAACCTTTCCCTCCCCTGGGCAGCCTCTTCCCTTTTCTGCTTGCCCTTCTGGGGTTTTTCACACTCCTTAAATTTCACCCCACCCCTCCGTGTGGGTTTAACAGGGCCCTTCGGACTCTCCCTATCCTGGCCCCTACTCCTGGACCGGAGTTTACTTAATTTAACACCTCCTGGGTCATTCTGACTCTCCCTATCCTGACCCTTACTCATGGGTAGGAGTTGACTGACCCCTCTTGGGCGCTCCTTCCCCTTGAGCTTCTCCTGTAGGCCTACAATGCAGGAGTGGGCTTCCTGGAGCTCTCTTAACCTCCCTTGCCCATCCTGGAAGAGCACATCAACTGCTAGGGTCAGCACTCTGCACTTCTCTTCCATGGCCTCCCTGCATCTTTCTGCCCTTTCTGTGGTCTCTTTGGCTTGCTGTCTCTCTACAGCCCACTCAGCTTGGGTCTGCTGCAAGGCCACCATTAACTCTACCACAGCTCTATCATACCCCTGCTGTACTTCCCTCAGCTGGCTTTCCTGCTGGCCCTTTAATTCTCCCAGCCAAGCCTTTACCTGGGTTAAACTCCCCCTCAGCTCTCTTATAGCTGTGTGCTGTAGTTTACCCATCTCCCTAATAGTTTCCCTCAGGGCCTCCCGCTCTTCATGCCACTCCTGACGAGCATTCTGGAACTCAGCTTTAATTAGGGATACCCTCTGCTCCTGGTCTTGTTGCAACTTGTCTGTGAGGTCCCTTATCTCCTGTTCATGTGTGGACTGCAGCTTAGCTAATTGGGTCTCCCTCAAGGCTTGGGTCTCTTTCAGGGTAGTTGTAAGCTGGGCTACTTCTGCTTCCCTTTCCTCCCTTAGCTTAACTTCTGTGCGCAGCTCAGCCCTAACCGCGGCTAGCAGTGCCTCACAGCCTTCCTTCTGCCTAAGGGACTCTGCCAGTTTGGCCTCTAAGGCCTGCATTGAAGCAGCCATCTCCTCCTTACAAGCTGACTCGAATAGGACCCATCTCTGTTCATTCTCCCTCAGACTATTCTCCATCATCTTCTGGGACGCCTCCTGCTGCTGCAATATATATCCCACCACTGCCACCATTTGTAAAAAAAGGATCACAGTGGACGTCGTGTCCCTCGACTGACTGACCTCTGGAACTTGACCGCTCCCGCTATCCTCATACCGGGGCCTCCTCTGGAGACGGACGCCTGCTCCACTCAGCTTTCTTTTCGAGTTCTCTAGTCCTCCAGAACCTTCCTGTAGTCAGTGGGCCTTTCTGCACCCTTTCCTGGGGGGATACAATTATTGCCTGTCCTTGTCTTCCTGGGGGTTATTCCACCCTCAGGACTCTCTAGGCTAGTGCCCTTTGTAAACCCCCCCCCTACCGGAGCCTTCTCTGGTGTGCCTTGGTCCTCTAGGGGCTCCTGCCTGGCCTCACCAGCCTTTTACCACAGGGAACCACCTTGAAACCAGATTTCTATGTGGTTGCATTCATTCCGGCCTCTAGGTTTGGTCTTCCCCTTTTCCTCAGGGTGACCTCTTCCTTAATCGGCAGTCCTGGTCCTGCCTCTCCGCTGTATCCCCTGGTAACCGCCCCTCCCCTTTTCCAGCTCTCTAGGTGGGGCCCCCCAGGTCCCTCTTTTCTGGGGAGATAGCCCAGCTTCTTCGGCTGGCCCAAAACAATATGCAAATTAGCCAGTTACATGTAAATTCAGTTTATTAGCTCGGTTATAGTCTTTTCTTGGAACCTGGCTTTCCCATTCTCATTCTGACTGAGATTCACCCCCCTGAGACCATTCCCTGAGGACATCTGGGTCTCAGGGTACAACAGCCTCCTCCCCTGGATGGAACCTTCTTTTATTCACATTAACCTTACGGTCCCATCCTCCACCCCACGGCTGTTTGTTCTGTTTCAGTAGCAATTGTGCATAACAAGCATATCCATTGCCTGGCCCCCCCACCAGGTAAGTACCTCTTTGCCTTTGGAGGGAATCTTCTCCTGATCTCTCCCTTGAGCTCTACTTCAGCCAGCCTCTTTCTTCAGTCCCTGGCTTATAATTCTCCAGTTCTGGATGTTGCAGGTCCCCCCATCTTCTCTCCTCTCCCTTGGCTTAGAGGATGCTTTTATAGGGTCTCCAATAATCCATCCCACCTCTCTTTAGGCCTCTCCCCCTGCTTCCAGAAAGGTCTGCACCCAGAACTCTCTCCACCTTTCCAGCTTCCACTCAGAGAGTCCCCCTGGTGGCCTCCCCAGGGAAGTATAGGTCCTATGCCACGAGCACCCCCTAGCTGTTCCTTCTGGTCACTACCATGGACTATACTCTTAGGCTCCCTCTAGTGGCCAGAATGGGCATTTTCCCGGTTTTTAGTGGGAGAGTGCCCTCTGGCGGCCTCCTCCTGTAAGGGCAGGCTCTGTGTTTATTACAATGGGCATATATCAAGGACTAGGAATGCAAATGAGCTGCTCATTGTAGCTCACTTGCATTCTCTATTCCATCATTAAACAGTCCCGGTCGAGCATGCGCAGAGCAGCCAAGCGTTATGCTGGCTGCTCTGTGCATGCGAAGGATGTCCTTTATGGACGTCCTTCACTATATATAAAAAAAAAGATGAGCTGTGCCTATGGATGTCCTTTGCCCCCCCCCCCCCCCCCCCCCCCCGAGATCGCTGCCACTCCCCCTCCCCCTGCATTGAAATGACAGCTTCCTGCAGCCCTGACGATCTTGGGGGGTGAAGGATGTCCATAGGTACAGCTTGTCTTTTTATATATATATATTTTATTTTAGTTACATTTGTACCCTGCGCTTTCCCACTCATGGCAGGCTCAATGTGGCTTACATGGGGCAATGGAGGGTTAAGTGACTTGCCCAGAGTCACAAGGAGCTGCCTGTGCCTGAAGTGGGAATTGAACTCAGTTCCTCAGGACCAACGTCCACCACCCTAACCACTAGGCCACTCCTCCACTCTCATATAGTGAAGCACATCCATAAAGGATGTCCCTGATGAGCACTTTTTCCCCAATTTTTTTTGTAACATTTATAGACGTTTTTCAATCTTGCGCAGCCCTAACGACAGGTACAGACCTCTCGTTAGATTTTCCAGCGTTAAGGCAATCGGAAAATGGTAGTGCATCTCATTACAATAGGGTTTCTACACAATTTGCTCATCTGCATTCTATTTTCGTTAGCTGCTACCGTCGTCGGAAAAAGGCTCAGAGAAGCCTTTAGTGCATGCCAGGGTTTACTACTTGCTCATTAATGGCTCGTTAAAGGCTCGTTAAGTTTAGTGCATCTGGCCCTTAACTACTTTAAGGGAAACCTGTTTTAAATAAAACAAATTTCACCCAAACCCCAGTAGATAAAAGAAGCTGTCAAGCACCACCGAAACTAAATTTTTAAAATCTTCCCCCGGAGCCCAAGCACCACATGCCACAAAAGTTACAACTTAAAATAAAAATAAATAAACCAGAGGCCTAAAGGACCTCTTACCTGGCTTCCCATGTCCTCTTCCCCACCATTAATTTTTTTCTGGATGGACCTCTTCCCTCGCCGGTGGCTGCGCATGATTTCCCATGGCAGCTACTGGATACACTTAAAAATGTAGGCCACAGCTTCAATTTGGGCTTACTGGAGTTCCAGGCATCTACCATGCATGTATATGTTTATTACTTGCTATCCCTGTTCCCACTTCAAGTAGCTTTACATATAACAGCTAAAGTTACTTACTTATTTTCCTAATTCACAGTAAGTGTTCTGGAGATTTAAGGGATCCTATTACATATACCCAGTTCTTACCCTGAGCAACAGCGATAAATACATACAAATTATGAAAGCTCACCTTATACAACTATCCTTATCACTACCTTCCTTCTCCCTCTTCCCGTCCTTGATCGTCACACATTACTAACTGTATCTGATATATTGTTACGATAATGTCAACAAATCGATATAAGCCACATTGAGCCTGCAAATAGGTGGGGGAATGTGGGATACAAATGCAATAAATAAATAAATACATTTCCTGAAACCTTCTATTTAGGTTGTTTGTATTTCTTGACTATATTGTAATCTCCACTAAGCAGGAACTCTCTCCAATGTGAATCTCTACAGTGCTACTGTACATTTGTCTAGTAGTACAATAAAAATAATAAGCAGTAGTTGCAGTTGAGTGCAGAATGCTGATTCCTGAAAATATAGTTTCTAATGGTGAGACATATAAATATCATGGGAAAATAAAGGATTGTTTTTACACAGCGGCAACATTGCATAGGGGTTTAAGTATGAATTAAAAAATATTGTGTTGGCTGAATATAATCTTCTAAAAATTAACGGCCCCTTTACAAAGGCGCGGTAGGCTCTATGCGTGTGCAGCTTGTGCCAAAATGAGACTACCACCAGGTTATCACACCCCCCTGGCAGTAATTTCAGATTTGCTGCATGGCCATAATGCCTAGATGATTATTTATTTCCTCCCACGCACAGTGTTTCCGGCGGTAATCACATGTGCAGCGTATGAGCCCTTACTGCTAGATCAATGGGTGGCATTAAGGGCTCAGGACAGTTTTAGGCACATGCTGGTTTCAGTTTTACTGCATGCAATTTTCCCATCCCATTCAAAAAAAGCCCTTTTTTGCAGATGTGGTAAAAACTGGCCCGGCACATGCCAAAAACACATGCCCACACTACCGCAGGCACTTTTTACTAAATAAAGAGTTAAAAAATTACAAGCTAAAAGGGTTTAGATCTGAAAATGTAACGTTGATTTCAAATGTAGATAATGCTTACTCATACTGTCTGTAGTGAGATGCAGGCCCAGGATAAGCAATTATTATTTTCAAAAAACTCATTACTATGTAAAGTAGACACTTCTTAAACCATAAATCCTTTTATGTTATTTTACAAATATAAATCTTTACATGTTCTTCTACTTTCCTAAGACAATTATAACCTTAACCGTTTTTCCTGTAATTTGCAAGGCTGACAGGGCTTCATTTGCTCCTAAATTTAATATTGTCACCATAGCTCTTATCCCATTATAGTCATCATGCCTAAAAGGGAACCTTCATTCCTGCTGGTTAGGGAAAATGCTAGGAACTGAAAATCTGAGTCAGTAATTTCTCAAACTATAATTGCATTGTGAAAGAGAAAAAAAAATCTACAAAATTAGTTAAATCCATGCATTCTAAACTGATCTCTGCTATTATAGTACAATAAACAGTTACTCAAAAACACAAGGGACCTATCCTCTCTCTTTCTCTCTCCACCCCCCTCTTTTTGTTTTCTGGTCTCTGAAAAGAAATCTACTACTGGGTGACATAAAAACAATTTATATTCAGACAGTTAACAGAAAAGAACACAGTGAGCTTTTCAGCTTGTAGCTCAGCCGGCCTGCACTTGGGGAAACATGGTATTGTTATAGTGAACGCTAAACAAGTTATTTCATAAACAAGGGCTCTGAGAACATGTATTTTACTTCTATAATTGACTCATATAACTACTTACTGACACTCAGCAAGCTTTCTAGTATCATTTGTTTCCACATTCTTGGATCAGTGCCATTCTATTGTGTGCTGGCAAAAATTAAAATGTCACGCATATTATTTCCTCTTGTATCAGGCAGACGCCAGCGCACATATGCTGACTGGGGTTAGACATTCCAGAAGATAAAGAAACTTACCATTTTGTGCAAGACATGTTGATTTCCTTGCCACATTCTGTGCAAAAAGTGAAATAAACCATTTATTTCAGGAAGCATATGGTATTAATAAGTTGATCTAATTAATGACAGATTCATGTGTAGCTGAGATGTATTCTTTATTCGAGCTAAAAAAAAAGTTACAAGTTAACATCTCATGTTTAGAAGTTACATTAAGGACTTTACTTAGACCAGCTGTGCTGGGGATCCTGCTTGTTTTTTTTCCGAATTAGTAGCATTGGTTTTAATTAATCTGATGTTGGCACATAGATTGACATTTGCTTGATCCCACCTCACGAGGCTCTCAACCCTCTGCTCTCAAGTGATTCAAACAGTTCTGTGATTTCTATATTCTATTTGTAGTACTGATCTGTCTGCTTTTCCATTCTGGTGTTTTATTCCAGATTGATGTTTTGCCTTTGTTGCCTGATGAAGGTCCACCCTCACATCTCTCTCAGGTGAATTTATCAGCCTTATAAACCCTCAATTCTGTGGTATGACTCCACAGGTGCATGCTAAAGAAGCACACTTAAGGAACATAGTACATCCTTTTGTGTGCTCATTTGTGTGTCTCCAGTTCTCCTCTTCCTTTATTGTCTCCTCTCATCTAGAGGCTGAAAGGAGGAAGAGAAATCTGGTATTTAGTCCCTATTTATGAAGAACAGTAAATACATCATTTCTGATCCTTGCTTCCAGTATATCTTCTTAACATGCACTCCATAATATCTAAATGCACATTAATCCATGATATTATCCTTGAATCTAATAGCTAGACATCCTGTGTGTCACTAATGCCTGCCTGCCCAGTTTCTTCTTCCCTTTTAAGTGCAGGGAACAAAACCTGGGTGGTAGGATGGCCAACTTTTTCTCCAGGAAGCTCTCCTTCATTGTTCTTAATCTTTCTTCTCAAATTTGTTTTAAAGACTTTATTAGTCCTAATCTGTGACTGACCCCCAAAGTAACCTTCTTTTAGTTTACCACCCTCCTGGTTGAACTTAGCTATGGACAGTATCTATGATCACCCAATCTTCTATTGCTCAGTGATTTCAACTTGCAAAGGCTACTCCTTCCTGGCAAGCCTTGGCTTTAAGCCACTTGCTAGATGTTTTTGTTCTCTGTGCATCTATCTTTTTGGTCCATTAAAAAAACACACAAAATCAAGCAATTGGGATTTAGGAGGAGCCAGCATTCTTTATAGACTGACCACACAGACATCCCAGCAGAGCAATGGGGCACCCTATGGAACATCCTATGGGGGCACTGCACTGGGCTTCACATAAAAGCTTCCAGGTACACATCTCACCATTACTCCCTTATATTGTATGGTGAGTCCTTCAAAACCCACCAAAAATCTACCATATCCAACTGTACACCACTACAATGGCCCTTATAGCTGCAGGTGTCACCTATGTGTGGGTACAGTAGTTTTTTTATGAGTTTTGAAGGGTTCACACTTTCCACCACAAGTGTGACAGAGTGAGATATTGGCCTGGGTCCCCTTCTCTACAGCACACTGCACTGACCACTGGGCTACTCCAGGGACCTGCTTGATTCTCTAATAGGACTGGCTATAACATCTGAGGCTATCATAGAGGCTGGTATGTACTGTTTCTTTCACATCTTTGGGAGGTGGGAGAGGATTAGTGATCAATGGGGGAGTAAAGGGGGTCATTCCTATATTCCTCCAATGGTCATCTGGTCATTTAGGGCACTTTTTTGTGACTTAGTCGTCATTAAAACAGGTTTAGTTTTCGCCCTGGTCATTTTTGCCAACTGGTCTATAATTGCCAACTGTTTCCCTACACGGACCCTGAAGCAGCTAGAATTTGCCTTAAGCACGGCGAAACGCTGGCCATCGTTGGTCGAGAGGACGCTATGGCAAAGATGTCAGCGAGGAAATAAGGAGAGCTAAGTGCTTTTGTATTCATCAGTTGACTATAGCAATACATTAATAATTATTTCATATTGAGTATCAACCTATGCTGTGGCATCAGTTTGTTTGGGGGTTTTTTGCCGATGATAAAGATCAGATCCTCTTAAGACCGAGAGACTGGTCAACAGGATCGTCTATTGTTTGTGCACTGGTTTATCCAGGGACTTTGAGGCATTTTTCCCCACTCAATTCATACATATAAAATATAAAATAAAAATACACATTAGGAGATTAAATCCCTTCTTACAGACAGCAGTGGGAGGTATTTAGATTGTGATTTAGTTCCTTGGATGTATCCCATCCTGCCTCATTGTTTTATCTACCTTCAGTGTAGGTAGCTCCTCATGAATAGTCTTCTGAAAATCATTAAAATATCATGTTTTATCTTTAAAATTATTAATGGAGAGGTCCCTTTCAGTTGCTTGACTTAATCTCCATCTCATCATGTATGAAGACCTTTCGATCCAAGGATTGTATTATACTGGGTTTTCCTTCGTGTATGAGAGTTTGTTTTAAGAGAATGTTTACAAGTTCTTTCTTTTGTCAAGCAGTCCAATATTGGAAAACAATTCTGTTATATATAAATAATTGCCTATTATACTCTGTTTCATGAACATCTGAAATCTTTTCTTTTTCAGTAATATCTAAAGTAGTCCAATAGACCTTATTGCTTTTTATATATATTTGTATTTCTCTTTATGTTTTTGTATATTATTTGATTGTATTTTGATGTTTGATCTCTTATTTTTATTAGTTGTTTTGAATCAGTTTTAGGATTAGGCAGTTTATAAATACTGAGATCAAGGTCTTCCACACTTTCATTTCTATTTCTGTTTGTCTTCTGCAGTCTTAATCCTGGCCCTTCCTCTGTGAACACAGAGCAGAAACATTTGTTAAGTACTTATCTGTATCAGCTTCTACATATTTCTCCCCTTCAATCACAATGTCTCTCTTGCATTTCCTCATATTACCAATATATCTAAAATTGTCATTTTATCATTTTGGATATTTTTTTCCTTCCATTTGCATCTTTGCTTTCCTGACTGGTTTACCAGCTTCTCTTAGTTTTCTAAAGTTTTGCTGCTTGTCTTCCTCCTTCTGCAATTTCTTGTAGTTTATGAAGGTTAACTTCTTTTCACTTATCTTTTCAGCTACTAATTTTGAGAATCACAGCAGCCTCTTTTATCTCTTACTTTAATTTTCTTTCCTATCAAAAAAGTTTGTTGCCCTTAAAATAGTTTATTTTAGTTTTGTCCACTGCTTTTCTACTTTCCCCCAGCTGTTCCCATCCAACTAATAATTCCTGGGGATATTCCCCAATCTTGTCAAAGTTAGTTTTTTTTTTAAGTGTGGAACCTTCACTTTTGAATAAACCCTCTCCACGCAAGTCTTAATATTGAACCACTCCATCTAGTGATCACTGGATACCAGATGATCACCCACTATAATATCAGAAACATTCTCCCCATTCATAAGCACCAGGTCCAATATGACCCGATCTCATGTGGGTTCCATGACCAACTGCTTGAACAGTTCTCCCTATAGAGAATCTTGGATTTCCTTGCTTCTAGACAGGGATGCCGCAATCAAAATCAGGCATATTGAAATTGCCTATTGAAATCGCCTATTTGTAGTACCACCCCTTTCATAGCTATAGCTATTTGATTGATTGATTGATTGATTGATTGATTGATTGCAGCTTTTATATGCCACATTTAAAATAAATTTATTTGGTTCAAGTTGACTTACAATAAAAATCATAAACACAAATACTAACAAATTGATTTCTATTGCATCAAAATAGCCAAAGAAGCAGAATATTTTAAACCTCAGTTACTGTCCTCATAAAATATTTTCTAAGAAAGAAGGCTTTTAAATATTTTTGGAAACTTAAAAAACTGCTCATACATCTTAAATCTTTAAGCAGAGTTACACTACTTTGTACATTGGTAAGTAAATCCTGGAGAGTATATTGACTTACACAGCAAATTCTGACAACAAGGGTAGTGGAGAGTGAGGTAATTCCTCATTCCCATTTCTGCAGTTTGTAGCGGTAGATTAATTCATTAATTTCACCCCAAGGCCAAAAATTATTTGATATACAAAATGCATAACTTAAGAGCAATACACGCTTTGATTAATTTTCATTACAATAAAGAAATGTTGACACTATTCTATTTAATTTCAGTTTAAATGATGTAGCCCAAGACCCCATAATATCCATACCTAATCTGATCAAATCCATGATTTCATTCAGCCCTTTATGAAATGGAATGTATTTGCCCCCCCCCCCCTCCCGATATTCAGCTGGCGGTGGTCAACATTTTTTTAAACCCTGATCGTCGCCAGCTAACTTATCCCCCAATATCCAGTTCTGGGCAATGTCCAGTCACCAGCACTGAATATCAGGGATTTTTTTGGGTGGGCTGGGCACCCAAAACTTATGCGAGCCCAGCCGATATTCAGCCAGGGCTGTGTGAAAGTTATACAGCCCTGGTTGAATATCAGACCGGCCGGCTCACATAACTATTTAAAAATGTTTTAATTTATTTTTATTTTTTTCTTTACTAAAGCCCCCGATCCCCCTCAACCTCCAACCAATGTCCCCTTCTTTTCCTTCCCCTCCCAGTCTTTATCAAGACCCCACACCCCAGAACCCCCCCCCCCCAGCCATGAAGGCAGGTCCTCCCTCCAGGTCTACCTGTATCCCTGGTGGTCCAGCGGGGTCATTGGGGGCAGGAGTGCAGCCCCCTAGCTCCTGCCCCTTGTGGCGCTGGTCTAAAATGGCTGCCATGACCTCTCACAGCAGCTGTTTTTAGTACTATGGTAGTACTACGAGCTGCCGCAAGAGGTCACTGCAGACATTTGATAGTCAAAGTGATTTAAGCAGCCAGATAGAATTTTGTGGGGCTATGCGGCAGGGGTGTAGCCAGACTTCGGCGGGAGAGGGGTCCAGAGGCCGAGGTGAGAGGGCATATTTTAGCCCCCCTCTGTCGCCGCCGACCCCCCTCCGCCTTTGTCAATCCCCCCACTGCAGCTGCCGCAGCCAACTTTGATGACCCCTGCAAATGACCTTCTCGACCCCCCTCCCGCCGCCAACCCTCCCCTGCCACCGCCATCGCCGTGGACTACCTTTGCTGGCGGGGGACCCCAATCAGACTCACAGAAACAGAACGAAGCCTTGCAAGATGGCTGTACAACGTGCAGGACATCAGAAACAGAATGAAGCCTTCGCGGGAAGAAGAGGACCTCGACTGGTGGGGATGGGGGTCCCCCGCCAGCAAAGGTAGCCCATGGCGACGGCGGTGAAGGAGGGTTGGCGGCAGGAGGGGGGTTGAGAGGGTCGGCGGCGGGAGGGGAGGTTCAAGAGGGTCGCGGCAGGGAGATCCAGGGCCAAATCTACGGGGGCCCAGGCCCCCATGGCCCCACGTAGCTATGCCACTGCTATGCGGTTAGGTGCCGATATTCAGTACTTAACCATCTAAGTTAAGCAGCCAAATTGTAAAGCATAAAACACAGTCCTATCTTTATGTGGTGTTGCTTAGGTAGTTAAAGATGGAATATCGCACTTAACTGCACAAGAGATAGTCGACCGCAGACAACTTGGTATTCAATGCTGGTGCTCAGATGAGGTCCAGCATTGAATATCCAGAAATAATACTGGCAGTGGCTAAAAAAATGCTCACTGCCACCAGCTGAATATTTATCCCATAGCTGCATATTATTATAATTCTAATACCTTAAAACAGTGGATCCCATATACTGCCACCACTGCATGCAAATCCATCTCCTAAAACCTGACTGACTGGGGTGCCTCCAAGATCAGGTTTGGGAGCCACTGCCATAAAGTCAGACTGTTTGTATTTACCTAGCTGCATGTTTTGAATGCATGACCATAAATTAGTGGAATCAACTCAACATTGCCTCACTTTAACAAGTAACCCATGATTTCTGCAGAACCCATGATTCCTGAAGGTTTTAGTAAAATCAAAGGAACGTGTGCTTTCTGTAAAAACCTGGTTGATAACTTGGTACTGCAGCAAAACTGCATTCTAATATACTATGGAAATTACACTAAAATAACCTGACCAAATTTAGTCAAGTAAGATAGTAGGGAGTTTGCTGCTTAAAAACTAGTTAGCTGTGCAGCAGTAATCAGTTTTCAAGAAAAAAAAATCATATAAATATCTCAGTTTATGCTCTTCTGAATTAGATCATTAAGTGATTATGATAATAAAAATTCCACAGAGGAATTATTATGAATGTGCCCTTATCTGCAGGCTGCACTGGCGATAGATCACATGGCACCTTACCTGGCTTTGAAGAATTTATTTTCATTTTCTAACCAAGCTCATCAAATCAAAAAGCTTCACTGTGACAAAGAGATCATTGTGGCTGTGCAAATTGCTGTTATTATTAAGCCCTGCTGTTAGAAGACAAACACCGAAGTCAACCAACAGGAACCAGAAGTCTGAAACATGGAATTCTAAAATGAAGTACATTAGTAAGTCATTACATTCTATTAATCACATTTTGACAAATCATCAGGTCCTATACTGAAATATATATAGACATACACACAGGGAGCAAAGGATGTTATGAAGATACTATTTGGTATCAAAAATGGACTCCCTTAATCCACTGGATGAAATCAGTGCTGTAAATCAGTGGTTCCCAATAGAGGTCTAGTTTTATTTATTTTGTGTAGTTATATAGGGGGCCTTTTACTGAAGTGCATTAGATTTTGCTCTTAAGATGCTTTTATGCAGGAAATTAATGCACACCAAGGGCCCCTTTTACAAAGGTGCACTATCATTTCTACCACACGCTTAAAATTAACATGGGCTAACCGTGTAGATGTCCATAGGAATATTATAGGCTTCTACATGGCTAGTGCACGCTAAAAATCCTAGTGCATCGTTTTAAAATACCTCCTAAGTGGTACCTAGTGAGGGGCATGTCCAGCACGTAACATACAGTTATCGTATTTAAATGCCCATTAGTGCGTGGTACTCAGCTTGTAGTTAGTGTGGAAGCACTTAGCACCTCTGGAGGCAGTAAGTGTACAGGTTGCCAAGTTACGCAGTTCCAGGCTGCAAGCATAGGGACAGTCCTGGATTTCTGACCACTCCATCCTGGTGCATTATGGGACTCACACCACTGATTTTTCCAAGAGCAGGATCAGGCACCACAAATCCCACACTGCTTTGGGATGTAAATTCAAAATCAGGATTGTCCCCAAATCTCCATGCTGGATCTTGGCCACTTGGCATCACAGTAAGTGGTCCTGTACTAACTGCATGTTAGTGAGCAGTAAGAGCAGCACGTTACATGCCAAATGCTCTCCAAGCCCATTCTCTACCCAGTTCTCCCCCCCCCCCAAGAGAAGTGGCCTTAAGGTGCAACTTAAAGCACAGTAGCTGTAAATACTGTATACCATGAAAACTATTTACCTGATAACATGTGCTAAACCGTGCGTTAGCCTAATGCACTTTAGTAAAAGGGACACTTAGGGGTTCATTTACTAAGCTACACTAAAAAGTGGCCAGCACTGCTGTCAGCATGTGGGTTTACTGTGTGCTGTGATCACTTTTAGCGAGGAAGTAAAATGGCGGCATTTACTATATTACCCATTAATGGTCATGCACTAATTTCCCAATTATCACGTGGCCATTACCACAGGAGCCCTTACTGCCACCTATTTACTTGGCTGTGAGGGCTCCCACACTATTCCCACGGTAATTGGGGAGCACACAGCAATGTGCTCCACTATCTAATTAGCACTAGGAAAACCCACTCTCCGCCCATGGACATGCTTCCCATGCTGAAAAAATAATATTTTCCAGGCAGGATTAGTACGTGCTGTGTGACACAGTACCATGGGATGCCTCAGCATGTCCCATGATAGTAGGTAGCCACGCGCTAGTGCTACTGTGGCTTAGTAAAAGGGTCCCTCATTTATTTATTTGGATTTATTAACTGCCTTTATAAAGAGATTCACCCAAGGCTCTGTACAGCAGATACAGTTTGACATAACACAATTTTATTAATGGCAGAACAATAGTAAAATGACCAAATATGAGCACAAATACAATCAGGGGCCCTTTTACAAAGGCATGAAAGGGCCTATGTACATCCAGCGTGCGCCAAATCGGCTTTACCGCCTGGCTACCACATGCCCTGGGCAGTAATTCTGAATTTGGCACGCACCGAAAACACGTGGTAGAAAATATTTTCTATTTTCTACTGTGGGGTGCATGAGACCTTACCACTAGGTCAATGAGTGGTGGTAAGGTCTCAGGTCGAAAATGGACGCTTGCTAGTTTCAATGTTAGTGCACGTCCATTTTCCAGCTCCTTAAAAAAAGGCTCTTTTTTCCTAGGCACAGTAAAAAATGGCCCAGCATATATCCAAAAGATGCATTTGCACTACTGCAGGCCACTTTTTACCATGGCTTAGTAAACGGACCCCTCAATGAGGGAAACATATAGATTAACACAGCACAGTAGAACAATCACATAACAGAAATATAATGTCAGCAGTGTACAATTGATATATTATAATAGTCAGCAAGGAGAAAAATTCAAATAACACAGCTATGATACTTATGTTGTTAGCACAGTACAAATGAAACACCATAGGTATGCGTTAGAGTATTCAAATTGCATAGATATTATAACTCACATTTTTTAAAAAATGATAATTTTACCTGGGAGGGGACCCGGGTGATAGGGGCCATCTTTGGACCATTTTTGGCCCATAAATTTCATTGGTGGCTAGTGCTCAGACCTGTTCTGGGTCTGGTGGGTGTCTGGGGGTCTTCAGACTCAGCCTCATTCTGACCAAGAATGAAGGCTGGCAGGCAGGGCAAAATAGGAAAATGGGCAGTTTTCGGCTGACTACTGGAGCTCCGGCGGATGCGCTCCAGTAGGCCCAAAATGAAGCCAGGGCCTAAATTTGTTTGTCGATGCTAAGTTCTACCGCAGCTGATCATGCGTAGCCCCTGCTGATGCTGGGAATTCTCCCGGACCAGATTTAAGGATGGGGGGCAGCCAGAAGAAGGTCCTCTGACCCAGTTAAGATGTCTCCTAGGTTGCTTTTGAGGGGTTTTAATTTTTTTTAGTTTGTTTTAGGTCCTTGGGTGCCAGGGTCTTGGAGGTTATTTTAAAATTTTTCTTTGTGGTGGTCAGAGTTTTAGATGTCTCAGTGAGATGGGCCGTGGGGATTTTGGTCCTGGATAGGTTAATTTTAAAGCTAAAAATTAGTAATTTGGTTGTGGAGGGCTAGCATCCTTAAAAATGTGTGCTGTAGTATTTCATCGTTTGTGCTCATGAGAGGGGAATTTATTTTAATTCTCCTTGTGAACATCAAGGGGTTTCATGGGACATCCAGTAAAATATTTATTTTTAAAATCTAAAATTACAGTGACTTTAATATGGGTCTGAATTGGTTTTAAGTTAAATTGTATGATGTTTGACAATTATTTCTGTGGTAAAATAGGACCAAGTTTATTTTTTCATTATAGTCTACGGGATTTAGTGGATCCAAAATGGAGATTAGCCCTGTAACAACTGTGTTCCATTTTTGAAAAAAAAAAAATCTGAATGTTCCACGTGGGATCAGCTGATTGGTTAGAGGAGGTCAGGTGTTGGAAGCAAGATCACTGTCTCCTTAGTAATGAATGGCTTTACTGGCAGTTAAACAGAAGAGCTGAAGCCCTGGAAGGAGGTGGATGCATGAGAGAGAGCTCTGATGTCTGATACTATAGTTAAGGAAAAAGTGTTGGTGTTAAAGTAGAAAATGCTTGGTAGTGGGTTTAATTAATAGCATTGTGAGACTGGAGAGGTTTGGGGGAAGAATGTATGTTTAAAATATATTTTGGGTACTGAGCTTGCATGATCGGTGATTAAGAACTTGTAAAATAGCTATGTGTGGTGTTCTGTGAGAGGACCGTGGATTTTCAAGTCCTTTCAATATTCTAGTGAAGGAAGTTGTGATTGAAGGGAGCCTGTTTAGTGTGGGCCTGAATTGAATTGATAGGTACAGAGTGTTTGTGTCCATTACTGAAAGCGAATTCACACAAGTGCTCTTCTTTAGCACATGGGCTTATCAGTCTTAGTATAGGTTTTATTAGTCAAGGAAATTGGTTTGATTATTTTTTAATATTTAGCTGCCCCAACAGTGTTTTGAAAAAATAATACCTCAGATAGTGCTCCTGATCCAACGCTATAGATAGGAAGTCAGGATTTTGCTTCCTTTTTATTTGGTTAAAGCCCAGAGTCAAGCAAGCAAGCCTGAAGCTAAATGAAAAACAGTACTACACAAAGGAAAAGAACAATAGAAGGGAACTTTGATTTTACAGAGAGGGGTATACTTGCATGAGCTCAGAGTCCAAGTCTTGCGCTT
The DNA here is from genome assembly GCF_901765095.1 of Microcaecilia unicolor. Classification (NCBI taxonomy): domain Eukaryota; kingdom Metazoa; phylum Chordata; class Amphibia; order Gymnophiona; family Siphonopidae; genus Microcaecilia; species Microcaecilia unicolor. The sequence continues at coordinate 297,651,264 of NC_044035.1, read as the reverse complement.
ACTTGGGATTTGAGGTGTGGGTGACTCTGGAAAACACAATTGAGGACAAAGGATCAATTCTTTGAAAAGAAAAACAAGAGTAGTTTGTAGAAAAGTAAACAAAATTTAGGTAAAGCTCAAAACAATTTTCTGATAGTTGTTCTTGAAAAAAAGTTATTTGCTTGTAGGAAAACTGTCCTGTTTGACCATGAAATAATAAGAATTTATAAGAGTACAGCTGTATTCCATTTCTGAGGTATAACAGTTAAGTTTAACAGTGTTGAGACTTACCAAAGTGATTTGTTACAGAAATTCCTGTTTTACAGAAAACTAACCAAGACCAAGCCTACCTACAATGGATGCTGCTGCTTGCACAGCATTATGGACCTAACTCAGCAGTTTGCATTTTAAACTAATTAAAGCTATTTCATGTCTCTTATATAAAAGCCAGTGAATAATGTATTCCAATAAACTAGATGTCCACAAACTAGTGCATGAATAACCTTTTGAAGAACAGTTTGATCTAAAATAAATTTTATTCAGCATATTTGTTTTAACTTTAAAAAAAATATTTTTGCACTACAGCTAGAATGTATTCATCATCTAAAATGACCTCCAGGATTTTTATAGAGCTGAGCTGACTACACTAATATTTGTGCAAACACATGTAAGGGAAGCAGGTAAAGAGGGTCCTGGTGTCTTAGAGAAAATAACAGCATTTGTTTTATCAGCATTAATCTTCAACCTATGTGGATCTTTTTCTAAGATGCACTAACAGACTTAGCACACGCTAATGATAAGCATACTCTAAATGCTATGAAGCCCATAGATATAAAATGGGCTTCTTAGCAATTAATATGCACTAATCTTTGGCAAGCGCTAAATCCATTAGTGCATGTCAGTAAAAGGACCCCTATATCATACTATACAGTGAGGGTCCCCGCATATACATGAATAAGCTATAAATGTAGTATTGTTTATGTTCATGCTTATATTTATTTTGGTACTTAATATACCACTTTTCAGTATGGGAATCAAAGCAGTGTACAATTAAAACCACAGAAGAATGAAGTCATGAAAGGAACTCAAATCGATAGGAGATAAAGAGAGCAATAGGAAAGAACAGAAACTAGGGAAAGAAGGGGGACTGGAGAGGAAAAAGAATACAAAGTATGCTGATACCCAGAGTCACTGCCTACTTCCAAACCCTCGGAGAAGGACTGGGAGGATAGAAAAGGTTTGAGAAGGGTTCTGAAAGCGGGATAGGACACATCAACTCTCATTTCAGATGGTAGGGAATTCCAAAGAGAAGGGACAAGACAGAAAAAGGTAGAGTGGTGTGTAGTGTAACCCCAAGGGGTTAAAAATAGATTTTATTTTATTTGTGAATGTTGAGAATTTGGGTGATGGGATTTTAGTTTTGTTTTTTTTTGTGGTTTTGGGTTCTGGGAATTTTATCAATATTTTCCAGGGGGGTTAAAATTGTAAAATAAAATTTTAAATAGTAGTTTCACAGGGGGGGGGGGGCTAAAAAGGGGTCTTTTGGAGGGTTTAAAATTATAACTTCAACAGTACAGGTTCAGGATGGGTTAACTTAAGTTTTGATATTTGTTTTAATTTAATCCGGGATTTTAAAAGGGGTTTTCTGGGAGATAATTGTGGGGCGGTCATTAAAAATAATTAAATTTAAACAGTAAAGCCATAGTAAGGCGGGCATGCTAGAGCAGATTTGATTCAGTGAATTTGGTGTGTTTGGTGTAAGTTTGGCTTTAAAATTTCAGTAAATAGTTTCTTTTCATTAATTCCTATAGAAAAGGAATAAATAAAATGGAGTTTCAGTTGGGTAAGGTAAAATTCCATGATGCAGTGAAAAAAAAAGTAGGGATCTAAAAAAAGCATTTTCATTGGATAAGAGAGGGTCAGGTGTCCAAGTGGAGCGACGGTTGGCTTGGCAACGGCTAGAAGGTCAGTTGCTGAGAGGAGTTGAAGCTGCTGGGGTGAGAGAGTGAACAGGGCTGAATGGCAGTGATCAAATAGGGAAAAGTAAGATTAAAATCTATTGAATGAAAGTATTGGGGGTTGGAAGGAATGTGTGACTTTAAAGGTAGCATTCTGAAAAAGAAAAAAAAAGAAGAGTAACTTATTGCATGGTGTGAGGAAGTTACAGTGTGCCTTGGTGGAACTTAATTGAAAGGGAAACAGTGACAAACATAGTTTCAGACTTGTTACTAAAACAATTGTGAAAAAAAATAGTTACTTTAATTTCAGTGTTAGAGGGGAAACTGTATGCCTGCTAATATTAAAGAGGACAGGGCATAGATCATATGGGGTTCTGTGAGATGGAATGTTGGGTGAAGTGCTGTTTGTGAAAGGCTGAGTGAGAAACAGTGCAGCAGTGTGATGTCCTGTTCACTCCTGTGAAGATAGGGAAACTAAAGTAAGTGCAGGCCTGGAAGATAAAAAAAATTTTAATTAAAAAAAAATTTCAATAGTTGACTTGCCCACAGTTTTTTCTATTGATTAATTTTAAATGGCATATAGAATATTGATTCTATACAAATAGGGAGATAGGGTGTTGCCTCCTGTTTTATTTTGTTAAGTGAGGTGTAGGACGAAGACGAAACACCTGAGGAGCAGGCTTCAGAGAAGTTTCCTGGGCCCCCACACAAGAAAGGCTTCGTTCTTCGCTGTCTAAGGGACCGAATAAAATCTTCCACAGCTAAGTGATTTTTGATTAATAGGAAAGAGATACTAATCTGATGAGTCATTGGAATCCAAAACCTGTACAGTGAAGATCCTGCAAGAACACAATTGATTCACAAAGAATCAGTTTTTTTTTTAAGACAAAGGTTAAAAGTTCAATGAGAATATAATTATTGGTTGTTGCTAAAGAGAAATATACTTATCTGATGCCCCTAGGGCACCCTATTGCTGTCCTGGGATGTCAGGGGGACCAGTCTACTAAAAATGCTGGCTCCTCCTACATCCCAATGGCTTGATTTTGTGAGTTTTGCACTTGGACAGTTTTTTTTTAAATGGACCAAAAAACAAAATGTCCAAATCACAAAACATTGTTCGGAACTATATTTTCAAAAACAAAAGATAGACATTTTTCTCTTTCGAAAATGACCTTCTCAATTACCTTCTCTGCTATTCAGATTTTAGACGTTTTTTGCAAAACGTCCAAAGTCAGACTTAGACGTCATATCGAAAATGCCCCTCTACATCAAATGCTTTGGAAAGATCTAACAAGGTCAACAGCACTTGTCTTGTCTTGATCTACTTTTGAAAAAAATAAATGTATTTACACTCAACAGTGTGGCCTCTGTAGAATGATCATTATGGAATCCCATTTGGTGGGGATGTAGAAAATTGGTGTTGTATTACTTTCTTTATTTCCATCTAAAGGTTGATTATTTAGTTGTCCCAACCTAATCAAATGCCTCAGTAAACAAGGTATTTCCAGTCAGTTATATGAGGGTGTAAAACATTTCTCCTATAGACTAACAAGCAAACTCTGAGCAGCTGGCTGCCATACATTTCTCAGATGGATACTCTCCATGAGCATGTTGCCTCCTCTTTACATCCCCCCCCCCCCCCATCCAGCCCCACCAGACTCCTAGCCAGAACCAGGACTCTATCTCTCTGATGACATCCCAGTACTTTCTCTGCCTACTTCTGTATCATCTTTCTGTTTTTCTCCATTCTTCAATTTCCCAAATTACTTCCATCTGCCTCCTCAGACCGGATTCCCTTGAAACTACACCTCCCAATCTTCTTTTTGGATTCCAATAACTCTTCTAGAGCCCCCTCTAGTGGCCAACTGCCATACATTCATGAATGGCATGTATGTTTACAGTAAGTAATTTACCGGCTAATATTCAGCATGAGTTAACCAACCAGGATTGGCTGCCGACCGGTTCACTCCTGTCTTGGTGGATAACCGGTCATTTTCAGCAGCATTTAACTGGTTATTGGCACTGAAAATGCCCAGTTAACACAGAAAATAAAACCGGTGATGTTAGGGGCATTCCGGTGCTGTTCCTCGGGTATGACCTGTTAAGTTCCAATATTCAGAATTTAACCAGCCAGGCCTAATGGGCAAATACGACTGTTTAAATAGCAGTCCTATCTTTACCCATTACGCTATGGCCGGTTAAGTCTGAATATTGGCTTAACCAGCATGCACTAGCCAGCATTGCAACAACTGGATATTCAATGCTGGTCACTGAAAACGGCCCAGCATTGAATATCCAGGTTGAACGCTGGCGAAAATGGGTGTATTTCCTATTCAGATTTGGTACGTTTAGCGCAAAACATCCAAAGTCTGACTTAGATTCACTATCAAAATTGCACCTCCATATCACTTGAGATCCTTGATAGGTATATATTACTATTCAGTCAAAACTACTGGCCACGTTTTTGTTTCTAATGTAGGCAACTTTGATTTCCTGCCTGCAATAATGAAGAACAGGATATGCAATAGCTTGTTACTTACCACACTACTTTGACATGTAACTTGGATCTCAATAAAAGCCAGGAAATTAAAAAAAAATTTTCATTTTAAATCAAATCTTTCAATAAACATATGAATATCACATTTAAAAGTATTTCTCTTTCCAAGAAAGGATCATATTGAAACATGTGGCTATTTCTAAAACGACACATCATTTGGTAAAGAACTTATATAAAGCAGTGTCAAATCCCATATTGGACCCAGCTGCTTCCTCACTTTTTGATGTAAGATTAGCTTCCTGCAGATATACATCAAACTAAATTCTTCCTAGTTTTCACAATAGTCCTCTCAGCAGAAACACAGTACTCTAGATGTGTGCTGTATTTATCATTCTTTAATAGCTTTCTAGAGTAAATCCTCTAGCCTAAACTTAAAAAGATGTAGTAACAAATGCAAGGACATCCCTGGACATATGCAAGCTGATATTCAAAAGGACCAATATATTTGCCAGCAGCATTACCCTTAAAACCTATTTGTTTGGATTAGCTTTTAAAGATGGAGGAGGATAAAGTGAGCACTGGAAGGTAGTACATTATGTTCTGTACTGGATGATTGACTAGAACTTTTAATCTTTTACTGTTACAGCAGATCTATACCAAATAGCATATTTTACAATCCAGCCAAATATGAATAATGTGTGCATAACGTAAGGTATTCTATAAGTTAAGCACATAAATTGGTGCCATGCTCATGGCCTGCCCATGTTCCATCCATGTATATGCACCCAGTGCCGGCCCAAGGCAAGATGCCTCCTGAAGCAGAGCTAAGATGCCGCCCCCCACCCCTAAGGCTGTGATGCTGCCCTCTAGGCCAAGATGCCACTCCCCACCCCATGCTGACATCCCTCCCCTTCCCAGCCTGAGATGCTGCCCCACTTCCTACCTCCAACCCGTTTACAGCATGTAACTGTTTTGTCACGCTCCAAACCTGGCAGCAATTTCCATATGGTACCCTGCCGCCGGCACCCGCCTCTTCCCTTTACTACGGCTGCCTGAGCCTGTGATGAAACAGGAAGTTACATCACAGAGGCGGCTGCAGTAAAGGGAAGAGGCGGGTGCCGGCGGCACAGCAGCATATGGGAATCGCTGCCTCTGCCAGCTTTGGAAAAGATATGGCTGTGGTCTACAAAATCCTGAGTGGTGTAGAACAGGTAAAAGTGAATCAAATTTTTCACTCTTTCAACAAGTACAAAGACCAGGGGACACTCAATGAAATCACACGGAAATACTTTTAAAACATAGGGGAAAATATTTTTTTTACTCAAAGAATAGTTATGCTCTGGAACTCATTTGCCAGAGGATGTAGTAACAGTGGTTTTAAAAGGTTTGGACAAGTTTCTGGAGGAAAGATCCATAGTCTGTTATTGAGATGGACATGGGGGAAGCCACTGCTTGCCCTGGGATTGGTAATATGGAATGTTGCTACTAATTGGATTTCTGCCAGGTACTCTTGACCTGGATTGGCCACAGTTGGAAGCAGGATACTGGGCTAGATAGAGCATTGGTCTGACCCAGTATGACTATTCTTATGTTCCTATGAAGTAATCTTTATAGAATAGCTCTTAGAGCAGATTCTCACATCCAACTTTAAGTGCGAGGACTTACACTACTACTACTACTACTACTTAACATTTCTAAAGCGCTACTAGGGTTACACAGCGCTGTACAATCTAACATAGAGGGACAGTCCCTGCTCAAAGAGCGTACAATCTAATAGACAAGTGAACGGTCAGTCCGATAGGGGCAGTCAAATTGGGGCAGTCTGGATTTACTGAACGGTAAGTGTTAGGTGCCCAACGCAGCATTGAAGAGGTGTGCACAATTTTTAGTGACTTTTATAGAATTCAGGGGTCATTAGGTAAATCTATAAAGTAGGTACCAACATTACATGTTGATTATGCAAGTAAATGATTAGAATAATAGCATATATGTACATATATGTACTGGATCAGACCAATGCACTGATGCACCAGCCTCTTAAACCCCACATTCTCAACCACCTGTAGGAGCTGGTCATTCAGGGCATCCATTTCCCCATGCATTTGTCCCTACCTTTGATTTTATGTGCTACTTACCCTAGGACAGAGATGCCAAACATCACCCTCCTCCTTATGTAACCACTACTAGGTTGAGGACCCTTTCAGCATCTACTTTCAGCAAGCAGGAAGCACAGCTTCAGGGATGAAACACTGTGTGTGTGTATGTGTTCTGAATCAGTAATTTACTTATATTGAAGAGGGGTAGCAGAGATAAAATAAAAGGATCCACAAATCAACAGAATATACAAAAATATTTTTAAACCCCCAATAAAACATTAATTTCAAAGTATTGTCCTGCTTCATAAAGGGTTTACAATATCAAATCAATGCCCACTCACATAACTTCTGAGTAATTATTTTACTTTTCCTAAGGTTTTGAAGACTCATTTGTTTTCTCATTGTAGTTAAATGATTTTTTTTTTTTATAGTTTTTATCCTTGGGGAGTTAATTCTTATAATTGTTATTCTTGATGATTGTATCAGTATCTTTTTAGTTGTATCCTGCCTTGAATCTCAAATGAGGGCGTTGGCAGGTTATAAATCCCTTATAACATAAAATAACAACTATAAAAAAAACAGCACAGTTACCTCTCAAAACGTCATATTAATCATATTAATCACTCATATTAAACTCTCCTGCACCCTCCCCCCCTAAAAAAAATATATGCACACAAGCCTCCACACAAACCTTGAACTTACAGGATGCAAATCTATAACTCAGTTCCTCAAGTTAGGTGCCTTGATGGCATGGCATTTCTTTAATGGCATCTTAGCAGCAAAATTCTCTTATACAATACTAGCATAGGTCATCATCAACACACCTACATTTAGGCACATGCAACAATTATGCCAGGCCCATGGCTGTCATCAGTTTGCATACCTAAGTGCATCATGTAATGCAAAAGTATTCTAGAAGGTGTGCACATAAGGAGGAGACATGCCCATGTCCTACCCACATGTACAGCCCCCAAGCAGTTATGCACTATACTACTTATGAGCTCCTTTACAGAATAGCGCTTAGTACACTTGGGTGCATAAGTACACGTTAATGCACCACTTACATGCACAAAGTGTGCATAGTTCCATGCACCCACAAACAAATCAAGAGGAAAACTATAAGTATCACCCATCAAGGTCCCACACCAAGCATGTAAAAACTCCTTATATCAAAGGCTCAACAGTGCACATGTTTCAACGCAATGCTATAACAGGGCATCTATAATTAGTGATACCAGGTGCCCTCTAGGCATCTATATATAGATGTACAGTTATAGAATTACCTCCATTGTGCTAGATCACACAAACAGCATGGTAGGAGGATCATACAGTGGACCTCTTCAACTAGTGGGGCTTGGGCAGCTCCCCCAGTGATTCAACCAGTTCCAAAATTTTGGAGTGGGCTTAAGCTCAAAGTGGGGTGGAGGGCCAAGGCCTCCTCACGGTTATGTCCCTGGGGGTGCTGGGTAGGGGTGTAATAGAATGAACTGAAACACTCCCTCTTACCCATCTTTGCTGTCACTGGTTGGTGTAAGTAAAATATTTTCTAGAATGGCCTTGGGATTGAGGTATGCCAGGGAGCAAAGCCATGAGGTAGAGTGGGGTGGGGTGGGACTGGGAGTATGTACTAAAATCTCCCTTTCAAAAATTGGGACCCCTTAGCAGCTCTGTGAATGGGAGAGCAAAGACCCAAGCACACATCATCATACTTCACTCCTTCACACCAGTCACAACTTGCCAGATCAATGTGATAAATAGATCAGAAATCTTTGCAATGTTGCTGAAAAGTGAGGTGCTGATGCTCAGAAGCAAATGCGGGCACTAGAGGCCATTAGTGCTGGACTAGCACCCATATTTGCTACTGCTGAATGCTCACTGAGCTGAGCGAGTGAGTGAAACAATGAGCTCACTGGCTCTGAGCACAATGAGCATGCAAATGCATGCTAATCAGGTCTCTCCCTATTCCTCCCCAATGCTCAGTGGACAGCATGCCAAACAAGGGCATCTTTCCACTGTCAACCCTATGCCAACTCAGAGCTGGTGTTACGGTTATGAGCCATGGAGAGGAATGGGGAGACTGGGAAGAGAGAGACAAAAGCACTGCCACTTCACGTTCGGGTGCAAGTGTAGTCTCTCAGGCCAAGATGCACTAAAGACTCGTTAAAGCCCTTTCCTTACCGATTCCCTTAGTGAATCGATAAGGAACGGGCATGCATCAAGGAATAGGAATGCAAATGAGCTGCTCGTTGTAGCTCACTTGCATTCTCTATTCCATCATTAAACAGTCGGCCAGTCGGCCGGTTGAGCATGCGCAGAGCAGCCAAGCGTTATGCTGGCTGCTCTGCACATGCCAAGGACGTCCTTTATGGACGTCCTTCACTATATATATAAAAAAAGATGAGCTGTGCCTATGGACATCCTTTATGGATGTCCTTCGCCCCCCCCCCCCCCCCCCGAGATTGCTACTGCTCCCCTCCCCCCTGCATTGAAATGACAGCTTCCCGCAGCCCCGCCCCCGCCGACCCCCTTGAGGTCGTCACCGCCACCACTCCCCCCTCCACCCGCCTCCCTCCGTCTGCCACTGGGCCGGGCCTTCAGAGCACCTCTCACCTCCGTGTGAAGGCGCTGCAGCAAGCAACAGCTGATCGCTTCCCTTCGGACTTCCCTCCTTTCCTCCCTGGCCCGCCCTCGTCTGACGTCCATAGGCACAGCTCGTCTTTTTTTTATATATATATAGTGAAGGACGTCCATAAAGGACATTCCTGACGAGCACTTTTTTCCCCAATTTTTTTTTGTAATAGACGTTTTTCAATCCCGCGCAGCCCCAACGATAGGTACAGACCTCTCGTTAGATTTTCCAACGTTAAGGCAATCGGAAAAGGTTAGTGCATCTCATTACAATAGGGTTTCTACACAATTTGCTCATCTACATTCCATTTTCGTTAGCTGCTACCGTTGTCAGATAAAGGCTCGGAAAAGCCTTTAGTGCATGCCAAGGTTTACTACTTGCTCGTTAATGGCTCATTAAATGCTCGTTAAGTTTAGTGCATCTGGCCCTCAGATCAGGCTGCCATTTGTTTTGTTGAGGAAAAGGATTTTTGCCAGCTGCAGACACTCATCCATTATGCTTTCTCTGGTTCATTTCAAGAACCTGGAACTCGGCTGCCCCACACTGCATCTGATGTCCTTGGATTTTTCTGTCCCTGGTTTTCCTGCTCTATTCTATACAATAGGCTCCAAGGTCACTGGCACTGGAAGGAGGAGCTCCTGCATACACTCCTCTGTTCAACTAGGCTTGTGTGCATGTGCTAGACACCCCCCCCCCCCCAACTTTCCAATGTTCGGTGCTAAGAGCGCACATAAAATTTGCATCCATTAGCGGTGAGCATTGGGAAGTTCTTTTGCCTTGCTGTAATTGGTGGTATTTTCTGGTACTGTTTTGTACAGTACTGGAATTTTGAGCACCTGGGCCTGAGTGATGGCCTGGGATCACTGTGAGTTACAATTTGTTGTAAAGTGCAAAATCTTGCTGCAAGTCAAATGGAGACTGGCACATACTGTTATTACCCAGTGTCAGTTCAGGTTGTGGAGGATTTGTGAAGGATATCTACAGTGTGCAGCTATCTTTTCATTCCTAGACTGATACTAACTGCCTGAGTCCTGCAGCAGATTCCAGCCCCAGATAGTAATCTCAATTTTACTTTGATATAGGCTAGTAGCTGGAAATGGCATTATTTGAACTGATAACATTAAGAGGGGCTTGGTGACCACTGGGGGAGTAAGGGGAGATCTGGTCAGTTCGGGCACCTTTTTGAGGCTTGGTCATAACAAAACATGGACCAAGTAATGTCGCCCAAGTACTCGTCAGGGACGCCCTTCTTTTTTCCATTATCGGTCGAGGACACCCATGTGTTAGGCATGCCCCAGTCCTGCCTTCACTATGCTTCCAACACGTCCCCGTGAACTTTGGTCGTCCCCGTGATGGAAAGCAGTTGAGGATGCCCAAAACTGGCTTTTGATTATGACGATTTGGGTGACCCTGGGAGAAGGACGCCCATCTCCCGATTTGTGTCGAAAGATGGGTGCCCTTCTCTTTCGAAAATAAGCCTGAAAGTACCTCATGAAAGACTCCAGAGGAAACTGGAGAGTTATGGGATAGGAGGTAGTGTCCTATTGTGGATTAAAAACTGGTTAAAAGATAGAAAACAGAGAGTAGGGTTAAATGGTCAGTATTCTCAATGGAGAGGGGTAGATAGTGAGGTTCCCCAGGGGTCTGTGCTGGGACCTCTGCTTGTTAACATTTATAAATGATCTAGAGATGGGTGTAACTAGTGAGGTAATTAAATTTGTTGACAACACAAAGTTATTCAAAGTTGTTAAATCACAAGAGGATTGTGAAAAATTACAAGAGGACCTTACGATACTGGGAGACTGAGCCTCTAAATGGTAGATGTCATTTAATGTGAACAAGTGCAAAGTGATGCACGTGGAAAACAGGAACCCAAATTATAGCTACGTAATATAAGTTTTCACATCAGAAGTCATCAACCAGGAAAGGGATCTAAGCGTTGTCGTTGGTGATACGTTGAAACCCTCTGCTCAGTGTGCGGCAGCGGTGGCTAAGAAAGCAAATAGAATAATAGGTATTATTAGGAAAGGAATGGAAAATAAAAATGAGGATGCTATAATGTCTTTTTATCACTCCATGGTGCGACCGCACCTTGAATACTGTGTGCAATTCTGGTCACCACATCTTTAAAAAGATATAGTGGAATTAGAAAAGGTACAGAGAAGGGCGACAAAAATGATAAAAGGGATGGAAAAGCTAAAGCGGCTACAGTTCTTCAGCTTGGAGAAAATATGGCTGAGGGGAGATGTGATAGAAGGCTATAAAATAATGAGTGGAGTGAAACAGGTAGACATGAATCACTTGTTTACTCTTTCCAAGGACTAGGGGGGCACGCAATGAAGCTATAAAGTAATAAATTTAAAAGAAATCAGAGAAAAGTTTTCTTCACTTAATGTGTAATTAAACTCTAGAATTTGTTGCCAGAGAATGTAGTAAAAGCAGTTAACTCAGTGGGGTTTAAAAAAGGTTTGGGTGGCTTCCTAAAGGAAAAATCCATAGACCATTATTTATATGGACTTCGGGAAAATCACTGCTTATTTCTAGGATAAGCAGCATAAAATGTATTGTACTTTTTGGGGATCTTGCCAGGTACTTGTGACCCGGATTGGCCACTGTTTGAAACAGGATGCTGGGCTTGATAGACCTTCAGTCTGTCCCAGTATGGCAATATTATGTACTTATGCACGCCCATGCTCTGTCCATGCCCCTCCCAGATTCACAGCCCCTTGCAATTGTGCACTATAGATTTTGTGTGTGCAATTTGTAGAATAATGACTATAGGCAGTTACGCGCGCATAACTACAAATTAATTCCAATTAGCACCGATTAACATCAATTATAACCAATAATTGGTTGCAATGCCAATTAGAAGTTAATTCTTATATTAAATAGTGAATGCAACTGACAGTATTCTACAACTTGCATGGGCAACTTTGCATCCTAAGCGTAAAATTGTACACACAGGTTTAAATAGAATTAGGGATTAAATGCTGAAGTATTTCCTAACACCTGTATGCATTAGTCATCTCATATTCCAAAGAATGTGAAAAGGAGCCAAGTCTGCAAGCTCTCACATTACATAAAGTGGTGGGGTTGCCATATTACTCCACTTTAAAGGTGGAGTAATAATAATAATAATAATTATTATTATTATTACTTATACACATTAGATAATGAAGATAGTTGTAGTCAGTGTGTTTTACCACTAGATGGTGCAGTGGAATAAGATGTGAAACTCTTGCTAAAATTTTCTGTGAATACAATCAGAGAATTCTGCACTATAGCACACTGAAAAGTGTACTTTTTGTTACCTTGAATTCCATGAATATGGTATTTTGAAACACAATATTCTGTTGGAGAGTGTTTATTATACTAGTCCAGATCTGCTAAGACTGAGCATTAATGTTTGCCTTTTGATTCTATTTCATTTATTCCAAGATTGCTTATCATACAAATATTGTGATAGAAGGGTCATCAAAGTAAAAAGTAGTATTTGAATAGACAAAAGTAGGTAAACAGTGTATCTGTATATTAAGATGAAAGTTTTAGTAAATGAGCTATAAATCACCTTTCATTGTGCTGTGCTATGAGAAATAATCTCACTGGGGCCACGCATTCTCCCCATGGAATGGAGGAGTAGCCTAGTGGTTAGTGCAGCGGACTTTGATCCTGGGGAACTGGGCTCAATTCCCACTGCAGCTCCTTGTGACTCTGGGCAAGTCACTTAACCCTCCATTGTCCCAGGTACAAATAAGTACCTGTATATAATGTAAACCACTTTGAATGTAGTTGGACAAACCACAGAAAGGCAGTATATTAAGTCCCATTCCCTTTCTCCCTTTCCCTTTCCCATATACATGTCTATATATACTAATACTTAAATTGTCACTAAAAGAGTCTTATTTAGGAGACATTAAGAGTTCCTGCATTATGGACACACTAACTAGTTAGTGCGCTGGTGACACCATAGTGCACCAAATCAAAAAACTTTTTTGTCTATAGAGAGAGAGAAAGAGGGCACTGTTCTGATAACCAATATTTTAAATAGTCTTTAAATAAATGAGCTCAACTGCCCAAGGTTGTACTCAGGCTAACTGCCTGCACTGACTTTTAACAACCTTAACTGGACGCCTATCATAGGCTCAGTCAAGTGAGGTGCAAAAACCACAGTGATAAACAACTCTCCCCAAAAAATGTGGAGAGAAAAACTCACTGTTGAAAAAAGCTACCTCCTTGATTCAAAAGTAACAAACATATCATAATATACCATAACAGTGTCCTTTTTACTCAGTCTGAAAAATTACCAAAAGTACATATTTTATCAGTTCCAAGGATAGAAGGGCATGCCCAAGTTAAACTTATCCAACGGGAAATCTTCCAATTGTCCAAATGATTCATCCGATTTGTTGAAATGAAGAGCCACCACTTGGAAATCCTATACTCCGACAAGGGCCTCCCTTCTTTCGTATCCTGCTTTAGGAGGAGGAACTGTAGGGCATCCAGGCCCATTCTCTGCCCCTGACACACCCTCTGAAATAAACAAATACTGTGTGCTTAAATGCAAATTCTATATAGTGCAACTAGAGTTGTGAGTGCGAATCTGGGCGTATTCTGATTTGCGCATACAACTCAATTGGTTAACAAGCCAATCAGCGCAGATAATTGGATTTTAACAAGCAATTATCAGCACTAATTGGTACTAATTAGAATTTATGCACTCTACTCGCTAAGCATATCCTATAAAGTAATCCACATAAATTCTACTGCGTGAATCTCAAAAGTGGGCGTGTCCATGGAAGGCACATGTGTGGGTCATGGGCATTCCTAAACTTTATGTGCAGTGTTACAGGCTAATTCATTTTGCTCATTGGTGTAAATGGCTGGTCTTAAATTTTAGTCATGTGGACAGTGCCACATGTATTCTATAAACTGTGCCTAGGTGCATAGGTGGTGTGTTTTCCATCCGTGCCAATTTTTTTGGCACCAGATATAGAATCAGATCCTTAGTGTGCAACAAATGTCAAAATTAACATGTAGCACATCCAGTGTTAGGCCATTTTTGCTGTGTTATCATGTGCTAAGCTTTCGTAAAAGGGCTCTTAGATTGTGAGCCCTCCAGGGACAGAAAAATACTTACTGTACCTACATGTACTTCACCTTGAGTTACAACTGAAAAAGGCACGAGCTAAATTCCAAATAATTAGGCAAAAATAATCCTAAGTACAGATGCACAGTGCTGGCATGTTTAAAAAAGAATCTTGGCATGAAGTTTAGAGGCTGACCCTATTTCAATTTTTGTTGTGGCACTGAAAACCAGACCAAAATCAGGTTCGGGTTTTGGCCAAAAATGCTAGTGCATTTTTGGCTGAAACCACAAATTCTTCCTCCTGCCCTGGACCTTCCTTCTAAAAGCCCTGGTTTTCTAGTGACCTCTTTGGAGTAGGAGTGATCCAGAGTCACTCTTGCTCCTGCCCTCTGCATAGTAAAATTGGCAGCTATGACTTCCCACTGTAGCCTTGTGAGACTGCAGTGGGAGATCACTGCCGCCATTTGGGGATTGGATCTGGCATTGGCAGGAACAATCTCCAATAGCTCTGCTCATGCCATTTCCAGTCTTAAAATGGCAGCCGTGATCTCCCACAGCAGTCTCATAGGATGTCAGAGATGCCAGTCCACAGGGACCATCTGGTGCTATGGGGCCCAAGACAGCTGCCTTGCTTTCTCCCTTAACGCTGGCCCTGCTCCCCCCTCACCCACCATGATTATTAAAATGACCCTGGTGTTTATTGGGGTCCCCTGACCCCTTGTCCAAGCCTCCCAGAGCTGTACCTTAAACAAGGTAGGCACGATGCCCACTTGCTCCAGCTTTGGGCCATCATCTCCAAAATGGCAGCCCCACAGAAGCTTACCATACCATACCAGCACCAAATCTAAGAACTAAAAATGCACAAATCCTCCCAGCATTACATCTTCAGTTGGGAAAAGAGTATAAGCTAGACTGATACAGATTCCTACTCACAATCTACATGTTAACAGAATCATTTACCTCATTTACACATGGAAAGCATAGGCTATCACCTCGTAAATGTAATCAGTTGGGTTGGTCGTGAGCCCTTGGGCCCTGGCCGAGGCCAGCAGGGCGCCGACCCAGGCCAAGGGGAGACCGACCCACCACCGCACACCCCAGCTACACAATACCCCCTAAGCTACCCCTCCCTACAGTCCCTCAGGAAGAAGGGAAATAGGCATACAGGCGGGCCTCGCGGCCGAACCGGAACTCACGCAGACAGAGCCACTCGTGCGAGCCTCACGGCTGAACTGGAAACCAATCACACACAGGGAGGGGTGAAAGAACCCAGAGGGCCCCAAGAGGCCAGACACGCGCTGAACACCAGCAATAGAGCAGCGGGGGAAACACAGGACCAGAGCGGCCCACGCCCACGCAGGGGACTAGCGCAGGACAGGGGAACTAACACAGCAACCCCCCCCCCCCACCAGGGTAGGAGCCCAGGCAGAAGCCAGAGGAACCAAACACAAAAGGAAGGCAGAAAGCCCTTGCCTCAAACCCACTGTAGACAGAGGCACACAGAACACAAAGGGTTAAGCTTGTAGAGCCAGCAGAGAGAGAGTGCCATAAATCAACAATCAATCAGAGAGAACGCTTCCCCTCCCGAGAGGGAGTGGGGCCCATCCAACAAACACACTGGCAGAGGCAGGAATACAATACACACAGTACACAAAGGGTTAAACTCACTGAGCCAGCAAGCCGGGACACTGGGAAGAGAAATCCTTAAAACAAACAAACAAAGGAGAACGCTCTCACTCAGCCCAGAGTCCCGGAGGCTGAGCAATGCCCAGCCCCCACTAAACAACCGAGCAGCTGACCCTGATTACAGAGCTACGTACACACACACACACAGCAGCAGCTAACCCAGAGGGAAGGAAAAGAATACTCTAAATCAACACAGATCCCTGTCAGAACCTAGAGCACGTTCTGAGAGAAACCTATCAGGCTTTCCTGTTACTACCAAGAAGTAACGCAAAAGCAGAGAAACTCCTCAGCTGCAGGCTAAAGTACTATCCCCTGACGTCAGCACAACCCCTGGCAGCCAATCAGAAGAGACATCCCCCCTCCCCCTCAGCCAAACCGGCAGAATCATAACAGTAAAATTAACAAAGTGCAAATTAGAAACAAATATAGCCTGGGTCTCACCCAGTTCTAGCTCTTGTCCCAGGCCCATAAAACAGTCACTGCTCATTCAGGCCATGCTTACCACACTCAAGCCTTCAGTCAAATTCCAGTTGAGCTGAGAGTGGGTCAATGGTCCAGAATAGTGATCCGGAGGTTTGGGAGACATTCAACCAGGCAGGATTCTGCCCCATTCTTCAGGCCAGGAACCACTCTGTACTTTGGGAGATTTTATAAACAAGCTTAACTTTTATTGAACTTGGTTGCGATAGGCAGTTAGCAACTTGAACTTTCCTTCAGTACAATCCAGAAGTTTCCAACTTTCAAACAGTTTTAGTGTCAAGACTATTGATATCTGTGGAACTCCATGGACCCTGCTCCTTTCTACAGGAATTCTTAAATCAGTCTATTTGAATATAGACAAATATTCCTGTCCATGCCTATCCTGGTAGCCAGGTGTCAATTTACAAAGGCTATATTTCTCCTATTCCAAATCTCTCCTCTTCCATCAGGTACAGAACCCTTTAGGGCTGTCCTCCTTCGCGAGTGCACCTTGCTGGGTCACACCCCAGCCTTGAGAGCGGAAGAAAAATGGCCTCTGTGTTATCAGCTCTCTTCATAAGAACATAAGAATAAACCTTTTTTAAACACAGACATGCTAACTGCTGTTACCACATCCTCTGGCAGTGAGTTCCAAAACTTAACTATTCGTTGAGTGAAAAATTATTTCCTCTTATTCATTTTATAAGTATTACCATGTAACTTCATTGAGTGTTTTTTAGTCTTTGTACTTTTTGAAAGAGTAAAAAATTGATTCACTTCTGCTTGTCCTATACCATTCAGAATTTTGTAGACCTCAATCATATCTCCCCTCAGTTGTCTCTTTTCCCAAGCTGAAGAGCCCTAACCTCTTTAGCTGTTCCTCATATGAGAGGCGTTCCATGTCCTTTATCATTTTGGTTGCTCTTCTTTGAACCTATTCTAATTCCACTATATCTTTTTGAGATAAGGCAACCAGAACTGAACGCAATACTCAAGGTGAGATCGCACTATTGAGCAATACAGAGGCATTATAGTATTCTCAATCTAGTTTGCCATCCCTTTCCTAACAATTCCTAGCATCCTGTTTGCTATTTTGGCCACCATTACACATTAGGTAGAAGATTTCAACATATTGTCTACAACACCACCTAGATTTTTTTTCTTGGATGCTGACTCCAAAGGTGGACCCTAGCATCAGGTAACTATGATTCAGATTATTCTTCCTAATGTGCATCATTTTGCATTTGTCCACATTAAATTTCATCTGCAATGTGGATGCCCAGTCTTCGAGTTTCCTAAGGTCTTCCTGCAATTTTTCACAGTTCACATATGTTTTAACAACCTTGAATAGTTTTGTGTCATATGCAAATTTAATTACCTCACTTATTGTTATGATTTCCAGATTATTTATAACTACATTAAATTGCACTGATCCCAGTACACATCCTTGTAAAATTCCACTATTCACCCTCCTCTGTCTTTTAGGTTTACCAAGACTTCTTTCAGTTCCTCCACATCATCACCCTTGAAACCATTTCTGGTACAGATAGATCTCTTGCATCTTCTTCTGTAAAAGTTGAAGCAAAGAATTCATTCAGTTGCTCTGCTATGGCCTGATGTTACGTTCCTCACCTGATTCCAGGCCTGCGCGTCTGATTCGCTGGCGAGGTGCGGTCCGGCAGAGCTAGCCGGCTTTTTGATGTTTCTCCAGGATGGGTCGGTTTCAGTTTCCCAAGTCTGGCAGCCGTCATCCGGCTTAGAGCACAGGCAGCGGCCATCTTGGCTAGCTCAGGAGGGGGCGGCCATCTTGTATAAATGAGATCAGGAAGGAACTCCATATTTGGTCTTGGGAGGATCTCCTATGGGGGCAGCCATGTTGGCTTCACCTGAGTGTGGTTTGCTCTGATTTCCTCACTATTTAAAGCACTGCCTCCAGGCCTTCATTGCTTCGGCCTCATTTGTTCTGAGGAGTTGCTGTCGGAGTGCTTTTCACCGACTTCCTTCTGTTCCTGTTTTTCCTGTGTACCAGACCTTGGCTAGTTATCTCGGATTTCGCTTGTTTGCTGCCTGCCTTGACTCTGGACTGATTTGACTATTTCTTTGCCTGTTGGAGTACTGGTTCTGGACAGTGTCTGTTTCCTGCTATCCTGGTCAGCGGCTGTGCAACCCCGCCGGTTTCTGAAGTCCTGGTGGCCGCCTGCAGCTGGGGGCTCAACTCCCGGTGAACGGTGGTCGCTTCCCAGGTAAAGCTAGGGGTTGTCTGGCTGCCTGACCGAGTGCGGTGTCACTCCATCTCTGCCGTGCTCAGTCGGGGCACAGGGGCTCACCACTACCGGGTCATAACACCTGATACTCCCTGGGTGCCCCTTTTGATCCTTTATGATCTTCACCCACCCCCAGTATCCATCTCCCTAAACCAGCTCCTTTTGGTTCACTTCCTGATGACATCACTACTCCTGAAGCCTTTTCATCAGCCATTATCTGCTTGACTGCTACACATCAAGTACACTTGTGGTACCTGTATCTTTGCTCCACCATTTGTGAATATCATTGGTACAATCAAGGCAGAAGGAGTAATTGTGACTTCCGGGTTGCTTCCCGATGACATCACCCACCTGAATTTAAATACAGCCACTTCTGAGACCTTGCACCAAAAGGGCATGCCAAAGGGGCATACATGCCCCTTCATGTGCAACTGAGGCAGAGCTCAGGTCTATGGATTTCTGGTAGTTTCTATGGATTTCTGGTAGTTTTTGTTGTATCCCAGATTCTATTTTTAACTTGTATTTTAGAAATTTATTAACCATGTTTTGGTTTAGATTATTTTTAATTATATTGCTACTTGTTAGGGAGGGGGAATGGACTGATTTCACTATCTCATTTTTAAATTCTGCCTATTTTATTTTTGTGAACATTAGGCGGATGCTATCTCTCATTGACTACAAATTGGACTCCCAAAGAAAATATTCTCGATTGTGCATATTATATGCAGAGGGAGATTCCAGTAGTTACTAGGGCCCAAAAAATTTAGAAAGCCACTTTTTGTCAGACTTCATTCTAAGCAAAGTATTTGAGTTTAAAGTCCCAATTACAGACTTAACCTTAAATTCGTATACTCCAATTCCTTGGGCTTATGTCAAAGCTTGATCAGCTGCATATAAGACCAAGATACTTAGGGATCTAATACAGATAAATTGGCTTTTTGTTTTCTTTTCAGAAACTTGATTTCCCATCTCTGAGTATCCCAAGTTAAAACTGTTGTGTCCTTGAGGGCATAGAACTTTATATCTACATAGAGCTGGTCGCTGAGGAGGAGGTTTAGTGTTGACATATAAATTATTTTTTAAGGTTTGTCTTTTAGATTCTATTAAAACCCTCTCATTGGAAATCTTAGCATGTGAAATCATTGATAATTCATTTCAGGGTTCCCTGTGTTGTCCTTCCCCAAGGAAGTGGCATAATGCTGAGAATGAGTTTTTAGAATTTGTTGCAAAATATACTTTAAATTCTGCTTTCACCCTTCTAGTTGAGAATATTAATCTACATTTAGAGGACCTTGCGGATACTCAAGTGGATAATGTTTTTTTTTAATCCCTAGTGTTAGGCCTTTCCTCATTAGCCCTACTCATGAAAAGGAGCATCAACTTCATCTTTTGACATCTACAATTAATTTTGACTGTTGTTGTAATCTAATTTTTAATAGGGAAACTAGAGTACCTTGGTTGGACCACTTTTTGTTGGATTTCTCTCTATCCTGGAAAGTACAAACAAGGAAAAAAACAGTTGGTAGTACTATTTGTCAATATAAAGATATGATTGGTTCTGTCATTTTTTGGGAAAAGGTTGATCAACGTCTATCCTTTGATATTAGCATTGAAAATCTTGTGAATGGTTGGAAACAAATTGGTAAGGATATCTCGAATAAGGTGTCTCCTCTCAAACCAAAGACAGGATTCAGAGAAAAGTTGATAGATGATTTGACCTAGAGCTATTTATTTTAAAATAAGTTTGTAGAACATTGGAGAGAATTT
This sequence comes from Microcaecilia unicolor, assembly GCF_901765095.1. NCBI lineage: Eukaryota > Metazoa > Chordata > Amphibia > Gymnophiona > Siphonopidae > Microcaecilia > Microcaecilia unicolor. The sequence continues at coordinate 297,630,843 of NC_044035.1, read as the reverse complement.
GGAGGCATCATTCCTTTATAGAAAATAAAACTAATTGGTGTGAAAAAATTCATGCCTATAAATGACTGTTGGCCAGTAAGACATGAGAATATTGCTTTAAAATTGTGGTGTATGAACATCCTGATTTTAAAAGTTTGTTTTCTCTGTTAGATCAATTAACCAATCTAGATCATTTTACTAATAGAGTAGATTTCAATTTACCATCAGTCTCTGATTTGGCCTTGTATTTAGCAATCAGAGAAGAACTTTCACAGATTGATATTCTGCCTATCAATGGGAATACTCAATTCCCTGATATCCCAGCAGATAGACTCGCATCAATTTGATAGGATATGTTTATTAGACGCTAAATGTTTGTTTCTGAAATATGCTAAAACTTTCTGTAGCTTAGATGTATGTCCACCTTATTTGGCTAAAGTTGCCTCACCAAACGTTTTGCATTTCTTAACAGATCGACCTAATTTTTATTTGGACACAGGCATATTCCCTGTTTCTGGAGTGATACTGTTCTCACCCCAATTCCAAATAATCTAATGATAAGTTTATTGGAAGTGAATAATTACCGCCCTATTGCCTCCATTCCCCTCTTTATAAAGGTGATAGAGGTATTTGTTAAGGAACAAATGGAGATTTACCTAACCCAACATGATCTTCTTCATTTTACACAATCAAGATTTAGAAAAAATCATAGCACGGAAACCGTAGTAGGCTCCTGGGTGGCATATGGGAAACAGTTGTTGTGTAAAGGCCAGTGTGTGATAGTGCTACAGTTTGATCTTTCCAGTGCATTTGACCTGGTTGATTTGGAACTGAAGACAAAAATATTCTATCAGTTCGGTATTGATGGTCAGGTATTGAATTGACTCCAGGGCTTTTTTTCTAATCATTTTTATGCGGTGGGTACAATTTTGTCTGAAAAGTGGAAGGTGTTCTGTGGAGTCCCACAGGGCTCTCTCCTTTCATCTCTACTTTTGAATTTGCTTATGCAATCTCTTGGTATGGTATTGGACTAATATGGCCTAACAGATTTTATTTATGCAGATGACATTATTGTCATTTTACTTTTGTCTTCATGTTGGCCAGAAACTTTGGAACACATTCAAGAGTGCATGAAATTAATAGAAAGTTGGATAATGATTTACCAGCTTAAAATTAATAACAAGAACTGAGCATTTGGAATGTATAAAGGTTGAGGATCTAGGGAAATGACTTGAAAACAATTAACGAAATAACGAGCTTTCATAAATCGCTGAAAACCTACCTCTTCACCAAAGCTTACCATGAGAATCCATAACTAACCACAACACTTCACCACTCCTCCCTTACTATAACTGCCTTCTTTCCACAATTGCTTGATTAGATCGACTTGTTAGCCTTGTTACTCTTAATATATTTGTAACACCAATTGTATTTCTTTACCCTGAAATGGCGATGCCATAAGGTCTTTGTAAGCCACATTGAGCCTGCAAATAGGTGGGAAAATGTGGGTTACAAGTGCAATAAATAAATAAGTGTATCTTTATGGAGGAAGGGGTTCTTGGGAACCCTGGACTGTGATTATATTTTAATTCCATCACCCCCTTTACGATATGCTCCCTGAGATGAATTGGCCACACATTAGTGGCCCGATGCTCCCAAGAAGCAGAATAACACAGCTTATGAGGTAGATCACAAGTTGTGCTATTCCTTTACCACAGGATTCTCTAACCTGCATGCTATATTAAAGCAGATTAGTGATTCCTGTGGTAAACTAAGCTGCTGTAAAATTTGAGATTTACATAGCTTGGTAACTGCCCCCCTAAGTTTTGCATTAGAATAAATTAGAAGATATGTACCATTTCCAGTCATGCCTGATCAAAATCAAAGAGACTTCCAACAACAATTTGTTATAAATGGTACAACATCACATCATATGTTTAAAATTGCAGTGGGGATGTAGGAACAAAAGAAGCACAGATGAGGGAAAAATGTTTGCAGATTTCATTTAAAATCCATATCAATGTGCCATTTATACAGACAGGCGAACATGTTTATTTGCTGACTTACTGAGGACTGTAGCTGTGAAAGAGCAATCTTTTAAAATCTGTTTACCCTGATCATTTTAGATGAGGTCAGTTTAGGTTATGTTGCAAACCAGTCATGGGATTGAATAGTATGTTCTGTGAAATCATACAGTGAACTTGCCAGGAAAACTCCATCTCTCTTAAAGGGTCATTTTGAAAGCAATTTCTAGGGATAAAGCAAAGCAAAAAATTCTCAGTTCACTTTCAGTTCATTTGGAATTTTTTCCTGATTGTTAGACTTCTCTTCAGTTTAGTATAGTTTAGTTAGGTCTTTTCTTTTTAAGTTCAACAAACAACAACCAGATAGGATACAAGAAGACAATAAAAGGATTAAGGAGACACAAGAAAAGTACAACAGTTGTTACAGCAAGTGTTGCACTCTGCTAAAAACTGTCAAGAAGTAATGGAGAATGAGTTCCAAGCACAGGATCCATGGTAAAGTCCAGGACCAAAGACCAAATAGTGTGATAATTCTTTAGATTGTTACATTGTTCCACTCTCCGATGCTCATATTGTGCAATTGTACTAACATAGTTCCACCAATGAAACACTGATATGTTTGCAGTAGTCTTCCAATGAAGTAGCACAGATAAGTACATAAGTACTGCCACACTGGGACAGACCAAAGGTCCATCAAGCCCAGAATCCTGTTTCCAATAGTGGCCATTCCAGGTCACAAATACCTGGCAAGATCCCTGAAAAGCTCAATACATTTTATGATGCTTATTTCAGAAATAAGCAGTGGATTTTCCCAAGTCAATTTAATAATGGTCTTTGGACTTTTCCTTTAGGAAGCCGGCCAGACCCTTTTTAAACCCCGCTAAGCTAATCGACTTTACCAGATTCTCTGGCAACAAATTCCAGAGTTTAATTACACGTTGAGTAAAGAAAAATTTTCTCCAATTCGTATTAAATTTACTACTTTGTAGATTCATCGCATGCCCCCTAGTCCTAGTATTTTTGGAAAGAGCAAACGATTCACGTCTACCTGTTTCACTCCACTCATTATTTTATAGACCTCTATCATATCTCCCCTCTGCCGTCTCTTCTCCAAGCTGAAGAGCCCTAGATGCTTTAGCCTTTCCTCATAGGGAAGTTGTCCCATCCTCTTTATCATTTTCGTTGCCCTTCTCCGCACCTTTTCTAATTCCACTATATGTTTTTTGAGATGCAGCGACCAGAATTGAACACAATATTCGAGGTGCGGTCACACCATGGACTGATACAAAGGCATTATAACATCCTCACTTTGTTTTCCAGATTTAAGTGATAGCCATAAGAATGTCAAGCGGAGTTTGTTTTGCATCAGAGAGGATATCTATATGGAAAACAGAATGAAAAGTACAATGGAATATCAAGGCATAAAATCTAGCAGATTATAGCCCAAGTATCAATCAAAAAAAAGAGCATATAAGAGGACAAATAGCATATGTTAAAAAGTGCCTGGACTTTGATTACATCTCCAACAAAGAGTCGAAGAGGATCTTTTAGTTGCATGGTTTTTCAAATGTGTCCAGATAGCGCTATGAAGAATAAAGTATAGAGATTGAAGAATAAAAGCAGAGCAAACTTGCCTACTGCATTTCTTCCAGAGATGATCCCACTGAACAGCAGTAAGAGAGAGTCCGTCTCCCACAGCGACCGAATCAACAGTGGAGTTTTACAATGAGAGGAAACAAGATGTATATACATTTTAGATGCAAGATGGGATACCATGAGAGAACACAAACTTGGGGGAGAGGAGAGAGACATGGGAGGTAGCAAGAATGTATATGGGGGCGAGAGGAGGGAGAGTGATCAAGAGAAGGACAGCAAAGTATTGTGAGGTAAGAATAAGAATAATAATGGGGAAATGGGGTAGGGTGGGAAGGGAGAGAAAAGCAAGAGTGGGAAGAGAAGACAAAGCAAAATGGGGAGAGAGAGAAGGGGAGAGCAAAGATAGGATATGGTAAGGAGTTAGAGCCAGCTCTACTATTGATTAATTTTATTTTTCATACATAGCCCTGCTTTTCTGCAAAACCTTTCAGCCTTTCTTGACTTGTGCAATTGAGGCCCCACAATATATGTTTTTCTTTCTGCACGTGGTCCCACACACCCCACAGGTTGTTCGTGGAAGGAGTGTGTAGGAGATAAGGAAAAGAATCAAGTGAGAAGTGAAAGAAAGGACAAGGGTGGCGAGAGGAGCAAAATGATAGTGCAGGAGAAAAGAAATGATGTAAGGAAAGCAATTAGGAAAAATAGGAAGATGAGACAAGAAGTTAAAAGGAAAAAACGTGCAGGAGAAAATATTGAAGCATCCACTGCTGAAGAAGTGATAAAGGTGAAAGAGAGAGACTAAAGTTAGAAAAAAAGAAAAAAAAGGACATCAGCAAGAGAGAAAATGAAGGATCAGAGAAAGGGGAGCATTAAAAAAAAAAAGGGGGGGGGTTGAACCAGAAAATCAAGCCAGAGACATTGAGGACCGGAAACATTATATGTTACAGAACAGTAATTAACAAAAAAGTAGTTTCCTGTGAGAAAGGGCTGAAGGGAATGGGAAAATCTATGCTACTCAGCCCTGTTTCCTCCTCCCCCCCCCCCCCCCCTTCATCCTCCCCGTCTGAGTCATCTGCTGCCTGCTTTGTTAGTAGGCTGTATGGAAGGAGTAGTGAGCAGCTCCATCCCCCTCTCTCCTCTGTTTCTGCCCCCCCCCCCCCCCCCCCCCCACCAAACCATGTGAGTCACCATTTCCCATCCTCTAGCTCTTTTGAACATTAGCTTGTCAGGGAAAAGTCTACAGTGCAAATTAAGCACATGCTTTTGTTTGCACAAATTTGCTGGCTTTTCTTTCCCTCTCAGAGGTTACAGAAAATAAAATAAGTTAATAAGAGATGCATTTCAAATTGGGCTCAATACATTTCTTCAATCAACTTCCTCTAAGTGTGTCTAGTTCTTAAATCTGTCTGGCTATAATATCCAGTTAAATTGTCAGTTCCAACACCAATACAACCAGGGATTATTGTTTAAATTACTGTCCTAGAAGAAGTAGTGAATGGTACTTTTTTGAGGGTAATTTTAAATAGGTCATCAAAATTCATGAGAGAGCCTATAAAGCAGGTTATGTCGATATGTACTGACATGCTATAAAGGGCATGTGCTTGAGCATATACTTTATAAAATAGGCGGGTACGTGGGCACACGTATACACCAGTTGCATCAAGTACATGTACTTCCACATATGTGTGCACATGTCCATGATGTGTGTACTGACATGGCAGGTGAGGAGACATTCACAAAATGTCTGTCAAGAAGCTCTACTTTGGTCCCCAGGATACCCTTTTCCATGCCAAGATGATGTTAGGCTAAAGAATCGCCTCTTCCTGGTGCTTCTCAAACAATGAGATTTTCCTGATCAAAGAGTGATTTTGAACTTGCAGTGTGGACATTGTATAAAAAGAATGTTTTTTTTAAGTGAAGTCAATCACATCAAGTTAAATAAACCTGCATCAGATAAGAATGAGCTGTCTATCTTTGGTGCCTGTGAACTTATACAGACAGAGTGCAGTAATTATGGGGACATATTTGAAACCCAAAAAACAAAGGAGTTTCCCTTCTGAACTGTATAGGCTGAAAAGTTCACTCCACTCACTAGCCGCAAATTTGTGCATAGCTCCCCTAGTACATGTCAGTGTAGGTGAAAGGTTGCTACAAAAGGTCACTAGCATTTTATGCCTTAGAAGGTTCTCTCATGAAAAAAGTGATCACATTCAGCTCCCTGGTACAGAGGCTTTGATGAGCAAGAGGAGGGCCTAGAAAAGTGGGAAGCTGAGACTGAGATGCCAAGAGTCAGCCATCTCAAATAGTGAGATTTACCATGCCAAGGAATGAGATTGAAGGCCAAAGAGTGAGATTTTTCAGACAGTGCATCCAGGGTATAAATCAGAATGTTTTAATGGTAGCATTGCTTTGCAAATGAATCAAAGCAGCATTAACTAATAGTTACAAATATGTACATCGGTTTCAGAGTATATATACTTGCAGCAAAGGGAAAAGGGACAGGGCAAGGGGAAGCAGTAGGCAGGAAGGTGTGCTAGGATTTCTTCCTATTGGTTAGACGACTTGATTTATGTCTCTAAGGCTTCCCTTTCATGAAAGCAGTGATCAAGATCAGTGAACTGGTACTGAAGCTCTGATGAGTGAGAAATGGGCACAAAGAGTGTGAGAGTCAGACAGCTTTCGAATAAGTGTGACACACTCCTAAAGAGTGAGACTTGGAGGCATATTTTCAAAGCATGTAGACTTACAAAGTTACATAGTGGCTCTTTTTGAAAGCCCTTAGACTTACAAAGCTCCATAGGTTACTATGGAGCTTTGTAAGACTAAGTGCTTTGAAAGTGAGCCCCTTGGTATCTCTGGTGAGATAGGCTTCTAACCTGTTTTATACTCTTATGAGTGATATAGGCCATCTGATTGTGCAGGATAAAAATATTGTAAATAAATAAATGATTGGATTGTACCATGGATGTGCAGGAGAAGGTACATAAAAAGGTGGAGCAATGAGGGCACCTGGAACTTTAAACATGAAAGGGCCAACACCTGACGAGCCCAGCAGTGAATATATGGCTTTCAATGGCAGATGCACTTTGGTCCTCAAGCGGACATGCCATGATAAATTGATTAGTCTATAAGATGCAACCTGCCTCTGTCATTTTTTGTTATAGCAGACTAGCCTTTGAAAAATCATATTACATAACATCAACATACACACACAGCACATACCTTTTAAGTTACATAGAATACAGTTTGCAACATTATTGCACAATTATGCCTTGGCCCAATAAAATATCAGACATGTCAAGTCACATAGATTTGCCCCCCCCCCCTTCTCCAGCTCACACGCCATAGCCCCCTTCCTTTCCTCCAGCATTGGCTCTTCACTCTCGCAGTATCTGTCACTCACTTCCCTCCCCCCCCCCCCCGGGTTCAGCATTTCTCACTCCCCCCACTCCCTGGGGATCCTTTAAACATGCCCTCAGTTGTCAGCACCAACACCAGCAGCACTGAAAACAGATTGCCTGTGGGTGGTCTCCAGGGCCTTCCCTTCTTCCAATCCTACCCCTCAGAAAAGGTGGGACAAGCAGAAGGAAGGTCCTGTGGACTGGTCACATGCAGCATGTTTTCAGTGCTCCTGCTGCTGCCAGTGCCAGCAATTAAGGGCAAGTTTAAAGAACACCAGGGAAGAGGAAGGGGGAAAGTGAGTGAGATATGCTGAACCGAGGTAGAGGGGAGGAGGGAAATGAGCGAGAGATACCAAACCAAAAGACGGAGGAGGGAGGAAGCAAGTGAGTGAGAGATGCCAAAACAAGGGTGGGGGTGGGGCCAAGTGAAGAGAGAGCTGCCATACCTCTGGGAAGGGAAGGGAAGGGAAAGAGCTTCCACACCACTGGAGAGAAAGGAAGAGACAGTTAAATGATGTGGGATCTGCAGAGGAAGAGAGAAAGATACTGGACCTGCAGGGGAGGAGGGAGGGGAAATGATAATATGACCTGCAGGGGAAGGAAAAAGAGGGAGAGATAGTGGACCTGCAGGTGTGCGTGTGGGGGGGAGGGGTAGGAACATTTGCTGAATTCCTAGGGAGGAAGGCAGGAGGAAGGAAGAGAGGGAGAGATGCTGGACATGAGGAAGGATGGGGACACAGAGGCACGATGCCAGACAGGTAGGGGGTGGTTAGGGATACATAGGGGCAATGTTGGACCCATGGGTAGATAGGGACACTGAGCGCTGAGAAATGTCAAATGGATAATGAGACCCTAGCAAGAGAATTAAGAGAAGACAGAGGAAAGCAGATACCAGAGGCTGAGTCAAACACAATTAGAAAAATAAAATGACCAGACAACAAAAGGAGTTTTATTTTCTATATATTGATTAGAATATGTCACTTTTTGGAGTGTATATCTGCCACAACTGGTTTTAGTCATGGCATTTTTCAGCATAGTGGTGGTAAATCTCCAGCTTTGAGACAGGCACCATTAGAATCTCTGTGATGTGCGTTTGACACCCCCTGAAAGCATCACTAGGATATCCAACACCTAGACATGGTCTCAAGGGTAGCCTTGCCACTCATTCAGATTGCTTAATTACAGCCCTATAAAGATCACACCATCACTCTCTCTCTCTCTCTCTCTCTCTCTCTCTCTCTCTCAGATACCTGCACCTGTATGGGGCTGCCTGGTTAGAAGAGTCTGTAAGGAAATGCAAGATGAAGCAGATGTGTTCTAATCCCGTGCTAAAAGTGTGTGTTTTCCTTTGCCAATCTATGCATATGCAAGCAGTCTGCAGTCTATAAATGTCAGGACAGACCCAAATGTGCTACAAAACTAAGAGTGTTCATCCTGTATCCATGGCAACAATGTATAATAATGCAAATACACTAGTAAAGGTTGCTGGGGGAATGAAGGAGCATCTCCTCTCAGGCCAAAGCTGGACAATTGTCGTAGAATAGGACATTAAAAAAAAAAAAGAGTCCCTGCAAGATGAGTATAACACCTGCCTTTACTGGCCTTCCACTCCAAACATGAATATGAGCTAAAGCATCCTAACATATAAAAACTAACATACCAGCCACGTGACATGCAATGAACAATATCGAAATCAATCACAATTACTCACAGATATAGATGCAGTCCTTGGGCTGGCTACCTGCCTCTTTGAAAGTCCACTTTTCTCCTGCAGAACCTCCTTTAAGCTTTTGATGGAACTTTATGGGGCTTCAATCCTCCAATGACACATGCCAGGTGACAGCAGATCCTCACTCTTTCCTTCAGCCTTAACTTCTCCTCAGCTTCCCTTGGATTTCTACTCCCTAAATGCATCACTCTGCACTTCTTTGCATTGAATTTTAATTGCCAAACATTAAACCATTCTTCTAATTTTTGCAGATCCTTTTTCATGATTTCAACTGCCTCCAGGATGTCCACTCTGTTATAAATCTGGTATCATCTGCAAAAAGGCAAACCTTACCTTTTAACCCTTCGGTGATGTTGCTCACAAACATATCAAACAGAATCAGCCCCAGCACTGATCCCTGAGGCACTCCACTACTCACCTTTCCTTCCTCCGAGTGAATTCCATTAACCACCATCCTCTGACGCCTGTCTGTCAACCAGTTCCTAATCCAGTTCACCACTTTAGGTCCTAACTTCAGCCTGTCAAGTTTATTCAAGAGCCTTCTATGAAGAATCATTTTAAAGACTTTGCTAAAATCTAAGTAGATTACATTTAGCGCACGTCCACGATCCAGTTCTCTGGTCACTCAGTCAAAGAATTCAATCAGATTCATCTGGCATGATTTACCTTTGGTAAAAACCATGTTGTCTTGGATCTTGTAACCTATTGGATTCCAGGAAATTCACTATCCTTTCCTTCAGCATCACTTCCATTACTTTTGCAATAACCGAAGTAAGGTTTACCGGCCTGTAGTTTCCAGCTTCTTCTCTGTCACCACTTTTGTGAATAGGGACCACATCCACTCTTCTCCAAGTATCAAACAAATCTTTAAGAGGACCTGCCAGAACCTCTCTGAGCTCCCTCAATATCCTGGGATGGATCCCGTCCAGTCCCATGGCTTTGCCCACCTTTAAATTTTCAAGATATTTATAAACACTTTCTTCCGTGAACGGTGCTATATCCACTCCATTCTCATATGTAGCTTTGCCAGTCAATCATGGTTCTTCTCCAGGATTTTCTTCCATGAACACAGAACAGAAGTATTTGTTTAGAACATTTGCTTTTTCCTCATCATTATCCACATAGCAATTCACAGAATCTTTCAGTCTCACAATCCCATTTTTTGTCTTCCTCCTTTCACTAATATACCTAAATAAATTGTTGTCGCCCCTCCTTACAGTTCTAGCCATTTGTTCTTCCACTTGCATTTTTGCCAGACATATATCTCTCTTGGCTTCTTTCAGTTTCATCCAGTATTCCTCTCTGTGTTCTTCTTCTTGAGTTTTCCTGTATTTCATGAATGCCAACTCTTTATCCTTTATTTTCTCAGCCATTTGCTTGGATAACCATAAAGGTTTCTTTTTTCTCGTGCTTTTATTTACTCTCCTTACATAAAGGTTAGTAGCCATATTTATAGCTCCTTTCCGCCTAGACCACTGTCTTTCTACTTCTCATATATGCCCCCAGCCCATCAGCTCTTTCTTCTGGAATTTCCCCATTTTACTAAAATCAGCATGTTTGAGATCCAGGATTTTGAGTTTTGAGTGCCTGCCCTCCCCTTTATATATTATATTATATCAAACTAAACATTTTGATGATCACTGATGCCCACTTTCCCCATTTATGAGCACCAGATCCAGCATCGCTCCCTCCCTCATGGATTCTGTCACCATTTGTCTGAGAAGAGCACTTTGAAAGGCATCCACGATCTCTCTACTTCTTTCTGATTCTGCAGATAGAACTTTCCAATCCGCATCCGGCAGGTTGAAATCTCCCAGCAAGAACATCTCTCTTTTCTTTCCCAACTTTTGGATATCTGTAACCAGATCTTTATCTAGTTCCTCTGATTGTGTCGGAGGTCTTTAGACAACACCCACATGGACAGAGGTTCCATCATCTTTTTTCAAGGTGATCCACATCGCTTCTTTCTTTCCCCATGCCCCTGGCATTTCAGTCACTGTGATATCATTTCTCATATACAGAGCTACTCTTTCACCTTTACAACCATCTCTATCCTTCCTAAACAGATTGTAGCCTGGTATGTTTGTATCCCATTCATGAAAATCCAGTGGCATTCCTACGGGGGCTGACACCCGGGGCGGATCGCTGATGCGCCCCCCCCCCCGGAACAGCGCAACACCCCACGGGCGAACCCCCCCCGATCCCCCGATGAAACCCCCCCCCCGGGTGCACGCCGCTGGGGGGGGGGTGCCGCGCACCTGCCGGCTCTTCGTTTTCATGCTCCCTCTGGCCCGGAACAGGAAGTAACCTGTTCCGGGGCAGAGGGAGCATAAAAACGAAGAGCCAACAGGCGCACGGCACCCCCCCCAGTGGCGTGCACCTGGGGCGGACCGCCCCCACCGCCCCCCCCCCCCCTTGGTACGCCACTGTGAAAATCATTGACCCATGTCTCCATGATAGCAACAATGTCTATTAGGGCTTGCAGATCATGAACTTTGTTGCTTAGACTGTGAGCATTTGTGGTTATCTCTTTCCAGCTACATTTCAGTGACAGTCTCATCTTCTGTTTAGTTTTTTGTTTGGTCTCACTTCCTGCTGTGTTGGTAAGAAGTAATTTGCTAAGACTGTAGTTGTTTTCATTGCTTTCTTTTCTACTTCTCTTTAGCGAGGGTGACCACTGGAAGTGACCTGCCTCCATATGCCACCCCACCTTCTAGTTTAAACTCCTAGAAATATATTGTCTGAATTTCTAACCAAGGATTTTTTTCCTGCCACAGTGAGATGTAGCCCATTATTACAATACAGTCATTTGTTTTTCCATGTATTGCTCCAGCCTCCTATGTACCTAAAACCTTTTTGATGACACCAGGCTTTCAGCCATCTATTGAAATTCTTGGTATTTTGTAAACTTTTCTCTCCCTTTCCAAAAGTAAGCAGTACTTCAGAAAAAGTTACAGTTTGTAACAAAGGTTTTAACCCCTCCCCCAGTTCCTGAAAAGCTCTCTGTGCTGCAAGTGGGGTATTATTAGCCAGGTCATTTGTTCCCAGGTGGATAACAACATCAGTGTTAGACTCCTTAGTTTCTTCTCTGATTATAGTCAGTATTTGCCTAGTACTCCTGATAGCTGAGGAGCCTGGAAGGCATTTCACTTTGCTGGACCCCTTGAACTGTGTTCCAAAGCTAATGCCTCTGACAATGGAATCCCCTAGCAGCAACAGTTTTCTGGTATGAGATTCTTTATTAGTGCTTTTGGGGTGCCTTTTCTCTTTAGACACCTTCATTGCTTTTTGATCTACCTCAGTTCTATTTTCTGTAGCATCACAGTGCTGTAAAGGAACAAAAGAATTCTGTAGGGGCAACAATTATGAGGGTGGATGCTTGTGTGAAACATGTCGTAATCTACCTGAGCCTACTGTGATCCATCTATTCTTAGGTGGTTTTATTCTTTGAGGCAGTGGTGAGAAATTGGTATGATTCTGTACAACGATAGAAGCTGCTTTAATCGCATCCAATTCCTGCTTACCTTTGCTGAGCTTCTGTTTTATAGTAGCAAATGGAAGACAGATAGGGCAAGCCTGAAGCCTCCAGATGGTGTGCCTTAGAACTAAACCACCACAATTATTACATAGAATAAAAGTAATCTTGATTGGTTAGAATGTGTATGAACAGGTATTACTATGATAGGCTTAACAGTCTGCAAGATTGCCTGTGTATGACTGATGAGTAATGTTAATGATTTTTTGAGTTGTCTATATATGAGTAGAAAACCCTGGAAGGGTGGGTGAGATTATAAGTCCAGGTAAGTCAGCCAAATCCTCTATCAAAAAGTTCTCTAGGAGGGGCAATAAATGACACAGTTTGATAAATTAAATTCAGTTTGATAAAACAATCAAATTCAGCTAGAAACTCACTTTTCTTCTTTAAATCTAAATATTCCCAAGAGTTATAGCAGTTTCACCAAGGTAAATGGACCAGTTGTAGGACTAAAGCTGTTTTTTTTAACCTAGGACTGACAATGGAAAATAAACCTGGCAGAACTAGTCCACAGTATAGTAGCCAAAGTTAGCAGGGTGAAGTACAAGAGACAGTTTGAAAAGCCTATCCTCTCTACTCAGTGCTTTTTTTGTAGAAAAAAAGGTGCCGGTACTCATTATGGGCGGGGTCACCACATATGGCTCCACCCCTATGATAGCCACACCCACATTAACCACACCTCCTATACCAGCCATGGTGCAGATAAACAGACATCATTGAAAATATTACAGTACTATAGGAGAAAAAAATAACGTGATTTTTTTTTCATTATAAATAATCTCTGTAAGCTCTTACAGCTCCAGTATACCCAGTGCAAAATAAGACAGCCAATGTAAATTCTCAAATTGGACATATTACAAACACTAAAATGAAAATAAAATGATTTTTTTCTACCTTTGTTGTCTGGTGACTGTTTTTCTTTCCATATTGGTCCAAGTCTGTGATTCTTTTTTCCTTTGTTTTCGCTTAACTCTTCTGTGCCATTTGTCATTCTTGTCTCCTTTTTCTTTGCTTTCTTCAATATTTTTCAGGCTCTCTCTCTGTCCAGATTTAATTCATTCTTACTATCCATTCTTTAATTTCCTTCATCTACCTGTGGCTTTTCATCTTTTCCTCACCCTTGTTCTCCCCATGCCCCTTCCTCTTATTCTCCAGTCTTTCTCTATTCCCCTTTTCCATCCAGCAGCTCTGCTTTCTCTCCCCATCCTTCCAGTGTCTCCCCTATTTCTTTCTGCATTCTTCCATCCAGCGTCTTCCGTCTTTCTCTCCCTATCCTTCCGTTTTCCCTCTCTCTCTCCCCATCCTTCCATCTGTTTTTCCCTCTCTCTCTCTCTCTCTCCCCATCCTTCCATCTGTTTTTCCCCCTCTCTCTCACCATCCTTCCATCTATTTTCCCTCTCTCTTTCCCCATCCTTCCATCTGTTTTTCCCTCTCTCCCCAATCCTTCCATCTGTGTTTTTCCCTCTCTCTCCCTATCCTTCCATCTGTTTTTCCCTCTCTCCCCAATCCTTCCATCTGTTTTTCCCTCTCTCTCCCTATCCTTCCATCTGTTTTTCCCCTCTCTCCCCAATCCTTCCATCTGTTTTTCCCTCTCTCTCCCCATCCTTCCATCTGTTTTCCCCTCTCTCTCCCCAATCCTTCCCTCTGTTGTTTTCCCTCTTTCTCTCTCTCCCCAATCCTTCCCTGTTGTTTTCCCTCTTTCTCTCTCTCTCCCCATCCTTCCATCTGTTTTTCCCCTCTCTCCCCAATCCTTCCATCTGTTTTTCCCCTCTCTCCCCAATCCTTCCATCTGTTTTTCCCTCTCTCTCCCCATCCTTCCATCTGTTTTCCCTCTCTCCCCATCCTTCCATCTGTTTTCCCCTCTCTCTCCCCAGTCCTTCCCTCTGTTGTTTTTCCTCTTTCTCTCTCTCCCCAATCCTTCCCTCTGTTGTTTTCCCTCTTTCTCTCTCTCCCCAATCCTTCCCTCTGTTGCTTTCCCCCCCTCTCTCTCTCCCCAATCCTTCCCTCTGTTTTCCCTCTTTCTCTCTCTCCCCAATCCGTCCCTCTGTTGTTTTCCCTCTTTCTCTCTCTCCCCAATCCGTCCCTCTATTGTTTTCCCTCTTTCTCTCTCTCCCCAATCCTTTCCTCTGTTGTTTTCCCTCTTTCTCTCTCTCCCCAATCCGTCCCTCTATTGTTTTCCCTCTTTCTCTCTCTCCCCAATCCTTCCCTCTGTTGTTTTTCCTCTTTCTCTCTCTCCCCAATCCTTCCCTCTGTTGTTTTCCCTCTTTCTCTCTCTCCCCAATCCTTCCCTCTGTTGTTTTCCCTCTTTCTCTCTCTCTCCCCAATCCTTCCCTCTGTTGTTTTCCCTCTCTCTCTCTCCAATCCTTCCCTCTGTTGTTTTCCCTCTTTCTCTCTCTCCCCAATCCTTCCCTCTGTTGGTTTCACTCTCCCTGCCAAGTTTCCCGTGAAAGGCGCGAAGTCGCGACGCACGCGGCACCAGCCCCTATTTCCGGCCGCTGCTGCTTCTCCTGTTGAGCAGCAGCGGCCGCTAGACAAAGAAAAAGAAGATTTTAAAAAAAACTTCAAACCTGGCTGAAACGCGGCACCCCGGCACTGTAGACAGCCATTAGGCATTGGCTGTTGCCCTGCAGCCGCTCCTCCTCTTGCCTCTACGTCACTGCCCCTGGAGGAAGACCCCGGAGGAGCGCAGTGACGTAGAGGCAAGAGGAGGAGCGGCTGCGGGGCAACAGCCAATGCCTAATGGCTGTCTACAGTGCCGGGGTGCCGCGTTTCAGCCAGGTTTGAAGTTTTTTTAAAAATCTTTTTCTTTGTGTAGCGGCCGCTGCTGCTCAACAGGAGAAGCAGCAGCGACCGGAAATGGGGGCTGGCACTGCGTGTGGGACATGGACTCACGGGGCGGGGGGAGCAAAAAAAAAAGGTGCCGGTACGCCGTACCGTTGCGTACCGGCACAAAAAAAGCACTGTCTCTACTAATCAGAGCAAGGCAGAAAGGGAGAGAAAGATTTTTTTTGTTTTGTTTTTGTCTTTTTGGGGGGTCTGGGTTAGAAGGCACAGATGTATACCACAATACAGATTCATAGGACAAATTAATTAAGCAATAAGCAATACAGTCTAGAGAATAGATATATCAGGTAGTTATCTTGTAACCAGAAAGTTGAGAAATTAAGAATAAAATATCATAAAACACTTAACAGTATTATGGTTGAGGACCAGAATGTTTTGCTACATCTGCAGTTATGTGGTGTTATGTACATCGGTCTCCACTCCTTCTGCCTTGTCCACAGCCTGTTCCACATTTAGGGAACCCCTAGTTCTATAAATACCAGATGCAGATAGCTCTAGGGGGCATGATGAAATCCAATCATGCATTCGGAAAGACCCCTCCAATGTGACAACAATGGTCCTAAAGGCAACCCCTACACCCTGGCTCACTTCTGCCCTTGTTAACAAGAACCATGCAGGGGGACGGTGGTATAGAAGAAGAAAAAGTACACTGCCAGCTGCAAGTTGAGGCTTCCATCTGGCCTTGCTGTTAGGTGTCAGACATAGCCATCAAGCAGTGGCAAACCTACAATTAGTTATCAAGGATCAATATACCATTAATAAAAAAGAGCTTATCTCAAGTGAACAGTGGTATATACAATGTAGTATAGAAGTGCAAGAACACAATAGAGTTCTTCGAATAGTTTTTCAAAAATAGGAAGGGAAAAAACCTCATAATGACCTGAATCCACAATCACTCCTGTTGCGTTGCAACCATTTTAACATATGGTCAGTCCATAAATAATCATAGGTCAAAAAAACATCCCAAAATAATATGTCATTTAGTGGATCAAAAAAACTTAACAACCTCTGAGCACCTCTTTGAGAGTTAGCGAAGGAAGTTACTGCACAGTGACAAAAGGTGATGACTCAGCAAACTGGCAAGTCAATTTTATTTATTTATTTGTTACATTTGTATCCCACATTTTCCCATCTATTTGTAGGCTTAATGTGGCTTACGTGGTGAAGTTGTGGTAAGATAACGTTCATGTGGTATAGCCACATAAGGGAATCGTACTCGGAAGGGTTATGCTATGTCCATTTCTTTTTTTTTTTTTCATTGCAGAGATCAGGCATTTATATTGGATTGGTAGGGTATGCCTTTTTAAACAGGTAAGTCTTTAGTGTTCTCCGGAAGTGTAGATGGTCGTACGTGGTTTCAAGGCTTTTGGTAGTGCGTTCCACAGTTGTGCACTTATGTAGGAAAAACTGGATGCATAAGTTGATTTGTATCTGCGTCCTTTGCGGCTTGGGTAGTGCAGCTTTAGGTACGTTCATGATGATTCAAATATGTTTCTAGTTGGTAGGTCGATCAAGCCTGTCATGTATCCTGGGGCTTCACCGTAGATTATTTTGTGAACCATAGTGCAGATTTTGAAAGCAATGCGTTCTTTGATTGGGAGCCAGTGTAACTTTTCGCGGAGGGGTTTTGCACTTTCAAATCGCGTTTTCCCGAAGATGAGCCTGGCTGCCGTGTTTTGAGCTGTCTGAAGTTTCTTTAAGATTTGTTCTTTGCATCCTGCATAAATTCCATTGCAGTAGTCTAAATGGCTTAGTACCATTGATTGTATCAAGTTGCGAAATGTTTCCCTCAGGAAGAATTGTTTCACGCGCTTGAGTTTCCACATTGAGTGGAACATTTTCTTTGTTGTGGTTTTCACTTGGCTCTCTAGTGTTAGGTTGCGGTCCGTTCCAGCTTTTGGTTCCAGTCCAGCTAAGCCAAGGCTGTTCTTGCAGTTTGGGTGGGTTTCCTGCTGTTGCTGGTCTCTGGCAGCAGCCCAAGGGCTCACTACTCCGGATCACCCCCAGTGGCGTGACAATACTACATTGTATATACCATTGTTCACTTGAGATAAACCTACAATTAGGTCAACTGAGGCAGGGGCCTCAGGCGGCACTCTTTATGGAGCGGCATCTCCCCCCCCCCCTTAACTTCCTTACCCAGCCTACTTTTTTTTTTTCAAAGTCGGCAGCAATCCCCATATGCTGCCCTCCCACCGGTACCAGTGTTTCCTCTGTACTACAGGTTGCCTCTCTGATGTAACTTCCTGTTTCCTAGGAGGTGTGCCGCAGTAAAGAGGAGACGCCAGTGCCAGTGGCAAGCAGCATATGGGGATCACTGCCACTGCTGACTTTCCAAAACAACAACAAAAAAAGTATGTAGGCTTGGGGAAAGGGGATGAGGAAGGAAGGAAGGACGGGGTGAGTTGCCAGACCGTGGCAGGGGGAGAGAGTTGGCAGAGAGAATGTGGAAAGATGTTGGACTCGGGGGGGGGGGGGGGTGCGATGCCAGAGGGGTGCGGGGCACCATCTCATCCCTGCCTCAAGTGGCAGATTTCCTTGGTCTGCCCCTGCCATTAAGTGTTGTCTCTCCCTATTGACATATTTGGTGGTCAGTGCCTTCTAAGCAGTACTGATTACTAGGTTTGTCCCAAAAAAACAAGAAAGCGGATGATCTGCAAGATCCAATATGGAACAAACAGCAGATCACTGAAGCAAGTCCATAAATGTGTTTATTTACTACAATTCTCAGATAAAAAACCTAAAAGCCCAACACACCCATGTTTTGCCTATGAAAGGGCTGAGTCGGGGGGCTCACAACGAATGTTAATAAATACATAAACATATACTGTATGTTAGTAAAAATGATAAAAACCAAACTGAATCATTATAGCACATATAATAAAAACATAAGTAGTAGAACTTATCCAAGCTCCAACTAAATATCTAATATAATAATTCGCACCTCCAATGTTCTGAAGCTGACTCCGTGGCAGCGTGGCAGTGAAGCCGTGTAGTGTTCGTAGGGTTAGTAATCGCCCCGCCCTCGAGGGAACTCTGTATAGTTGCCAGCCCCCGCACCTCCCTCCCTCTCTCTCTCTGCCCTCCAAGCACGACCTGTCCTCCAGCGGCCACTCGCCTTCTGAGGGCGGGACCAGAGGCAGAGCTGAGACACATGTGATGGCAGTGTGAAGCAGCGCTCGCCTTCACTGTGGACGCCGCACCCCAAGGTAAGAATTTTTAAAATAAAGCCAGCACTTAGGAAGGCGAGGGGCTGCCGAAGGACAGGTCATGCTTGTAGGGCAGAGAGAGAGAGGGAGGGAGGGAGGTGTGGGGGCGTGGACCTCGGAGGGAGGGGGCATCCTGCAAGTCGAAGGGGAGGGGGGTCATCCTGGAACTCGAAGGGGAGGGAGGGAGGCACAGGGGTGTAGAACTCGAATGAGAATGGGGGGCATGGAACTCAGAGGGGAGGGAGGGGGTCCTGGAACTCAAAAGGGAGAGGAGGGGGGATCCTGGAACTTGAAGTGGAGGGGAGGGATCCTGGAACTCGAAGGGGAGGGAGGGGGTCCTAGAACTCAAAGGGAAAGGGTCCTGGAACTCAAAGGGGAAGGGGAGAGGGGAGGGGGGAGGGGGCCTGGGACTCAGAGGGGAGAGGGATGGAGGGAGGGGGGCCCTTGGTATGGGTGGATGGAGGAGAGGACAGGGGAGAATGCAGAGTTGATGCACATGTATTTTAGCTTTATAAACCACCTTGACCTGTTGTCAGAGGAGGCAGTATAGCAAAATTCCGCTAAATGGCATAGGAAACTAAACAAAACTAAACATTTTTGGCTGCCAATTCCTACCAGTTACAGCTGTGCTTAATGACAGCACTCATTCAATAAAGCACAAGGTACAATATTAAATATACACCACTGTTCCACCACCACACAGTGCATATCAACCCTGCTGACTATACAATTGCTATCTCAGCACCCACCACATTGATATGAACATCCAAATTCTAGCTCCCATCACACTCAGTGTCTCAGAGGCCTCTCACTTATGACCAATGGACAATGGGAAGCGAAAGCTCATCCTAGAAAAATCTCTTTATTGTGAAATACAGACAAGCTATCATATTACAGTGTTGTTAGAATCAGTAGCCTAGGTCTGGCACAGACTGCAGCTATTAGAGTCAGCACACATTTAGTTTTTAAAATGCTTGACCCAAGCATTTGGCCCTCCATATATACAAATCACTTACAACACTCAGTGTACAAATTGTAGGTCAGAATAGGAGAAGAAGGTTTATGGTGTTTGGTAAGCAAGAGTAGCCACAGAACAGAAGTTCTAGCCTTGGCCCATGGGATGTTAGGGCTGGCACATTAAATGCAGTATGTTGCAATGAATGTAATAAATGAGTGGTGTGATAAGGAATAATAGAGCTACTGAGACACCTAAATAGAAATCCTGATGTATAGTTGTTAGGATCTTAAAAGTATGACATGAGATGCCAGTGCCCTTCCTAAAATAAGAGGCAGAATTTTTGTACTGATGCACTTGTGCCATTGTATATATAAGCACCCATTTCACCTCCTTACAAAATCATGCTTACAGTGATTGTTGTCATGTGGAGGGGCATAATCGAATGGGGCGCCCAGGTTTTCCTGGGGACGTCCTCACAGGACGGCTCTGTGAAGGGGCGGGGAAACCTGTATTATCGAAACAAGATGGGCGGCCATCTTTCATTTCGATAATTTGGTCGGGATGTCCAAATCTCAACATTTAGGTCAACCTTAGAGATGGTCGTCCTTAGGTCGTCCTTAGAGATGGTCATCCCCAGTTTTCGGAGATAATGGAAACCGAGGATGCCCATCTCAGAAACGACCAAATCCAAGCCATTTGGTCATGGGAGGAGCCAGCATTTGTAGTGCACTGATCCCCTCACATGCCAGGACACCAACCGGGCACCCTAGGGGGCACTGCAGTGGACTTCATAAATTGCTCCCAGGTACATAACTCCCTTACCTTGTGTGCTGAGCCCTCCAAACTCCCCACAACTGTACACCACTAAGGGGTAAAGGTGGGCACCTACTTGTGGGTACAGTGGGTTTCTGGTGGGTTTTGAAGGGCTCACATTTACCACCACAAGTGTAACAGGTAGGGAGGGCTGGGCCTGGGTCCGCCTGCCTGAAGTGCACTGCACCCACTAAAACTGCTCCTGCATACTAAAACTGCTCCTGCATACTGCTGTCATGGAGCTGGGTATGACATTTGAGGCTGGTATAGAGGCTGGGAAAAAAAATTGTAAGTTTTTTTAGGGTGGGAGGGGGTTGGTAACCACTGGGGGAGTAAGGGGAGGTCATCCCCGATTCTATCTGGTCGTCATCTGGTCAGTTCGGGCACCTTTTTGAGGCTTGGTCGCAAGAAAACATGGACCAAGTCGGCCAAGTGCTCGTCAGGGATGCCCTTCTTTTTTCCATTATTGGCTGAGAACGCCCATCCCTTAAGCATGCCCCAGTCCCACCTTCGCTACGCTGCTGACACGCCCCCGGGAACTTTGGTCATCCCCGTGACGGAAAGCAGTTGAGGGCGCCCAAAATCGGCTTTCGAATATGCCGATTTGGGCGACCCTGAGAGAAGGACGCCCATCTCCCGATTTGTGTCGGAAGATGGGCGCCCTTCTCTTTTGAAAATAAGCCTGATAGGCACCTATATAACAATTCTTCGCACCTATCTACATTAGCAGCATGTTGTTAATGCTTTAAAGGTATAAAAACAAAAATTAAAGCATATTTCTTGCATCTCATATTCCTTGAAGAATTCTCAATTTCTGTGTAACTGATTTCTTTCTGAATTAGCCTAACATAGGTTCATAGTTCCACATAGAGAAACACATTAAAACTAAAGATTTCCTTTTCTAAAATATGTATATTCAACCAATAAAACTGAAAGAGACTAGTATTTGTTGAATTAGCCTGAGGAAGATCAAGTTTACAATCTGGCTCTTAGAATAAATTTACTGTTCTCTAGTCACTACAGTACCATGGCAACCACTGCATCATATCCTATATATACACACCCCTACACCCACAAACATACTATTCAAAACAACACAAGCATTGTAATATACTTTCTTACCCTGCTTAACCCATAAAACACTTGTTCAGAAAAGATACACAAGACAGAGGTAAGGGGCCAAAATAAGAAAGAGAACAAAAACAAAAAAAAAATAAGGCAAGAAAAAAAAAAAAACAGAGAAAAGATTGTGAAGAGGATACAGAATGAACAGAAGCTAACGAGAGAAGCCTTCTATAAACTGGAAAAGCTTGGACTGCTTGAAGACTCGGATCGTTTTTTTGACACTTTGGAGACCATGCATTTCAGAATGTTAGCAGCAGCACCATTTTAGTTTGGTATCACTGCTAGCAGGAGAGAAACCAACTCCCTCTACCAGTGAAGATTTCTGAAAGATCTCTTGAGTGATTCAGTCTTGGAAGCACCACTGTTACTTTTGGAGAGGGGCTATTCTCTGTACTGAATTATTGTTTCACCTTGAGCCGTTTAGTTATGGAAATCTGAGTTGCTTAGTGAGGCAAATTTAATATGGCCACTCTTTAAAATACTTGTGTCAACAACATCCAAAGCTGAAAGATTAACTAACTTGACTTAAAGCTCTTCATTCTCATTGCGAATCATAAAGACTTAAATTCAATTAATGGAGGGAAAAGACCTCAAAAGTCAGAGCTCAGCAGCAAGTATGATCTGTTAGTGCCAGTACATCATAGACTCCGGTATTATCATTGATCAAAAAACCTCCAAATTCTTCAATTAAGTCAATTTTGTATTATCAATTATTAGTTTCTTCAATTTTTATATATTTTTAATATTTTCAAAAACTGTACCGTGATTTACTACTTATAGTTCATCACTTTCAACGACACTCCTTGGCTACACTTCGAACAGGAGCAAACAAATAGATATGAAGACACTTATCTTTACTTTTCCCAATGGGGCTCTCCATTTCACTCTTTGTAAAACTTCATTAGGGGACAAAGTGCTTCTCGCTCAACACCATTCATCATTCCTTCTTCAGCATCATTGCCCCGTTTCACTTTCCTTTAGAGCTGAACCCTGGTGCCCTTAAAACTCATCTCTTCGAATTGTCTTTCCAAAAACATAGCCCTGTCCCTTACTTTGCGACTGTTCTATTGGTCAGTTGTAGCATACTGTCATGTGTTATTGCCACACCCACCTACCCTCTTAGATGTTTAGTGATTGCATTGTGACAAAATTCCTAGTATTATGAAGGTCATTTTACCCTATTACTTGTAATAATCGGTTTGATAATGAACTATGTTTACACTGGAATCCCAATTTAAGATTTTAGGTGTGATTTTTATTATTACAAAGGTATTTAGATTACTAAGGGGTCCTTTAGCCAAGATACTGTAAAAGGATCTATGTGGTGGCACTGGCGTTTGGGTTTGCCACATGCCAAGGCCCCCTTTTACCTCAGCAGGTAAAAGGCCTTTAAAAAAAAGGATATGGCCATGTGGTAAGTTAACCACTTGCCGTGCAGTCATTTCCTGGGAGAGTCCTTACCATCACCTATTTAGGAGGCAGTAAGGGCTCCCACACTAACCTAGTGGTAACCGGGCAGCTCACAGCACTGCCCGATTACTGCAAGGAAAGCCCCGGTGCTAAAAATTTTAAAATATTTTTGAAGTTCTGAAAATGGCATGTGGTGGGGCAGGCACGGTAAGGGCTCCTGCAGTAGCTCTGCGGTAGTGCCAGATCGGCTTGTGGCAAGCCCACAGCGGGCTTGCCATGCTTTAGTAAAAGGGCCCCTAAGAAAGTTACATACAGTTAAGGCTAGCTTTGTTCAAGCTTCTTTCCTGCTCATAATTTAAACTTTTGGCCCACGTGGAGGGGCATAATCGAATGGGGCGCCCACGTTTTCCTGAGGACGTCCTCGTAGGACGTCCCAGCGAAGGGGTGAGGAAACCCGTATTATCAAAACAAGATAGGTGGCTATCTTTTATTTCGATAATACGGTCGGGGATGCCCAAATCTCAACATTTGGGTCAACCTTAGAGATGGTCGTCCCTAGAGATGGTCATCCCTGGTTTTCGGCAATAATGGAAACCGAGGACGCCCATCTCAGAAATGACCATATCCAAGCCCTTTGGTCATGGGAGGAGCCTGCATTCATAGTGCACTGGTCCCCCTCACATGCCAGGACACCAACCGGGCACCCTAGGGGGCACTGCAGTGGACTTCATAAATTGCTCCCAGGTGCTTAGGTCCCTTACCTTGTGTGCTGAGCCCCCCAAAACCCACTCTCCACAACTGTACACCACTACCATAGCCCTTATGGGTGAAGGTGGGCACCTACATGTGGGTACAGTGGGTTTCTGGTGGGTTTTGAAGGGCTCACATTTATCACCACAAGTGTAACAGGTAGGGGGGGATGGGCCTGGGTCCACCTGCCTGAAGTGCACTGCACCCACTAAAACTGCTCCAGGGACCTGCATACTGCTGTCATGGAGCTGAGTATGGCATTTGAGGCTGGCATAGAGGCTGGAAAAAATATTTTAAAAAAAATTTTTTTAGGGTGGGAGGGGGTTAGTGACCACTGGTGGAGTAATGGGAGATCATCCCTGATTCCCTCCGGTCGTCATCTGGTCATTTAGGGCACATTTTTGTGGCTTTGTCGTAAAAGAAAAGAACCAAGTAAACTCGGCCAAGTGTTCGTCAGGGACGCCCTTCTTTCTTCAATTATCGGCCGAGGACGCCTATGTGTTAAGCACGCCCCAGTCCCGCCTTCGCTATGCTTCCGACACGCCCCCTTGAACTTTGGTCATCCCCACGACGAAAAGCAGTTGAGGATGCCCAAAATCGGCTTTCGACCCTGAGAGAAGGACGCCCATCTCCCGATTTGTGTAGAAAGGTGGGCGCCCTTCTCTTTCGAAAATAAGCCTGATTGTCTATAAATAGTTACACCTTGGAGCAAAGTATTTGGTTAAAAAATCCAGAGTCTACAAAATATGGTGGCATAACTTTTTTTATAAATCTTCTAAATTTGAAAGAATTACTCCTTTATTTTTAAATTACATTAGCTTCCAGT
Organism: Microcaecilia unicolor; assembly: GCF_901765095.1. Taxonomy (NCBI): domain Eukaryota; kingdom Metazoa; phylum Chordata; class Amphibia; order Gymnophiona; family Siphonopidae; genus Microcaecilia; species Microcaecilia unicolor. Next base: position 297,606,644 of record NC_044035.1, on the reverse strand, counting down.
AAAAGCACTAATAATTTTCAGTTTATGTATTTTAATTTATCTGATTAGTCAAGGAAATTTAGGCTTATTCTATAAAGTACGCCTAAATTAAGATGTACTTTATAGAATACGCTTAGGCGAATTTCATTTCAGTGTCGATTTTTTTAGGCATGATATATAAAATCTAGTCCTATATGTGTTCATATCTGCAATGAACCAAACTCCCGCACTAGATTTAGGCACAGTATATAGAATACGATTAGTTGATATCCCAGCACCTAGAACTACACACATCTATTTACACCAAGGGAAATGTGGCGTAATTACCGGCGTGTAGATTTAGGCACAGAGGGGTATATACTATAACAGTACATGTACATTTTGGAATGCCCATGAAATGACCATTTCACCACCCATAACCATGCCCCTTTTTGACCCCACACATTAGAATTTAGGTGCTCTGTGTTACAGGATACGCATAGTTATGCGTGTACATTCTAATTATTGATAATTAGTATTCATTATTGCTTGTTAAGTGCTGTTAAAAATGCTAATTGACTTGTTAAGCCAATTAAGATACACACTTGGATTTTGGAGTAGAACGCTAGACGTGATATACACAATCCAGCGGTAAATGCCCATTTCTAAAAATGACCCTTCATATGTTGACTGCCACCACTGAATGCATTAAATTATAAACACAACAAGGAATGCTTCTGGCCCTGCTAGATTTTATATGCATAGTGAGTTGTTCTCATACAATTTAGCCACTTTGAGAGGTGGTAAATTCAAACTTGTGGGTCTATACAACTAGTTTCAAAAATTAACTGAACAAATCCTTTCAATAAATTGAGAAACCTTCTGGATGTTTTTAAATCAGGATTTCAAATATATCATGTCATGGAAAATGTTAACCCCCTGTTTACAATGCTGTGCTAGCGACTTTCGGTTCGCTGATGCCAATACAACCCATTCACTTTGAATGGGTTGTGTTGGCATTGCCACCTGGCTTTGTAAACAGGGGATTAGTGTCTTTTTGTTATAACCTTCAATTGCAGTTACTGTAGATCATGGAGGAGTGCCTTGCTGATCCTGTTGGATCTTTATCTGCATTTGACGAGGCAATCCATGAGCTGTTATTAAAGCAGAAGGAGATGGTAGGAATATTATTATTTAGATTTGGGTTACATCTTTTCCAGTTGTAGCTCAAGGTGAGTTATATTCAGATAGAGAAGGTAGTTCCCTGTCCCTCAAGGGCTCACTGAGGCAATGGATGATGACTTGTCCAAAATCACAAGGAACCGCAATGGGATTCCCTGTTTCTCAGCCCTCTGCTCTAACCACTCAGATCCTTGGATGCTTACTTGTAGGATTCCCCAGGGTGTTGGTCTGCCCCCTTTCCTATTAAATTTGTGTATTTAGCAATAATGTTAGAGCATTCAGATCAGATACCACCTATTTTCTGATGATGTTTAGATCTGGATTCTGTGTTTGTTATATAGGAACCAAAATAGGAAGGAAGAAACCCCTAAGTAAAAAAATACCTGTCATATGTGGGCCTTTTTTTTCCTAAAAAATGTTAGGCACTGTCACGAAATGCCTAGCCATTTGCCTGGGGTTACCTCACAGCCACTTAGAGGGTCTATCCCCAGCACAGCTCAGGTCCACCTGCACCTACCGCTTGTGCTCTACACTAGCACCTTTCTCCCACCAACTGGGTCACAACCACCTCTGGGCGAGTTTCCCACTCTCAAATTATCCCCAGTGATTTCTATGTTACTAGAGGGCACACTCCCAGTGGTCCCACAGTTCCCAGAAAGCACTTACAGACCCAACACACAAACCACCAGGATTCTTTCAGTCCAGACAAGCAGAGTCAACAAACTGAAAATTATTCATTGTCTTAAAAATTAGAAAAATGAACAGAATAAGTTCAATCAGCAAGCAATAACAGGTAACTGAAATATGGATCAATTATAACATTAACTAAACATTTGTTTACTTTCTAAAAAGTACCTGGGGAGATCAGAAAATATGCTGCTCACAGATTATCAAATAGAACTGATCACAGGGCCTCAGCAAAGAGGTCTGTCTCTCTCTTCTTCCTGGCTATGACTGTGGAAAAAACCAGTAAAATCCAAATGAAACTGAGCTCCTAGGCCAATCAGAGTCCAGAACAACAAGTTTGAAAGTATACTGCAGACTACCTTTACACAAGGCTTAAACAAAGAAAACTGACTTGGTTCTGAAGCAAACATAAACATACACCACCTGCTGGCCAAACTAGAGAAATACACTTCAGGAAATAAGGCAGTTTTACTGGCTTAAAAAAACCACTCTTCTGTCTCACCTCCCTCCTCAAGAGAGAGACCCCAGACTGCGGCCTCTACAGACTGCTGATTGGGTGTTGATAGTCTAGTGTCAGGGTGGTTCTGGCTCTTCCTTTCTGTTCACTGCCTTTTCGGTGCTGTATGGTGAAGTTGTACATTTGCATGGACCGGCTCAACCGGAGTAGTTTCCCATTCTCTCCTGAGACTCTCTTAAGCCAGACCAATAAATTGTGATCTGTGATGACAATAAAGTCTTGCCCATACAGATATGGTTTAAATTCTTGAGGGCCCACACTAAGGGTAGACACTCTTTTTCATAGGCTATCTCTCTGTCAAGGAGCTTGTGACTCAGATACACAATGGGGTGCTCCTCCTCTCTGCTATTCACTTGACTGAGTACAGCCCCAGTGCCATATGACGAAGTTCAGTCTGTACCACCAATCTTTGCGGGTAATCAGGTGCAACTAGTACTGGATCAGTAGTTAATGCTGTCTTTAATTTTTGGAAGGTCGTGTCACATTCTGACAACCAGGTAATGATTCGGGGTAGTCTCTTTTTAGTCAAGTCAATCAGGGGCTTGACTATAGCACTGTAGTGTGGCACAAACTTTCTGTAATACCCCGCTGTTCCAAGGAAGGCCAATACTGAAAATTAGCATGTGTTAAACACTAGAGACACCCATAAGTGTCTCTGTTTAGCGTGTGCTAAAAACGCTAGCGCACCTTAGTAAACAGGGTCCTTAGTATACAGCTCATTACAACACACATTTATAAAAACATATAACCAAAACAGTCCAACAGAAAAATTTAGACACAATACTCCCCTCCAAAAATATTCCCAGATCAGCTTCTGTTCCATCCACCTACATAAAATACAACTTCTTCAGCAGAGTACCTCCTCTGCCTCCATAACAGATTTCCCAACGGGCGACTTATAAAAACCTGAGGGCTGGATGCACAGAACTCCCGATTCCCCCAACCTAAAAAAATCTCTGGTAGTCCAATGAACCCATCCCAACCCCTAACCTTTAAAAAAAATCCCCAGTGGTCTGGTGGACCCCTCCAGAGCCCCCCCCCCAAAATAGCCTGGTGGTCCAGCAGGCCAACTGACAAAATCTGACCTCCCCTCCCCTCCCAAAAAATACTCTGGTGGTCCAGCAAGCCCACTGACCCTCTAGTGAACACTAGCTTTGGTGGTCTAGTGAAATCTCACTTCCCCCAGACCCCTCCATATACCTTTCATTGGAGGCAGGAGGAATGCCTACTATCTTCTACCTCTGGGCCCACCCTCATCAAAATGGTGGTACCCAGCTCGTGTCTGGTGTGTTCTTTCTGCCTCCAATGAAAGGTATTTGGAGGGGTTTGGGGGTGGGAGTTCACTGGGGGTCAGTGGGCCCGCCAGACAGCCATGGTATTTTTTGTGGGGGGGGAATCGAGAGGTCAAGTTTGTGGGCCCACTGGACAACCAGGGTATTTGGGGGGGGGGGGGGGTCAGGATTTCAGGTTAGTGAGCCTGCTGGATCACCAGTCTATTTTTCAGGGATGAGAGGATTGGCAGGGGTCCACTAACCACTGGGGATTTTTTTTTTTAGGTTGAGGGAGGCTTGGGCTCAGGAAAAGGCTTGGGGGTACAGAACTGAGGCGTGCTGCCATGTTGACGTTCTTGTCAGTGCCTTAGCCAATCAGTGCTCAGGTGTTAGCATGGGACACTCTGAGTAATGAAAGGAATTGCTAATGAGCTTATTTTAATACTAGCAAGCTCATTAGCATAGGACTTTCGGTCACTGCTTCCGTACACAGTAAAACAGTGACTGAAAGCCTTTGTGCATTACCCACAAAATAATGTTTCATTTAGACTGGCTAAAACCAGTCTAAATAAAGCATCGCAAGCCCAGTTTGCTTTGAGCATTGGGCCCTGAGTCCTCAGGGTCTAGGCCCTAGAGCAATTGACTGGGTAAGAAACTGGTTGAATGGGAGATAACTAGGGTAGTGGGGAATGGAGTTCAGTCTGCAGAGAAATGTATTATCAGTGGTGTGCTGCTGATGTACCACAGGGATCGGTCCTTGGTCCAGTTATTCACAACATGTTTGTAAAAATTGTTGCAAACGCACTGTTCTGAAAGGTTTGCCTTTTTGCTGATGATACTAAAATCTGGAATGCAATAAACACCCTGGAAAGTGTAGATAATATAAGGCGGATAGCAAAGCTTGAGGAATGATCTAGAATATATCAGCTAAGATTTAAAGCTAAAAAATTCAGAGTAATGCATTTGATTACAAAAACCCAAGGGAGCAGTACATTACAGGATCTGAGTAATTCTGTGCACAAAACAAGAGTAGGATTGGCAGCAAAGATTTCTGATGATCTTAAGTTGGCCAAACTGCTTGAAAAGGTAATGTCAAAAGCCAGAGAGAGAGTAATGGTTAGCAGGGAAAAAGTGAGGATAGTGCCTCTGTATAAATCTCTGGTGAGACCTCATTTGGAGTACTCATTTTCATTTCCAATTCCGAAAATTGTACCTTCAAAAGGATACAAGCAGGTGGGTGGCTACTAAAATAAGCAGGTGGGTGGCTACTAAAATGGTTGGTGATCTTCATCATAAGGCATATGGTTAAATATCTTTTACATTGTCTGTAGTGAGCTCCGTCAAAAAGGCGGTAAATAAATCCTAATAAAAAACTTAAATAAATATCTAAATATGTACAGTTTGGAAGAAACACGATCTACAAAATATATGGTAGAATATTTAAATACCTCCATGGTGAAGTTGTGCCGACATCATTATAAGGACACTTTGCTGTTCTTTTTACTGCTGTTAGCACAAAACACTTTTATTGCTTCTGGTAATCTGTACTTTAAATGCTTGGGCCAGGGATGGTAAACTCCATCCCCAGTGACATCAGTGTCTCTGACTGCCAAGCGATTGAAAACAAGACATGCCTGACTGCTGCTTTTGGAGGTTAAACTGTGCTGATCTCATTAATAGAAAGCTTTGCTGCTCTTTTAACCTCTGCTGCTGCTGCTATTCTGCACTTTTAACATTGCTGCTAGCACTTTGCACTTTAAATGCCCAAGAACAGTGAGCCCCTTTCCCAATGAGATTGGCTGCTTTTTACTACCAAGTGATTTAAAACAAGGTGTGCCTCTGGCACACTGATTAAGGGGTTCAATTAAGGGGCTTGCCCTTTTGCTTGCCCCTTTGTGCATCACTTTAGGGCTATTGGAAAAAAAAGAAACTGGAGTTCAATGCTTCAGCTGGTGTTTGGCTTTTATTGTGATGTATGTATGCAATGGAAACAATGAAGAGATTAATAGTTCATCTATTTCAGTTCTTATAAGGAATGAGTGATATAAGGCTACTCATATTTTCAGTTTGCATAAGAGTTTTAAAAGTAGCTAATGAGCTTGTAAGAGATCCTAATGTGGAGTGACTTCAGCCATCTACTTTTTCTTTCTGTTTTCCATATGTGAATCCTCATTCAGTTGAAAATAAGACAGAGGTTTGCATGATTTATTAAGTGATGAAGCTCCTGATGTTCTATGTGTAATTGAATCCTGTCATTATGAGGCCGATATTGGTATTTTAATTTAAATCATATAGCACAGCCAGGTTATGAAGATTGACCAGCAGCAAATTCATAGAAAGGGTAGGAGGGCTCCCTGTCAACTTGGAGTATCTGGGTATATTGAGATTTTTAAATTTACACGTGAGTCAGCTGGCAAACAGGTGAGGATCTCTTTTACAGAATTTATGCAATAGAATTGGGGGGGGGGGGGTATTTAGTTTTGTATTTATTTATAAGGATTTATTTTGTGCTTTTTGAAGACATTCATCCAAGTCAGTGTACAGCAAGAATAATCAGGACATAAGCAATAGACAATTACAGCAATACATATATTTAAATAACAATATACAGTACATTATGGCATAATATACATTTACAATAAACACAATACACATTAAAACATTTTAATAGACAGCATAGGGTGTAGGGAGGTGGAACATATAGAGGGGCATATTCAATATGACGTCTAAGTCCGACGTTGGACATTTTACAAAAAAAAATCCAAAGTCTAAATAGGAAAGAAGGTCATTTTCAAAAAAGAAAAACGTCTATCTTTTGTTTACAAAAATACAAGGTTTTGTGATTTGGACATTTTGTTTTTTGGTCCATTTTCAAACAAAAAACGTCCAAGTGCAAAACACACAAAATCAAGCCATTGGGATGTAGGAGGAGCCAGCATTTTTAGTAGACTGGCCCCCCTGACATCCCAGGAAAGCAATAGGGCACCCTAGGGGACACTGCAGTGGACTTCATAAAATGCACTCAGGTACATATCTCACCATTGCTCTCTTATCTTGTCTGCTGAGCCCCCCAAACCCCACTACCCCTAACTGTACATCACTACCATAGCCCTTACGGGTGGAGGGGGCACCTATGTGTAGGTACAGTGGGTTTCTGATGAGTTTTGGCGGGCTCACAGTTTCCTCCACAAGTGTAACAGGTAGGGGGAGAGATATGGGCTTGGGTCCACCTGTCTACAGTGCACTGCACCCACCACTAGACTATTCCAGGGACTTGGATGCTGTTCTAATGGACCTGAGTATAGTGGCTGGCAAGTAATGTTTTTAATCACATTTTTTGGGGTGGGAGGGAGCTAGTGACCACTGGGGGGAGTAAGAGGAAGTCACCCCTGATTCCCTCCAGTGGTCATCTGGTCATTTTTGTGCCTTCTTCATTATAAAAACAGGTCTAGCTCAAAATGTTTTAGGGTTAGACTTGGACGGTTTTGTCCTGTTCCATGCCCCCAATGACATGCCCCCTTGTGATTTGAATGCACTTCTGATGGACTTCATGGAAAAACATCTTCATAGAAAAAAAATACCAATTTGGACGTTTTTGTGAGAAAAACGTCCAAAGCAGATTTAAGCCACTTTTTGGATGTTTTTCTCTTTTGAAAATGAGCCCAATAGACATGTAATATAGAGTAACAGGAGTTAAACAGAAAATAAGTGTGACTAACCTAAGGAAAATTGCAGATGAAAGTCAGAAAAAGTGCATGAAAATGATCTCTGCTACAGCACAGACATGGATAAGTCCTGCTACAGTATGGGCAGATGATGTTAGTCCTTGTGTGAGTGAGAGCTAGTTAGTTGCCTCTCTCACTGAAGGCTTGGGAGAAGAACCAGGCTTTTGCCTGCTTCCTGAAGTAGAGATAGTCTTGTGTTAGATAAAGACTTTCAGGGAGTGCATTCAACAGTGTACAGGCTACTCCAGGAGAAGGCTCATTGGCAGGTATCACATTTGGGTGATTTCCTTTGGAGAAGGTTGTTTTACAATTCTCTGGGGTGTATCTTGTCACCACTGTATGTATGTATGTTTCCTGGACAGCATGGTTTATTCCAAAGAGCACTAGTAGAAACCACTGTATTGTCATGTAATATACATGAGCTTCATTCTATAACTGGATAGGGATGGGCTGGAGTGTAAATTTTAAGGAGCTTCGATGTTAGCTTCAGAACTTAGTACAAGAACAGTACTGGGCAGACTTCTACGGTCTGTGCCCTGAGAAAGGCAAGGACAAATCAAACTCGGGTACACATATAAAGTAACAAATACCATGTAAAATGAGTTTATCTTGTTGGGCAGACTGGATGGACCGTACAGGTCTTTATCTGCCGTCGTTTACTATGTTACTATCCACCTTATTTTCGAAGGAGAAGGGCGCCTATCTTTCGACACAAATCAGGAGATGGGCGCCCTTCTCGCAAGGCCGCCCAAATCGGCATAATGGAAAGCCGATATTTTACACCCTCGACAGCTTTCCGTCATGGGGATGACCAAGGTTTACAGGGGTGTGTCGGCAGGGTAGCGACAGCGGGACTGGGGTGTGATTAGGATATGGGCGTCCTTGGCCGAAAATGGAAAAAAGAAGGGCAGCCCTGACGAGCACTTCACCAACTTTACTTGGTCCATTTTTTTTCATGACCAAGCCGTGAAAAGATGCTCGAACTGAGCAGATGACCACCGGAGGTCACTAACCCCCTCCCACCATAAAATACAGGTTAAAGATACTTTTTTGCCAGCCTCTATGCCAGCCTCAAATGCCATACTCAGGTCCATCGCAGCACTATACAGGTCCCTGGAGCAGTTGTAGTGGGTGCACTGCACTTCAGGCAGGCGGACCTGGGGGGGGAGGGTTGGGGGGGCTCAGCACCCAAAGTAAGGGAGCTATGCACCTGGGAGGAATTTCTGAAGTCCACTGCAGTGCCCCCTAGGGTGCCCGGTTGGTGTCCTGGCATGTGAGGGGGACCAGTGCACTACAAATGCTGGCTCCTCCCACAACCAAATGGCTTTGATTTGGCCGTTTTTTAGATGGGCATCCTTAGTTTCCATTATTGGCGAAAACCAAGGTTGGCCATCTCTAAGGTCGGCCCAAATGTTGAGATTTGGGCGTCCCCGACTGTATTATCGAACCAAAAGATGACCGCCCATCTTGTTTCGATAATACGGTCAGGGACGCCCCTTTACGGGGCCATCCTTAGAGATGGACGCCCTTAGAGATGGGCGCCCCGTTCGATTATGACCCTCCACGTAAATCTGTTAGTGCACTTTAGTAAAAGGCCCCCACAGATACATATTTGATGCCTATTTTATAAAAGCAACTTAATTGCTTATGCATCATTATACAATTGCTTCACCAAAAATAAAATGCAAACATTTACATGTGCTTCCAGACAGGCAACACTGGTTCATCTAAATTTACATGAGTATGTGCATATATATATATATATTATTTAAATCAGGTATCTCACAGCATCTTTGGACCTCCAGGCCAGAGAACACATATGAGTATACAGAGCAAAGGACCCTGCTATACATTGGTAGAATGCACTTTCTGCACATATACCACCAGACTCGGGTTGCCAACTACTGTAGATCCAGATTTGCCTGACAAGGTTGATCCAATCCTGGCCTTACCCCATTGCACGCAGGGACTCGTGGCTCTGATTTCTCCATTGGATTCCCAAGGAAAAGCAAGGCTGCTGCATATGCCTTGTAGCACTATAGAAATGATAAATAGTAGCAGTAGTACAAGTCCCTGCATACATTCGGGTAAGCCCAGGACTGGATCAATCCTGTCCAGCAAATCTGGATCTAGTTGGTACCCCTACACCAGACAATTTTACATGCAAAAACTGCTTATAAAATTACCCCCAAAGGGGGCATGAGTCTTATCATGGAGCATGCAGTCCTACAGGTATTTTAAGCCTGTGCAACTGCAAGCTCCTTTTCCAAGGGAAACTCCTCACAATATTTCTCTTTGAGAATGAATCCAGCCTGTATAAACCGGATTATGTTTATATTTGCAGTATCCTATTACACTTCCATGGAACAGATACAAAATATGCGAAGCACCAAGATTTGAAAATAAAATCCCATATATATTTCCATTCTCCATCCATTATGGGTAAAAGTCAGAGCAGTCATACTTGTACCTTTATTATGGGGGGAGGGGCAGTTTTCAAAACATGTTTGTACATGGATAAACTGACGTTCACCCATGTTAAAACTTCTGTCGTACCAAACTATCCTGCTCATCACTTCTATATAACCTCACTAAATCACTTCAGTTTTGTAGATCTCTCTTCTCTTAATCGAAACTACCAACAGATCAGTCGCTACCTTAAAAATGTAGTACATCACATGTGGCGACTGCCCTTTTTTTTTTTTTTTTTTCATGTTTCCACTGCTTTTCTGACTTCCTTTTGTGGTAGCTGGAGACTGCGCATCTGGATCTCTAAACATACAAAGGAATTGCTAAAGCAAGCAGAAAAAAAAGCAAACGGAGTGGAGAGTCCAGAACTCAGGATAAGAGGCTGGGACTGGTGCAGCCAAAGCTGTAATTTTATCATTTAAGAAGGAAATGTTCTTTTGTTACAGGTTTTAAAAAGATACACCAAGATGAGGACTTATGCTATCATTCAACTTTTGGGCTTCATTTTTCAGCTATCTTTCCTCTATGTATTTGTTTTTCACCAAGCTTCATCTGCGCCGTCACCTATCATTAAATTTCCTGGAGACATCTCCCCGAAAACAGACAAGGAGTTGGCCGTGGTGAGTTCCTCTGCTCGCTTTCTTTCTTTCTTTCACTGTTAATATGCATTACTGGATGCTTCTTTGTTTTACAGGAGGATAAGAAAAGCTAACGTTCTTTCCAGAGTCCCTCGGGATCAGAAGTGGCTAGAGTGGGTATCAGTTTTCAAAAGGGAAATAAACTGGATGAATGTAGGCTTGAGCAAGGAATATTTTTCTTTATATTTTAAAAGCTGGCTAGTGAAATAGCATACAAATATTAATGTGGTGGTGATCCATGTTTTTAAACAATAGTTCACTTTTCAGTAAACAGAAAAGGGACTTTAAACAGGTTTTAGGGAATACAGTAAGCTTAATATTGTATATGGAAAATGCAGAACACTTTGGGCAGTTATTTTCGATGTGATTCTGTTGCTTTAATTACATTTTAATCTCACTTGACTTTAAATACAGGATTAATTTTGTTTCAGCATGTTATTTAGGTTTGGTAAAATGCAACTTTTATAAAAATAGAATAAAATATTAAAAATTACAATATAGTGTTTCACAGCATCCATAGTAAATGTTACGTCTGTCTGTAATATTATGCGATCCTGAACCATAAGTCTATGTAACTTGAATCACTCACTGATTAAAACCCTACAGTTCCTAGACATTTGTCTTTCTATGTTTTACATGAACATTCGTTTTGCATGTCTCTGGATTCTAAAAATATTATTTAGTATAACTGGGTTTTTTACCTTTAAGCAATACCTAAACAAATTTTACGGGTGCCCTCAAGAAAGATGCAACTTATTTGTGCTGAAAGATACCTTGAAGCAAATGCAGAAGTTTTTCAAGCTACCTGAAACTGGTGAACTAGATCAAAATACGCTGGAAATAATGAAGAAACCTCGTTGTGGTAATCCAGATGTGGCCAATTACAACTTCTTTGCCAGGAAGCCCAAATGGGAAAAAAATCAGATTACATACAGGTAACCTACTTTGTCAGACCGTACTTAGGATTCGCAGTCGAAACGTTCTATGTTTTCAGTGGTTTTATTTCTGAAAAAAGGCAGAAGGCGTCATCTGTTTGCATGGGTTGCCCAATGCATACAAGACTAGAGGTCAGCCAATTGTGAACTAAATTAGTCATGCACGTCCGTTCTTGCAGTAACTGTAGCTAGAACAGAACACCATGACATATCCATGGCATGACTTCTAGTGGATGATTTCAGTCTGGTTCTTTGAATGTTAAGGGGCATCTTTACTGAAATGTGCTAAGCAGTTAGCAAGGGTTTAAGCACACACTAACTGTAAGTGCAGGCCTGTACTAATGGCTACAGTGTGCTCAAAACAGCTAGTGTGATAAATATCCCATGTTAATTGCTTAATGCAAGATGGGTCAGGGACTGGGTGGGGTACGAGCAGAGAATGGATGTGGACTGCATGTTGCAATAAGCTCACAGTAAGTAGCATGCACATTGGGGCCCTTTTACAGAGTGGCGGTAAACCCAACGTGGGTTTACCGCTCACTCTTCCGGGACTACCACCGGTCCAATGTGGCCACCGGTGCTAGTTCCACCCTGAGTGCACGCCATTGCCAAAGGAAAAAGAAAACCCCAGAAATGGCTTGTGCGGTGATAACATGGTGGTACTCGAGCATCACTGTGTGCTGCCCAGTTACTGCTCAGTTAGCACGGGAGCCCTTATTGCCACCTCAGTGGGTGCCAGTAAGGGCTCCTTGCACATGGCCATGTGGTAAGAGTTCTCTTACCGCATGGCCATGTATTTCTGGGGGCTTTTTTTTACCCGTTGTGGTAAAAAGGGCCCTGGTGTGTGGGGAAAATGGCCCCTGCCTCTAGCACAGGGCCCTTTTTCCCACAGCTTGGTAAAAGGACCCCTATGTGTCAAATGTTCAGTTAGCGTGGGTGCACCTAGGTTTGGCAATATGGAACTTGTCTGTGCAGAAACTGCAGAAGGAATGCTGGACACATCCCAAATAATTACCTTTGGGATCCTTTTACAAAGGTGCGCTAGCGTTTTTAGCGCGTGCTACATGCTAGAGATGCTAATATATTCCTATGTCACCTCAATATTTTCAGCACCCAAATAATTTCAAACAGGAGGGGGTAAGCATATATCACACCAATGTACCCAGCTCCCTACATACTACTCATTCCCAACAGTAACAGAAAATTGTTATTGGATCAGTCAGAATCACATGGTACCACCACATTGGCATTATACTTAAGCCAAATCACTGATCTGGGTGGGCATGTAATCGTCATCGATCCAACTTTGCAATTTTATGTTTTTTTTGTACTTTTTTATATACATTTTTCCATATATATGTGTTCAATTTCCTACATGGAGAACCACAAAAATACTTAGCTCCATCTAGGTTGTCTTTTACACCCCAGTGTTCCATTTGATAATCCAAAACCCATCAGGAGCCTTTTCTTGTCCAATTAGTAAGGAGACTTTTCTTGCCGACACAAATTCATGTTTCGCGGAGGGCTGTATCTAGGTCCATCTCCACACAAGTTCTTGTCGTCGCGACAGAATACTGTCATATATGTGCATTAAATATCAATATTTTGTCTATGCACTATTCTATAAAAAAGTGCCTAAAAGTGATGGCGCATAGCATGAGTGTGGATGTTCACATGGGCATGAGTCTGGAAGGAGTGTAGGTGAGGTGCAAAGTTACACACTTGGATTCTAGAATAAAGCTCTGCCATCCTTTCTGTAATGATATTGGATAAGGTCATCCACAGTATGATGGAGGTCTCCCTGACAGTGGTGTAGCGAAAGTGCCGATTTACGTTGGGCCTGAGCCCAAGAAGAGTGGGCCTGAATATTCATCTCTTCCTCACCTGCCTGCCTGCCTTCCCAGTGCTGCCAGAACCCAAAAGAAAAGAAATACCTGAGCTGGTGGGGATCCGCTAGCCCAGCCAGCCAAAGACTTCCTCCCAGCAGAAAGAGCACTTACACCCTGGGCTGCCACCAGCAGTGTCCCAGAGTTGCTGACACAGCCAGCCTCTGCACATGCATGCAAACCGAACATGCACGAGGTGTGAGGTGCTAGCAGCTTGGGAACACTGCAATTGACTGCACAGAGTATAAGGGCGCTTTCTGCTGAGAGGAGGCCTTCAGCTGGCATGGTGGGGCTTGCAGATCCCCGCCAGCCACGCCAAGGAACACTGGTTTTGGGTGAGCCTGAACCCAAAATGGGTGGGCCCTAGCCCACCGAGGCCCACCTGTGGCTATGCTGCTGCTCCCTAAGCAGCTGTATTTTGCAACTTAAGTGTAATCATTTACATTAGCTCTGTGGCTGATGTAAATCATTGTGCCTTATTTTTAGGTGCAGGTTTGACATGTCATGCTGGTTTTCTGTACAGAAAAGAGCACACATCCTTGTCTTTACAGAATAGGCTACAAGTAGGCATGTTATAGGCACATAAATGTAGGTGCCCCATTATACAAAAAATCAGCACCAAAAAAAGCACTATTCTATAAACCTCAAAGTTCAGCATGGTTTATAAAATAGCATTTCGCTTAGTTCAATTTGAACTGACACGTGTGCTCACCACAAAAAGATCTTTTTCAAGACCATTCTACATTTCACCACATCAGGACACTAGATGTTTATTTGCTCTCCGTTTCATACAGACTCCTGATGAAGACCTAATGGCCGAAACACAACATTGTGTCGAGTCCTTTACCAATAAACAATTTGAACCAAGATTGAGTCATTGCAGTTTCTGGCAACCGTGGTCCATCTCCCACCCCTTTCTTTTATAAAATAGTGCTCACATCCAGAAATTAAGCCTAACTTTAGGCGTGGCCATTTGCACCAACTGAAACATTGTGCAAATGAATGCGCCTGAATTAAGTGCAGATCCCCATTATTCTGTAACAATATGCATAAATTTCAGGAACGCACCCATTATGACCATGACCCACCTGTTTCCGCACCCCCTTTTTCAGATCACTAGTAAATTTTATGAGCGGATCCCATGCCTAAATTTACAAACGTAAATGTCAATTAAGTCTAATTAGTACAATAAATTGCTTGTTAAAAAGCTAATTATTGGTGCTAATTAGCTCCTTATTCAATTAAATTGCATGCACAAATTGGGCACAAGTTTTGGCAACTTTTATAGAGTTAGGGGGTTAGTGCTTGAATAAGCAAGTAGTAACTGTTTGTGCATGGCCCTGGTAAGCATTACTACACAGGAAGGACAGTGTATTCTAATTCTCATGCTAGCTGTATACCAGGGCCACTGAGAGGGGGTGCAAGATTCCCTGGGCCCAGCCTCCAAGGTGGGCTTGGCAGCGGTGCCACTGTATTGGCATGATTTCCGTGGCAGAAAGGCAGAAGGCTCAAGCAGGCTGTCGCTGCATTGGTCTCCTGCTCATGTGTGTACCGGCCAGGTTAGCATGTTAACACATTAAGTCTTTTGACCGCCACAAGTCCTTCCTCCTGCCTCATCCCGCCTCCTCCTGACATCATGTACTTCCTGTTTCTGCCGCAGGAGGGGAGGGGGGACACGTCTGATGCAGCAGAAAAGGAATAATCTGCAGAGGCAGAGGAATTAAAGTGTTACCAAACTAACTCTTACCTGGGTCCCAGCCGGCCGACGGTACACACGAGCACAGGAGGAGAGAAGACAGACAAGATGATTGTCAGCCAAGGGAGGATTGTTAGGCAGCACTTAGGAGCCAAGCCAACGTTAGGAGCCAAGCCAACTCCAAGTCCAAAGCTCCTTCTCACAGCAGACAGCATGATGCTTCCTTTCCCTCTTGGGCAACAACAGAGCAGAGGCATGCAGCTGCTAGTGCCATCATCAAGTTTGTCCTCCAGAGCAAGACAAGACTACAAGTTATACTGCACGCAGGCTAGAAAGTAGAAAATCTATTGAATTTAATGGCAACATAAGTACATTATGTCAGTAGCCTGCCTCTAAGTATATAATTATTACAGTATATTAAATTTTATATAGTATCAAAATTTTTACTTTTGACTAATGATGTGGGGGTGGGGTGGGGATGTGGAGTAGGGTGGGGATGCAGGTGGAGGCAAGGGGGTGGGGATGAGGATGCAGGGGGTGTGGGGTATAGAGGGTAGGGGTGCAGGTGTGTGGGGGCCCCTTAAGATTGTTTGCCCTAGGCCCAACTTTCTCTCTTGGCAGCCCTGCTGTATACCATGGTATGGGGTGGGAAATGGGTGGTTTTGGACAGTGAATAGATGTATACGTATCATATGGAATCTTTCTGTGTGGTAACTGTATGGGAACATGATGGAAATGATCCAAACAACTAACACATTTTACCACATTTTAGTAAAAAGACCATATTATGGCAGTCTAAATACAGATGCATAGATGATTTGAACCAAAAGAAAATTTACTAATTCAAAGAGAAAAAAGACAATTAAACCAACTAAGGACAAATTAGAAAGTGATCCAGTATTATCTGCTCATATTAAAATGTTTGTTTCAGAAAATTAGCCTGAATCCAAAAGTAAAAGGATTCAATAACTGGAATGTTGCCTAGTTTGATGAAACTTAATCTAGCTTTGCAATGCCAACATTTTGTGGAAATGTTGCAACAATTTCCAGGTTTGTTTTTGAATAAAAACTGAACATTTTGCTCAGATGTAAAATGTGACTTCCCTTTTGAACTAGAATTCAATAGATGGAATTAGTGGAGATGTCTATGCAATAAAGAGATAATTGTGCAAGATATTGCATTCCAGGGGGTGGATTTTGGGTAGAGATTACACTTCTGCACACATTTCATAAAACACTTGCCTAAGAGTGCAAAATAAACTGACAAATAATGTGTGCTTAAGAACAGGCGTAAATGTGCATGGGTGTTTTCTGTGAGGTAAAATTAAAACAGAAAATGATAGAAACAGAGATAATAACAATAGATAAAGACCGCAACACCCTATCCAGGCTGCCCATCCAAGCCATCTGCTATCCCTTCCTCTCTCTTAAAGATCCTATATTCTTGTCCAAAGCTTGCTTGAATTCAGATACTATCTTCGTCTCCACCATCTCCACCAACTAACATCCAGACATCCACCACCCTTTCCGTAAAGAAGTATTTCCTTAGATTATTTCCTTTCACCTTCGTCCTATGACCCTCATTCCAAAGCTTCATTTAAGTTGAAAGAAACTGGCCTCAGAGCTATTTAAATGAATCTTTCATATCTCCCCTCATCTGCCTTTCTTCCACAGTATACATATGGAAGCCTTAAGTCTGTCCCCATATGAATTCCAGCTAGAAGCTGCCTAGTAAGTCAGTGAAGACTGCAAAGGACGCAAAGCCTTTACTTTACGAACAAGATTTCTAGTAACTCTTCCATGATTCCTATTTTTTAAATCAAAATGGTTATTTAAATAACCCAGGGAATCCCCATGAAAAGCTTTAAAGGTTAGAACCAGAACCTTAAACTTTAATCTAGCCTCCACTGTCAACCAGTGCAACTGTAACATAAAAGGGGAAATAGAATCATATTTATTTGCCGAAAAAATAACTCGAACTGCGGCATTTTGCACTCTCTGCAACTTCATTATTAAAGATTTTGTATAGCTGATATAGATAGAGTTACAGTAATCTAATAATGACAATATTAATGACTACACCACTAAGTGAAAATTACTGATTCAAAGTATTTACGGATGACCTGAAGTTTTTTTTTTAAGTAGGAAAAAAGATTTGCTAACCACCTTATTAATACGAGTGTTAAAAGAAAGTTGTCTATCTAATTCCACACCTAAATCAAGGTTTAAATCAAAATTACCAAGCTTAATAATACAATTATCTTTCAAAAAGGTCAAAGGACCAATCCAGAGAAACATAGTTTCTTCTTTATTTAATTTCAACTTAAATGAGCGTAGCATATCAACCACCTGTAGACAGCGCAACACGTTGGCCTCATGAGATAAATTACCTGGGGTAAAAGGTATCGGCATTGTGATATCACCCTCATATATATAAAACTGCAGCTGAAGTGAGTCTAAATAGTCTTCTAAGGGTTGCATTAAGATGTTAAGCAATGATGGTGAAAGAGGAGACCCTTGGGGTACTCCACACACTGCAAGGGTCAGAAAGTTCATCTTGCATATTTACCTTATATGATCTGGTTAAAAAAACTCTGAAACCAGGATAAAATAAGACCTTGAATCCTTAAAGAGACACGGAGAGAGAGAGAGAGCAAGACACCGTGATCCACTAGGTCAAAAGCACTGAACAAGTCAAATTGAACTTTGATGGAACTTTGACCTTGACTCAGTAGTTTCTGACCAGATGTCACCGAAGAGCAGACCACGGTCTCAGTGCTAAAGCCCTGATGAAAACCTGATTGAGACCCATGCAATAATTGAAATTTATCCTAAAAGAGATTCAACTTTTCAGTAACCCATTCCTCCTTCACCAGTCTATAATTTGTCAGATCTGATACACTACCTTTAGAATTCTTTAATATTGGGGTCAAAACAATACCACCTAGCGAAGGAGGAAATCTATCTAGTTGAAACTGCGTATTTAACCAGTTAGAAAACATATAAAACTAAGGCTAGAAAACCTCATAAGTTTAGAAGGGCAAATATCTAGAGAACAATGAGATGATGCAAACTTTTTCAATAATCTAGTGATGTTTGTAACTGTTATTGTTCCAAAAAGTTCCCATAACCAGTCAGATGGTATACCTATATCCTTATTATTAAAATAGTGTTCCATGTCTTGTGTATCAGGTAAACTATTGTGAATAGAACATATATTTTCCTTAAAATAAACAGCCAATTCAGAGGAAGATGGAAGACCAGTTACAACATTATCAGTACAGTCAGTACCTGAAGAAAGTGAATAAACTAATTAAAGCAATTTAGATATATCCAGTCTATCTCGTACTACTAATTTAGAAAACTACTAACTTTTTGTTTTAACAAAGGTTGTCTATACAAATTAATTTTCAGTCTCTAATTTTGCCTATTATGTGTAGTAGGATTTTTCTTCCATAACCTCTCTAACTTTCTACTCTCTCTCTTTATTAACAGAAGTTCCTTTGTAAACCATTTATCTGATTTCCTAGCAATGTTACATTTACTCCCTTGTGTTGTAGTGTCAGATATGAGACCACACTAGGGGTGGCAAGTACCACAGGGCTGCTGCAGTAGTCCAGTGGTACTTCCTGTTTAGCGAGCAGTAAGCCTGCATTTTGCTTACCAACGCTTAGTAAAAGGGGCCCTAATTGTGGCAGTATTTAGGGCTTTTGTATTTTTAATTTTTTGTAGATCCCATGCTAATCTTTCCATTAGTGCATGGAACTTGCAAAACATTTGTCAGGTTAGTGAGTTCTTGTACCAAGTAGAACGCATACGGGTGCAGGAAAGAAGAGGACCTAGGTTCTGACTTGGTGGTCAGCAACCCTGAGGCTTCACCTACGGTGACCGCCGTTCCTCAGAGGTTGAGCCCCTAGGTGCGGCCAGCCGGCAGGGCTTAGAAGAGCGATGGCTGGAGAGCAGGGCCCAAGACTAGGTCGGACAGGTGGGCAGCAGGCACAGAGAGGTCCAGGTACAGCTGAAGTCAAACATGCAGGCAGGCAGCATGCACAGAGAGGTCCAGGTACAAGCCGAGGTCAAAACAGGCAGGCAGCAGGCATAGAGAGGTCCAGGTACAAGCCGAGGTCAAAAACAGGCAGGCAGCAGACACAGAGAGGTCCAGGTACAACTGAGTTAAAAACAGGCAAGCAGCAGACACAGAGAGGTCCAGGTACAAACCGAGGTCAGAACAGGCAGGCAGCAGGCACAGAGAGGTCCAGGTACAAGCTGAGGTCCAGTAAAGAGATAAGCAGAGAAAAATACAGAATGCCAAACAAGGAAACAACTACCAAAGTAGAAGCCGAAGCTCTGAGGAAGGGAAGAGCTCAACAGAAATAGTGCTGGCGTGTGACGTCAGCTGGAAACAGATGGGAGGGAGAGCAGCCATAAGATAGAGAAAAGTAAAAGGTACAGGCAAGCAACCAATGGAAAAAGAGCAGAGAGAGCAAGACATAGCCCACAGGTAGAAAGGCAGGGAGAGGGAGACCCCAGGAAGCTACTCATGGGAATGGCAAATCCCCATGGAGCAGAGAGGCGGGTCAGATCCCGGCCACATTGGGAGTCACCCAACCAGCACGCGCAGGAGGGCGGAGAGAAGCGCTGAAGGAGAAGAGGACAGCGTGACTTGGGGGCGCCGGTAGTGTGCACGTGCTGGCAAAGATGGGCAGAAACCGAGCTGCCGGAGGGAGCACCAACCCATTACTGGCGAGGTGAGGGGCGTGACAAAATTAACATGGGAGCAATTACTGCCTCCTATTTAGAATGGTACTAAGTGCTCCCACATTTACTCAGCACTAGGTTTCAAGTTTGTTAAAATTTTGATATACCGCCAATGGGCAAAGGCCTTGACCTTGCCCAAGGGTGGTATATCAAAAGTTAAAATCAAGCATGGAGAATAGGAGAGAAAAGAATAGACAGGACTAAGTGATAGGGAGAAAGAAGATGGAACTCAGGGGGTCTTTTACTAAAGCTTATCTCGAGTTATCTGCAACAGGGCCCATTTTATTCCTATGGCCCCTGCTGCAGATAACTCAAGCTAAGCTTTAGTTAAAGACCCCTCAATTTGATATAGGACAGGAAAGAGCAGTGTTAACATTTAAGCAGAGAGCTGATGCATGCAGTCCCACAGAGTGCACAGCAGCTGACATCTAATGTGTGACAGTGCTCGGAACTAAGAATAGATTGTGAGAGTTAAAGATTATAGGCTTTTCTGAAGAGGAAAGCTGTAAGGGTGGGGCGGAAGTCAGTATAGGAAGTCATTAGTGTTAATTGAAGAGGTAGGGCATTTCAAAGAGTGGGACCTATAACACTGAAGGCATTAGTTCAAATAGAATCATAGCATATTTGCCAAAGAAAAGAGACATGTAGTAAATTGGACTGAGATGATCGCAGGGTCCTAGAGGGAATATAGGGAATTAGGTATCGAGAGAGATAATGCGGTGAACCTGAGTGGTGAATTTTGTGAATCAATATAAGGGTTTTAAAAGTAATTCGATGTGAGCTAGGGAACCAGTGCTCCTCTCTGAGAAGAGGTGTGGCATGGCTATATTTCTTTGAACCTGTCAGTAGTTTTATGGCTGTATTCTGTACCAATTGAAGTCGGAGTTGTTCAGAGAGATTTATCCCGTGACTATTGCAGTAATCAAGATTAGTAATAACAAGAGAGTGAATACATAATTGAAGTGCTTGTTTTGTGAAGAAATGGCATATGAAAACAATCATTTTAAGTTTATAGAAACAGCATTGTACAACGGCTGAAACGTGAGTATGATAGGAAAGAGTTGGATCAAATGTGATTCCAAGAATTTTTAGAGTGGGTTGGAAAAGTACTGGGAATCCAGCTATGTTAATAGAAGGATTAAGGCTGGTGCACATTAATGCCAGTGCGATAGCTGGTTAACACTTCTATACCCATTCTCCTCCAATGACATGTCCCCTCCCAAACTTGCTGTTTAAAAAAATGTTGCGGATACTACATTTTTAAAAAACGTTTACACAGGAGCACTATTATACATTTGCTCCCTTTTTGAAACATCTATATGGAAATCACAAGTAGTATTCACCACCCAATGTAAACCTCCCATTGATGCATCTGTAACAATGCCATGGGCTTACTCTGCATCTGTCTGCAAATATCAGGGTACCATTATGGATAGTCGGTATTTAATTAGCATTTCTCAAGGACTTGTCTGAGAAGAGGAACACCGTTGAACCTTGTAATCTCTTTGCTTCTTGAATATGGTCAAAAATTCTGTAATGTGACTTTTTGTCCAAGCTTAGGATAGTTTTTTTTTATTATTTTATGTATTACATTTTCAAATATTACATTCATATTTATATAAATGCTGGAAATTAGAAACATTTTAATCGTACAAACAAAATTCTTCCTTCCTCTATTTAAACAAATAGGGGAAAGACACCAAGAAATTTCTTTAAATATATTGACCTCAATTATTGTGGGGTACAAGATATAAGAAAATAATATGAAAATTACAGAAAATATATATAATCAAACAGAAAGGAGAGCAATCTCGGCTTGCTAGTAGGCTTTAACAGCATTTCCTCTGAGGCTATTCAGGTTGAACATTCCCTTTTTCTTTACAAATTATATATTCTTGCATTTTCCTTAGATCAAGAAATATATATTTCACACTATTTATAAACATCTACATGAATATTTCAAGACATATGTACCACCTAAGGCTAGAATTTTTGGCTTTAAAGTCAAACTTTTGCCTTCTTTTTTGCGCATCTCTATTTAGATCAGGAAATATTTGAACTTTCTCACCAAGAAATTTAGCATTCATATGTCTAAAATATAATCTAAATATATTATATCTGTCTGGTTCAAAAGCAAATGATACCAAAAGAGTTAAATGTTGGGTAATAACTTCTAGAGAACTTTCCAGGAAGTCAGTAATATTAAGTTCAGGTTGGGGTTCTACAACTGGAGATTTAGCCCCTTGGATATATTGAGCTCTAATAATAGGTGGAAAACCTTCCACAGGAATAGTCAATACTTCTCCAAAGTATCTTTTAAGCATATCAGTTGGTGGAATCAAGGGTGCTTTTGGAAAATTGAGGAACCTTAAATTATTACTTCTGCCTTGATTATCAAGATACTCTTAATTTCTTTACCAGAATATCTCTGTCCTTTATCACTGTCCCAGTCAAATTTTTAACTTCTCCTTTATATTTAAATGTATATCTATTTTTAGTCAGCAAAACAGTTTTGGACATGTTAGCAGCTGTAAATGTGTGCAGTAGGGATGTGCAAAACTTTTCAGTTTGTTTTCAGATTTTTTAGCATTATCTTCCTATGAATAATACCACTTCTGAAGGTTAACAAGTTGCTGTATTCAATTTATATGATAATGAGGTACTTTATCATTAGAAATCCTCTTGGAGTCCCAGAAATATCAAATACCTGCATGGCTGTAAGGTAAGCAGAAGGATTGAAAATAGCCCCAAAACTCCAGTGTAGATGCAGTGGAGTGAGTAATGCAATTATTTTGACAGAAAAACAAGAAATATTTATGTCTCTGAATTCCAGCTGTTTCTTTTTCTTTTCTAAGGATTTTGGGTTACACACCTGACTTGGATTCTGAAACTGTGGATGATGCCTTTGCACGTGCCTTTAAAGTATGGAGTGATGTCACACCACTGGAATTTAGCAGACTCAGTGAAGGGGATGCAGATATTATGATCAATTTTGGGCGCTGGGGTAAATTAATTGATTTCTTATATTGTTTATATTATCATTTATTCATTGAATCATAACGCTATTCAAATAATCGTGATTATCAACCTCAATAGAAGAACATTTAATAAGGAATGTCGTAATGTGATTCTTCAATGTACCGCTTTTTGGAGTTGTCAGTCAGGATTATATACACGTCCTATGTTGGTAAGCCCATATTTGAGGGTCTTCTGTAAAATTCTCATGGGAAATTAATCCTAATCCTCGTCCTCCACATCAGCTCTCATCCTATTTATGCAGGTCATACTGTGATATCTCCAATCTAATTTCTGTTCCTCTCCTCCCCCCTTCTTCCCTGCCTTTCTCTTGTGCTCTGTGGAATGCCCGCTCTGTCTGTAACAAACTTTTCTATATCCATGACCTCTTTATCTCTCGTACTCTCCATCTGCTTGCCCTAACTGAAACTTGGCTTTACCCTGGAGACACTGCTTCAGTCGCGGCCCTAAGCCATGGAGGTTATCTTTTCTCCCATACTCCTCGCCCCGTTGGCCGTGGAGGTGGTGTCGGGCTACTACTTTCACCCTCTTGTAGATTTCAACCTCTTCTTCCACCTCAGTCTCACTGCTTTTCTTCCTTTGAAGTCCACTCCATCTGTCTATTCGCTCCTCTGCCTCTCTGAGTAGCAGTCATTTATCGACCCCCTGATAAGTCCCTTTCTTCCTTTCTCACTGACTTTGATGCCTGGCTTTCCTTCTTTCTTGAACCGTCATCTCCTTCCCTCATTCTTGGGGATTTTAACATTCATGGTAATGATTCCTCTGACTCTTATGCTTCTCAGTCCTTTGCTTTAACATCCTCTTTCAATCTTCAACTGTGCTCCACTGCCCCCACTCACCAGAATGGCCTCTTCTCAAACTGCTCACTCTCCAGTTTCTGTGCGTCAACTCTTCCCCTCTCTGACCATCATCTGATAACTTTCACACTTAAACACCCTCCTCCCAAGTCCCATCCAATCTTAACCAATATATTTGGGAATCTTCAGGCTATTAACCCTTCTACTCTGTCCTCCAGTGTTTCAAATCTCTTTTCTACCACTATGTTATCCAAGTCTGTCAAGGAGGCTCTCTCTTCCTATAATACTATTCTCTCCTCTGCTCTGGATACTTTCGCTCCTCCCATTCCCCGTTCTGCAAAAATATCAAACCTCAGCCTTGGCTGACCTCTAGAATCTGCTACCTATGTTCCTGTGCCCGCTCTGCCGAACACCTTTGGCTGAAATCCTGTGCCCATGCTGACTTCATACATTTCAAATTCTTGCTGACCTCCTTCCAGTCTGCTCTTTTACTTGCCAAACAGGACTATTACATCCAGTTGACAAATTCTCTTGGCTCAACCCTCGACGTCTCTTTGCCACACTGAACTCTCTCCTCAAAGTGCCTTCACCTCCAACTTCCCCTTCACTTTCTCCCCAGACTCTGGCTGAGTACTTTCATGATAAGGTTCACAAGATTAAACTTGAATTCTCAACCAGGTCACCTCCACCTCTCCTTCCCTTAGTCCATTCTCGCAACCCTCCAACCCCTGCCTCCTTTTCTTCGTTTTTTGAAATCACTGAAGAGGAAACTACACATCTTCTTTCCTCCTCGAAACTAACTACCTGTTCCTCTAATCTTATTCCCACCCATCTACTTAACATTATCTCTCCTACTGTCATCCCCTTTATCTGTCATATCCTCAATCTTTCACTTTCCACTGCGACTGTTCCTGATGCCTTCAAACACGCCGTAGTCACACCACTCCTTAAAAAACCTTCATTGGACCCTACCTGTTCTTCTAACTATCACCCATTCTCCCTCCTCCCTTCCCTATCCAAGATACTTGAACATGCTGTTCACCACCATTGCCTTGACTTTCTTTCATCTCAAGCTAGTCTTGATCCACTTCAATCTGGCTTTTGCCCCCTTCATTCAACTGAAACAGTGCTTGCTAAAGTCTCCAATGACCTGTTCCTGGCCAGATCCAAAGGTCTGTATTCTATCCTCATCCTTCTCGATCTATCTGCTGCTTTTGACACTGTTGATCACAGCCTACTCCTTCATACGCTGTCCTCACTTGGATTTCAGGGCTCTGTTCTTTCCTGGTTTTCTTCTTATCTTTCCCAGCAAACATTTAGTGTATACTCTTGTGGATCCTCCTCTATTTCTATCCCACTGTCAGTTGGTGTACCTCAGGGATCTCTCCTGGGACCTCTTCGTTTCTCCATCTATACTTCTTCCCTTGGTACTCTAATCTCATCCCATGGTTTTCAGTATCATCTTTGCGCTGATGATTCCCAGATCTATCTCTCCACACCAGAAATCTCAGCAGGAATCCAGGCCAATGTATCAGCCTGCCTGTCTGACATTGCTGCCTTGATGTCTCACCACCAACTGAAACTAAAAATGACCAAGACTGAGCTTCTTATCTTTCCCCCTAAACCAACCTCTCCCCTTCCCCAGTTCTCTATTTCTGTAGATAACACTCTCATCCTTCCTGACTCATCAGCTCATAACCTTGGAGTCATCTTCGACTCCTCCCTCTCCTTCACTGCACATATTCAGCACACTGCTAAGATCTGTCGTTTCTTTCTCTATAATATCACCAAAATTCACCCTTTCCTTTCTGAGCACACTACCAGAACCCTCATCCACACTCTTATCACCTCTCACTTAGACTATTGCAACTTGCTTCTCACAGGCTCCCACTTAGCCATCTCTCTCCTCTTCAATCTGTCCAAAATTCTGCTGCACAACTAATATTCCGCCAGTGTCGCTATGCTCATATTAGCCCTCTCCTCAAGTCACTTCACTGGCTCCCTATCCATTTCCACATTCAGTTCAAACTCCTCTTATTGACTTATAAGTGCATTCACTCTACAGCTCCTCAGTACCTCTCCATTCTCATCTCTCCCTACATTCCTCCCCGGGAACTCCATTCACTGGGTAAATCTCTCTTATCTGCACCCTTCTCCTCCACCGCTATCTCCAGACTCTGTTCCTTTTATCTTGCTGCACCATATGCCTGGAATAGACTTCCTGAGCCGGTATGTCAAGCTCCATCTCTGGCCGTCTTCAAATCTAGGCTAAAAGCCCACCTTTTTTGATGCTGCTTTTAACTCCTAACCCTTATTCACTTGTTCATAACCCTTATTTTATCATCCTCACTTTTAATATTCCCTTATCTCTTGTTTGTCCTGTTTGTCTGTCCTAATTAGATTGTAAGCTCTATCGAACAGGGACTGTCTTTTCATGTTCAAGTGTACAGCGCTGCGTGCGTCTAGTAGCACTATAGAAATGATAAGTAGTAGTAGTAGTAGTAGAAATAGAGCTGAAGAAAAAGTCTATAATGACAATTCTATAAATTGGTGCCAAGATTTAGGCGCCCCAACTGCCATGTGCTTAGCACCAATTCTTTAATGGCATCTTGGCACCAAGATGCTGTTATAGAGTACTAGTGTAAGTCGGCATTGGCCACCCACAGTTTCCCATGAAATGCGCATAACCTGTAGTATTCTATAAGGTATACTTAGAGACCCACCCCCATGACCCGTCCATGCTCCGCCCACATGTACACCCCCTTTGAACTTAAGGTCTAAGCAATTTTGGCACATATGTTATAGAATAGCACTTATGTGCATAAATGCCAATTAGTGGTACCAATCACATATGTAAGTGCTAGTATTCTATAACTTATATGCATGGTTGGTGCCTATTGTTAGGTGTCAACATATAGAATTGCCCTTTAAGTCCTTACAAGGTGCTATTCTACATACAGAAACTGGAATTCTTCTAACTTGACGTTCA
Organism: Microcaecilia unicolor; assembly: GCF_901765095.1. Lineage (NCBI taxonomy): Eukaryota > Metazoa > Chordata > Amphibia > Gymnophiona > Siphonopidae > Microcaecilia > Microcaecilia unicolor. The sequence continues at coordinate 297,580,100 of NC_044035.1, read as the reverse complement.
TGGAGAAAGCTCATCTTCCATCCATTATATTTAAGATCATTTACACCTTATTCACGAACAAGTTGTGACCCAGCCATAATTCTAGATCTCAAAGAGCAAAGATCTTGTCTAGGAAAGTTCTAAACCACAACATGCTACTGCAGGCAATTTGAGGATTTTACAGGGTTAGACGTCTGAACCACTCTCTTAATATTGTTATATAGATTTGATTTGTTCTTATTGTATAATTCATAGTAACAGAAAACTCATAATTCTATAAACCAAAGAACTACACTACTACTGCTACTACTACTTATCATTTCTGTAGCACTACTAGACATAGGCAGTGCTGTACACTAAACACATAAGAGACAGTCCCTGTTCAACTGAGCTTATATATATTCAAATAAGGGATTAGGGAATTACTTATTGTGGGAATGATTAAAGCAGACATGGGTACTGAACAGGTGAATAGGAGTTAGGAGTGGGCTTTTAGCTTAGATTTGAATACAGAGATGAAGCTTATTACAGAAATAATAGTGAGAAGCAGTGAAATGCCTTTTTTGTTGGGGGGGGGGGGGGGAACCCAAGCACTGTCCCCAATCCCTGTACCCCCCTTTCAGAGGGGGTGGAAGCTGGTAGGCTTTGAGCCTGCTCAGATGTTTGGGATCCCATGCCAGCTGGCTGTGATGCTTCTGTAGCATCACCGTTCCAGTGGAGGAAGGTAATGAGCTCAACAGCTGTTCAGGTAGAGACCAGGGGAAGAAGGATGCAGAAAGATCCAGGTGTCCATGGAGAAGGAGAGGGAGAGGGAAGGGAAAAATAGAAATGTTGGACACCACCAGGGGAGGGGGAGAGAGAAATGCCAGACACCATGGGGAAAGGAAATGAACACCTTCTGGGAAAGAAATTTTGAGGGTACCACAGCACCTGTGGCTTCCCCCCATTCTGATGCCTATGATAATAGTCAACTACATGAGACCCTGTTTTCAAAAGGTTGAAATACCGTTTTGTGAAACCATTTTTATGAAAACAGGAACCCGGCTCTATGAAGGTAATTTTATAACTTGGTACCTTTTTGCAGTCTCTTTTATACAGACACATATCTACCCATGTGTCTTTTGTAAAATACTAGAACTTCTGCAGAATGCGGACCTAGATTGTGGGTGCTGATGCTTATGCCTGCTCAAGAGCGGCTGTAAATGTTAGCACATTAAACATATACATACATGTACAATATGACGCCGATCATCTGGACTCTCCTCAGCAGGGGGTGGTTCAGATAATCATAAATACGGATGATTGGACAAACCATTATCTCTTTGCACTTGCAGCTGTTTTCCTCATGACATGGAGACTCTGTAGGTTTTTCTTGGCCTTAATTCCACTTGGCCTTTCTACAGAACGGATGAACTGCCCATAGCTATGAAAAATTAAAATTGCTCACCAGAAGGATACTGCACTGTCTGGAACTGGATAGAAAGAAGGTGAAGATCCGCTGGGTAGCGCATGCCTTATATTGATGTGCATGGCACATAGGCACTTGTGGCAGAGTGGAGCTTCGCAGGACCTTCTTTCTATCCACCTCCAGGTGGTACTGTAACCTTCTGGTGAGCAATTTTAATTTTTCAACTATCTGTGCGAAATGGAGGCAGGGGGATGGTGTGCTGCTACTGAGTGGGCCTGTTCCCACTCTGGCCCACATCCGGATAATCAGTGTTTGGATAATCAATGTCATACTGTATATGTTATCAAATATGCTTCTAAACTATGACCACCCATGCTCCACCCAAACTGCCCCTGAAAATGCCTGCTCAACAAGTGCATACAAATTTGCATCATGCGTACTTTTAGCTGCAACTGAGTTTTATAAGAGGCCTTTTACACTCATAAAACAGCATTTCCCCCCGAATTCCATATAGCGTGACTATATATGCAAATCTGGTTGTATTCTGGATTTGTGTGCACAACTTAATTAGTTAACAAGCCAATCAGCACCAATAATTGCCAATTAACAAACAATTATTGATACTAATTGGCATTAATTAGAATTTATGTGCACAACTGTCTAAGCCTAATCTGTAACGTGATGTGCGTAAATTCTAAGTCACATAGTTGAAAAGGGGGTGTGGCCATGGGTATGGAATGGGCGGGTTGTGTACGTTTCTAAAATCCATGTGTATTGTTACAGAATGCACCCAATCTGTGCCTAATTTAGGCGTTGGCATTTACACCAAGTTTTACTTGATGTAACTGCCCGTGACTAAATTTAGTCATGCACATGGATGCTCAGCGTATTCTATAAACTGCATGGAAATTTAGGCGTACTTTATAGAGTATGCCTAGGTGGGGGGTTTTCGGTGCTGATTTTTTTAGGTGTGATATAAAGAATCTAGCCCTTTATGTGTGAAAAAAAGTTTATAAAATTACTGTGTCATTCAGCAACTTCAAAACATAAAGAGTGTGAGCAAGCTGAATAACTGGTAATGGTATCCAGATGGGGGGGGGGGGGGGGGATCTGCCATAGTAATATGAGAACATTTAACTTTCTTCTTTTGGCTATAATATGCACATCCTAGAAACTCAATAAAGTTCATGCATATGGCAACACACTGCATGAGAAAACCAACACTTAAGCAATTTATGTAATTAAACATATTCAGTCTTTCCTCTGTTGTAAGTTTGTATATTATTTTCATTCACACTGAACGTCAGCTTTTATATTCTTTTCCTGTTTTGGCTTGGTTGCAGAACATGGTGATGGTTATCCATTTGATGGAAAAGACGGGCTCTTGGCACATGCCTTTGCACCAGGACAAGGAATTGGAGGGGACTCTCATTTTGATGATGATGAACACTGGACCCTAGGAGAGGGTCAAGGTACAGTATGGACTTGGTTTTTTTAGCATTGCACTTTCTATAAAATAATAATGCTATGGCCAATATTCAGCCAGTGACAGCATTTTTATGTCCACCACATTAATGCTTACCACAGCTTAGTAAAAGGGCCCCTAAGTGCCTGCTTTGCCCAAGCTTCATCCCAGACTACCCCAGAACCAACTGAACAGTGGTGTGGCAGTCAGAATCAATATTCAACAGCACTTCCTGCTTACGTCCCAGTGAATATTGGTGGATGGACATCTCATCAGCGGAGTTTAACCAGGCAGGAGCCTCTCCTGCCTGGTTAAACCTTTTTTTAAATATTGGACCCAAAGTGGTAGTGACAGTGGTTAGTGTATCTGGGTTTAAAAAAGGTTTGGACAAGTTCCTGGAGGAAAACTCAATAGTCTGCAATTGAGACAGACATGGAGAAGCTACTGCTTGCCCTGGGATTGGTAGCATGGAAGATTGCTACCATTTTGGTTTCTCTCAGGTACTTGTGACCAGGATTGGCCACTGTTGGAAACAGGATATTGGGCTAGACAGATCATAGGTCTGACCCAGTATGGCTATTCTTAACAAGAATGGACTTTTCCTCCAGGAACTTGTCCAAAACTTTTTTAAACCCAGATATGCTAACCACCATTACCACATCCTCCTAAAATGAGTTCCAGAGCTTAGCTATTCTTTGAGTGAAAAAATATTTCTTCCTATTTGTTTTAAAAGTATTTCCATGCAATTTCATTGAGAGTCCCCCTGGTCTTTGTACTTTTTGAATGAGCGAAAAATCGATTCACCTCCACCTGCTTCATACCACTCAGGATTTTGTAGACCTCAATCATATCTCCACTCAGCCATCTCTTTTCCAAGCTGAAGAGCCCTAATCTCTTTAGCCTTTCCTCATATCATTTTTGCCTATCTTTTTTGAATCTTTTCTAATTCCGCTATATCTTTTTTGAGATACGGCAACCAGAATTGAACACAGTACTCAAGGTGAGGTTGCACCATGGAGCGATACAGAGGCATTATAAATTTTTTGGTCATAGTTTGCATCCCTTTTCTAATAATAATAACAAAATACATCATGGAACACAACATAATTCTCCCGAGTACGACGCCCCTATGTGGCCATGCCACATGATCCTTATCCTATCTCATGTGACTATACCACATTAACCTTATCTTATCTCTACATCATTCTGTATTTGTTTACACCGGAGTCTGCAATCGCTTCTCCGGCACTATGTAAGCCACATTGAGCCTGCAAATAGGTGGGAAAATGTGGGATACAAATGTAGCAAATAAAATAAATAAATAAATAATTTGTAGCATTCTGTTTGCTTTTTTGGCCACCGCTGCACACCTAGGTCTTATTCTTGAGTGCTGACTCCTATAGTGGGCCCTAGCATCAGATAACCTGTGTGGGAATGAAGTGACATATAAACTTAAGAATACAAAAGAAAAGGAAAAGAAACTGTCAAGAAATTAATTTTCCTTTTAAAACCTCAACCAACATTTTTTCAATAAAATGATTTCTAAATCAAAAATGTTAAGCTATAAACCTGATGCTAAAACGATGTACTATTTGCTTTTTTTTTCCACAGTTGTTAAAGTAAAATATGGAAATGCAGATGGTGAATTCTGCAAATTTCCATTTTTCTTCAATGATAAAGAATACAATAGTTGCACGGACTCAGGACGCAGTGATGGCTTTCTCTGGTGCTCAACAACATATAACTTTGATGCTGATGGAAAATATGGATTCTGTCCTCATGAATGTAAGTTGTCTCTTTCCCAGTTTGGTTACAAAGCAGTACAGTAAAAAGTGTCTGTATTTTTCTATATTTGAAGCTTTAGCAGTTGATAGAGATACAGTGGTGGAAATAAGTATTTGATCCCTTGCTGATTTTGTAAGTTTGCCCACTGACAAAGACATGAGCAGCCCATAATTGAAGGGTAGGTTATTGGTAACAGTGAGAGATAGCACATCACAAATTAAATCCGGAAAATCACATTGTGGAAAGTATATGAATTTATTTGCATTCTGCAGAGGGAAATAAGTATTTGATCCCCCACCAACCAGTAAGAGATCTGGCCCCTACAGACCAGGTAGATTCTCCAAATCAACTCGTTACCTGCATGACAGACAGCTGTCGGCAATGGTCACCTGTATGAAAGACACCTGTCCACAGACTCAGTGAATCAGTCAGATTCTAACCTCTACAAAATGGCCAAGAGCAAGGAGCTGTCTAAGGATGTCAGGGACAAGATCATACACCTGCACAAGGCTGGAATGGGCTACAAAACCATCAGTAAGACGCTGGGCGAGAAGGAGACAACTGTTGGTGCCATAGTAAGAAAATGGAAGAAGTACAAAATGACTGTCAATCGACAAAGATCTGGGGCTCCACGCAAAATCTCACCTCGTGGGGTATCCTTGATCATGAGGAAGGTTAGAAATCAGCCTACAACTACAAGGGGGGAACTTGTCAATGATCTCAAGGCAGCTGGGACCACTGTCACCACGAAAACCATTGGTAACACATTACGACATAACGGATTGCAATCCTGCAGTGCCCGCAAGGTCCCCCTGCTCCGGAAGGCACATGTGACGGCCCGTCTGAAGTTTGCCAGTGAACACCTGGATGATGCCGAGAGTGATTGGGAGAAGGTGCTGTGGTCAGATGAGACAAAAATTGAGCTCTTTGGCATGAACTCAACTCGCCGTGTTTGGAGGAAGAGAAATGCTGCCTATGACCCAAAGAACACCGTCCCCACTGTCAAGCATGGAGGCGGAAATGTTATGTTTTGGGGGTGTTTCTCTGCTAAGGGCACAGGACTACTTCACCGCATCAATGGGAGAATGGATGGGGCCATGTACCGTACAATTCTGAGTGACAACCTCCTTCCCTCCGCCAGGGCCTTAAAAATGGGTCGTGGCTGGGTCTTCCAGCACGACAATGACCCAAAACATACAGCCAAGGCAACAAAGGAGTAGCTCAGGAAGAAGCACATTAGGGTCATGGAGTGGCCTAGCCAGTCACCAGACCTTAATCCCATTGAAAACTTATGGAGGGAGCTGAAGCTGCGAGTTGCCAAGCGACAGCCCAGAACTCTTAATGATTTAGAGATGATCTGCAAAGAGGAGTGGACCAAAATTCCTCCTGACATGTGTGCAAACCTCATCATCAACTACAGAAGACGTCTGACCGCTGTGCTTGCCAACAAGGGTTTTGCCACCAAGTATTAGGTCTTGTTTGCCAGAGGGATTAAATACTTATTTCCCTCTGCAGAATGCAAATAAATTCATATACTTTCCACAATGTGATTTTCCGGATTTAATTTGTGATGTGCTATCTCTCACTGTTACCAATAACCTACCCTTCAATTATGGGCTGCTCATGTCTTTGTCAGTGGGCAAACTTACAAAATCAGCAAGGGATCAAATACTTATTTCCACCACTGTACATTACCTGTGGGCTCACTTTCAAGAGAAAAATGTCCAAGAAGTGGCATAAATCTGGATTTGAACGTTTTTCTCCCATCAGCCCCACCTGACTCCAAGGCCTGACATAATGAGAACCGTGACCTACCAAGTCATAGCCAGCCCTCCACACTCAAACACCTAAACTCCTTTACAAATTTCCACCCCCCCCCCCCCCAGCTCCCAGGTAATAGTCCTCCATACACCCTTAGTCCATCCCCACCCCTTGCCAAGAAAACCCTGCCTCCATAAGACAATTGCAAGGGGGTCTCTTTGAAGGAGGCGCCAACCCAGCTGGCAGTGGAGAGGGACTGCTGCTACCATGGATTACCTGATATCTCTGAGGACCCCCAGATAGGGCACATGGAGTTGAGGGTGGGTGGGAGGGAGGGTAAGAAGGGGGGAATGTTTCTGAATGGTGGGATGAAGTTGGACTAGAGGGGGTTTGGGAAACTGTTACTGAGGCCCTGGTGGCCCCAAATTTGAAAGAGGGGGTCAACTATAAGATGGAAAGTAAGGGTTCTGGCTTGGGGAAGGGAACCTAATGCATTTCTCGGGATGGGTAGGCCAACAGGAAATGGATCGGGAGAGCGGTACTGAGTTGGAGGGGTGGGGGTTGGGAGCACTGCCATGGTCTGGTATTTATTTCTGCTATTGGCCAACACTGCATTACATGTAGTACCTGGTAGTGCAGGTTCTCCCACACAATCAGGCACTGCACGTAATGCTGTGCCTCCACAGTAACCATTTGCCCTGTGCAGTAAAGGTAAGGAAGATGATGGCCACTCCCTGTGCATTTACCTCAGAGCCCTTGCACTTACTGCATGGTTATTTGTGCATTACCTGTGCAATAAGTGCAAAAGTTACTGCTGTTATTAGAAGGGCCCCTTATTGTAAAGCTATAAATGCACAAAAGGAATTTCCCAAGCCTCAATAAATAGAAGGTTTTCTTTATTTCTTCATTACAGTACCATTTCCCCCACATCTACTATAATAAAACGCACCCTGAACGTTCTGAGGACAAAGGTTTCTGAACTCACAGCACAGGTTCGTAAGTTCATGGTGGTGAAGCCATCCCACTATGACTCGGAGCCCCGCCCTCACGTCAAACGGCATGACGTGAGTTCAGAACCTTAGCAAAAAGAACCTTCAGGGAGCGTTTAAAAATAAAAAAAAAGTCTAGGAAAAACAAAAAACAAACAAGCAAGCAGGGGGAGCAGTACCGCGTGTTTCCCTACTCCTCCCCCAGGATGTGCAACACCCACCCCCTGCACCGCACACCCCCACAAAGCCACACACAGACACGACAAACCGCAAAAAAAAAAAAACCCAGCCAACACATGCTGCAGGTGCAACAAACACACCCGCGCCCCCCCCCCCCCAAGGCCACCCACGAAAATCCAGCAAAAAAAAAAAAACCACACAACACAATCCACATGAAGGAACCCCAACCCCTACCCACCCACCGACGTGTACCTTTGGCGCCGGTGCCGGCAAACTCGAAGCCCCACAAGAACACATCTGGCGTGATCTGCAGGCAGGGCTTATGTGCGTCTGATGTCATGCACGTGCACGACGTAAGACGTACATAACCCCGCCCTGCACAGCCTACATGCAGAACATCAAGCGGCACTCAGCAGAGCCCACGACGAAGGACTTCTGCTGGCGGGATTTTGGGTACCCCGCCAGCAAAACTAACACACGGTAGGCTGGAATGGTGGCGGGAGGGGGGAGCAACGTGCGGCGGTGGCGGGTGCATCACGTGGAGGAAGCAGAGACGGAACACAACAAACAACCCCAGAAAGCAGCCTCCGCTTCTTTCGAAATTCAACACAAGACAATCCCCCACCCAAAATGAAAGAAAAAAAACACACACTATCACAACAGGCACCGCTCCCTGAAACCCCAGCCCCCACCCCCCACACACAATCAATCACTCATCTGGCAGCGGACCCAGAACCCACCACCCAAAAAAAAAACAAAACACTTACTCTCAATTGGCCACAACTCATCAACGCACCCCCCCCCCCAACAGACACACACACACACTCATTCACTCTGTAATCTGGCAGCACTTCCTCAAACCCCTGCCCCCACACACACACACACTCTGTCACTCATCTGGCAGCGCTTCCTGAAACCCCTGCCCCACCCACACACACACTCACTTAATAATCTGGCAGCCGTCCCTAAACCTCCCCCCCCCCACACACACACTCACTCTCTCTTCTGCAAGTGCTTCATGAACCCACACCACAAACACACACACACTCACATTCACACTGTGTCTCACATACGCACTTGCACACACTCTCATTCTCACACATACACTCACACCTACACTCTCTCTCTTACACACACACACACACTCGCATGTTCACTCTCTCTCACACACACACTCACTCTCACATACACTCTCCCAAACATACACACTCCGAAGACAACCTTGCTAGCGCCCGTTTCATATGTGTCAGAAACGGGCCTTTTTTACTAGTTATATAATAGTTTCACACATGAAACTAGGGAACGTAATGTCCTTATAATCCAGATATAAATGGCTGTAACATAGCTGTATTTAGGTTTAGATAAACAGTTTCTCATATTGTTTCAAACTACCCCAGCATGCATTTCTTATTGTTTCTTAGTATTTCAATATTATTATAATATGTGTGAGATAGGAATTAAAATAATCCTTTCAAGCACCAACATTTGTTACCATTCAATGCCTATGTCTTCCTGGTAATCTGAATGTTAATGTTTTGAAGCTGAATTAATGGTTCCAGTATCTTTGTCGGTGATGTAATTATGTTGCAAGGGCCTTGAATAGCAGGCTGCAGATGTTTCTCATTAAAAGCATTGTTATTCCTATACGCCATTTTATAAAGGCTCACTGCTTTTGCAGCATTAAGGGCAATTTCTGAGTTCTGAATTAGAATTTTAATTGCTGGTGTCAGGCATGTTATTTCTAAATGTGATTTTATGGAGACTATTTTAAATCCTACCAGGTGAAAGGTTCATGGGTACTTTAGCCCTAAGGGTTTTATGCTAGTTTTCAAAGGAAACGTATGACTACACTTTCCCTGTGAAGATGGAAAAGTACAGTACAGATACCCTTCAGTTTATTCTGTGGATAGTCTTTCGGTGGGAAGTGGTGCTCATAAAATGGAAAATGCAAAACTTATTGTTTCCTACCTAGACCTAACCCTGCCCCTTAGCCCACCTCTTTTCACCCATATAAAAGTGCATGTAAGATTGATCCTTACTGCTCATGTCACTGAACTACATTAAATGGACATTAGTGCACACTGTTAGTACACGGCCATACTAACAGTTAAAACGGTGGGTTGACACGTAGGTGCTTATTTTCAAAGCTCTATTCCTGTTTTGGATGTGTGAAAATTGGCATTTAGATGTCCATATTGCATGGATGTCAAAATCCCTATTTTACAAAGGCTGGATATGGATGTCCAACATTGCAGAATGTCCATACAGTAAAGAGGTGTGGCCTGAGCATGTTTTGGGTGGGACTAGAGAGAGCCCAAAATATGGACATCCAAGTGCAATTACAGAGGGGGAAGGGACATCCGTGTCTAGGTGGGGGTGGGGGCATGCTGCAGGGGGGTGCAGGGAGCAGCTGCACGGCTGTCGACTCTGCCGGTTCCCTGCTCCCTCTGATGTTACTTCCTGTTCCATGGCACGGAACTGGTGGAGCCAACAGCCACGCGGCTGCTCCCAGCACCCTCAGGAGGTAAGAGCAATGCACCCGGTGGGGGGGGGGAAGGGGTTGGAGGTTATGCGCTGTGGGGGTGCTGCACCCAAGGCGGGGGTTGCATCTGGAGGGGGGGCTGCACTGCACCTGGGGGTGTGTGCAGTGGCGATCTGCCCCGGGTGGCAGCCAACCAAGGAACACCACTGCCTGGTACAGGCATGTCCAAGTTACAGAAAGGTGCTCTGGTTGAGCAGCTGTCTACTGGAAGGATTAAGACATCACACTTCCTTAATCCCCCAGTGGTTGCTGTCCTCTTCCCTCTCCCCTGAGAGTGAAATTGGCAAGGGATACCAGGAACTACGGGCATTCTTAAGAGAGCAACAAGCAAGTCTGAAGAGTAGCCTAGTGGTAGTGCATTAGATGGCACATCAAAGGACCAAGTTCAAATTCCACTTCAACTCTCTTATGTTTTTTTAATAATTGTGAACTCTCTAGGGACAGAAAACTACCTACTGTACCTAAATATATATGACAACTGCAAGCCTGAAGGCTAGTGAAGTGGTGCAAATTCAGATACACTATCAGGCTTATTTTCGAAAGAGAAGGACGCCCATCTTTCGACACAAATCGGGAGATGGGCGTCCTTCTCTCAGGGTCACCCAAATCGGCATAATCGAAAGCCAATTTTGGGCGTCCCCAACTGCTTCCCTTCGCAGGGACGACCAAAGTTCCTGGGAGTGTGTCAGAGGCGTAGCGAAGGCAGGACTGGGGTGTGCCTAACAGATGGGCGTCCTCGAGCAATAATGGAAAAAAGGACCGCCCTGACAAGCACTTGGCCGACTTTACTTGGTCCATTTTTTCTTACGACCAAGCCTCAAAAAGGTGCCTGAACTGACCAGATGACCACCGGAGGGAATTGGGGATGACCTCCCCTGACTCCCCCAGTGGTGACTAACCCCCTCCCACCCTGAAAAAAACAATTTTAAAAACTTTTTTTGCCAGCCTCAAATATCATACTCATGTCCATCGCAGCAGTATGCAGGTCCATGGGGGGGGGGGGGGGGGGGGGAAGGCATGTGTGTGTGTGTCAGCGGAGGCATAGCAAAGGCGTGGATATCCTTCTTTCAAACATTTTGGATGTCCTGAATTGCCCCCACACACACAGGGACGGCCAAATTTCAAGGGAGTGGAGTGGAGGAGTGGCCTAATGGTTAGAGCACTGGTCTTGCAATGTAGAAGTGGCCAGTTCAAATCCCACCGCTGCTACTTGTGATCCAAAATCTAAATAAATAAAGGGGGTGACAGAGGCATAGCAAAGGCATTGATGTCCTTCTCACAGAAACATCCACATTTTGGACGTCCTCAACTGCCCGTCACAGAGGCATAGCAAAGGCGCCTAACATTTGGATGTCCTTCACCCATACTCAAAAAAAAAAAAAGACGTCCCTGATGAGCCCTTACTACTACTACTTATCATTTCTAAAGCTCTACTAGACGTACACAGCGCTGTACACTTTAACATGAAGAGACATTCCCTGCTCGACAGAGCTTACAATCTAATTAGGACAGACAAACAGGACAAACAAGAGATAATTGGATGTTTTCACCTGGATTTGTATTTTTTTAAGGTTGTAGACAGCTCTTATACACGCAGCTTGTCTGCGTGTATGAAGCCATCTTTGGCATGCGCAGAGCAGCCATACATAATGCGTGGCTGTGCTGCACTAGCTTTCCCTCCTTAGGAAGGAAATCATGTGCAAATGAGCTAACCCCCCCCCCCCCCAAACCCCACTATCCACAACTGTACAACACTACCATAGCCCTTAAAGGGTAAATGGGGGCATCTGTATGTGGGTACAGTGGGTTTCGGGTGGGTTTTGGAGGGCTCCCATTTACCACCACAAATGTAACAGGTGGGGGGGGGGGGATGGGCCTGGGTCCGCCTGCCTGAAGTGCACTGCAGTACCCACTAAAAACAGCTCCAGAGACCTGCATAGTGCTGTGATGGAGTTGGGTATGACATTTGAGGCTGGCATAGAGGCTGGCAAAAAATATTTGTAATGTTTATTTTTTGGGTGGGAGGGGGTTAGTGACCACTGGGAGAGTAAGGGGAGGTGATCCCCGATTCCCTCCAGTGGTCATCTGGTCAGTTTGGGCACCTTTTCAAAGCTTGGTCGTGAACAAAAAGGGACCAAGTAAAGTCGGCCAAATGCTCGTCAGGGCCGCCCTTCTTTTTCCCATTATCGGCCGAGGATGGCCATCTCTCAACCATTCCCCCGTCCCACCTTCGGTACACTGCTGACAAGCCCCCTTGAACTTTGGCCGTCCCTGCGATGGAAAGCAGTTGAGGCTGGTCAAAATCGGCTTTCAATTGTACCGATTTGGCCGCCCTTAGGAGAAGGGCGCCCATCTCCCGATTTGTGTCGGAAGATGGCCGCCCTTCTCCTTTGAAAATAAGCTGGATAGTGACATAGTAGATGGTGGCAGATAAAGACCTATATGGTCCATCCAGTCTGCTCAAACAAGATAAACTCATAGCATTAGGCATAATGCTAAACTGCATATGCATACTTGATCGTGATTTGTCCATGCCATTTTCAGGGCACAGACCGTAGAAGTCTTCCTGCAACTGGCCTTGTTCTCAAACTACTGAAGCTGTCATTGAAACCCCACTCTAGCCCATCCAAATCTGTACTTTGGGGAGGAAGGGGGTCACTCAATTTTATTTGGCCACAATCATGGGGTCACAGCCACAAAAAGATTGGGAAGCACTGCTGTAAGCATGTTGCAGGAATTGAGATAGGAATTTGTGATACTTCAGGAGTCAGACAGCACACACCAGAATGAGGGAGAAATCTTCTTTATTTGCCAGCAAACAAAGCAGGACATCAGTTCTAGCTCTCTTCTCTTCTGTCTGTTCCTTCTGCTCTCTTTCTTTCCTGTTGTCTTCCAGCTTTCTTTCAGCTCTCCTTCCTTTCTTCTGACGTAAACTGCTTCTGCTCCTACTTAAATACTGTTCTATCCCCCTCCTAGCCTTGCCCCCCCTTACTCTCCAATTGGTTAAGGAATAGATTGGTTACCTGGCCTCAACCAATCATTACTTTAAAAATATCAGTTACATAGGTTCCAGACATCCTAAACTGACCTGTGACCTGGGGCCCCTTACACCAGACATTTGGTCTCCAGAACTCTTGCATGTTCATTATGATTGATTTCTCATCTATAGCTTAAACTGGGTTCCCTTAGAGACCAAGAGGCCCAATCTAACATTGGTTATTCTCATATTCCTAATCAGCTTCATACTACCTGCTAGCTGAACTCTGGCATTCATTAAAGGGGTCAAAAGCCAATCTTACTTAATGGCATTCAGGACCATTTCTACATTTACCTACAATTAATCAAGGAGAAGAGAGCTGACTAGTCCTGACCTCGTTCACCTATCAGCTTATACATTGAACCAGCCAGAACTGCAGATAAGTCAAAACACATGTTTGACCTCTTCACTGCAGTCCTTGCTTGACCTCTTAAACAGCAGACAAAGAGTAATACAGAATTTAACAGACATTCTACACAGACACAAAACTTATTAATTTACACAGAATACAGCATATTCTAAAATAAGCATCCTTATAAGACATATTCTAAATATCAAAAACTTGTAAATACTAATCTATTGCCTCTCTCTCTAAATAGTATTTTCTTCTAAGCATTTTAAACTAATCCTAAACAAACTGCCTGCAATATGCCGGCTCATAATAGAATACATATGTGTTTGCTTAGCAATCCATCAATCACAAGGGTCTTTCTGACCTTTCTAACCCAGCCCGGCAAACGCTAGACTTCTAGTAATTAATTCCAGCCTGCATTCCTTTATCTTGCTTGCAAGGTAAAAAGCTAGAATTCAAACACCACTTTTAAACCCCAGATTTTAACAGAATTAACCCTTAATATGATTTCTCAGAATTATTCTTTGCCCATGGCTGCCTCAAGCAGATTTTAGTTTCTTGTTATCTCTGGAGCTTTTCCAGGAACCTGTATAGATGATACCTTGGCCTGGTCACCCTGCTGGATATACACAACTGAGTCCAGCTTCTCTTTCACTTCTTTTGTCCTGAGAGTGTGTGCAACAGATTCCCAATTGCCACTGTCCCAGTCACAGCATAAAACTTCAGTGGCTGCTATCACTATAAATGCTCCTAGATTGTCCTGACAAGGGTAGCCAGGTTTCTATCTTCTATAGTTGCTTGGTCGTAGATGGCTAGGGCCTTTAGGCTGAGTGGCTCTCTTCCCACATCAGGGAGGCAAAGAGCCAATGACAGATTTTAACTGAGAGAAGGTTTTATACTCCATGAATCCCTCCAGTACACATTTTCTTCACTTATTATAATAGCACACTTTGGAAAATCCTTCACTCTAGCAATCGGTGATGTCATTAGGAGAACCAATGGGAGACTCTGCAAGTATCCTTAAAACAAGACATTATGGTCTCTATATATTGTTTTTCACAGTGAAAGGGTGGGAGAATTTTCCTTCCCACTAACCTCTCCTACACAGTTATTTAGCTTTACCATGCTACCATATGGATGTGCATGGCCCAAACATTTTTAGTTCATTTCAGAATTTTTGGAAATGTTCTTGATTTGTAACTGGGTTTTTTTGTTTGTTTGTTTGTTTGTTTGTTTGTGTCACATATTTGGTTTCATTTAAAAGATGATAATGCACAATAGAACTTTATAGTGCATGGAAATCAATTGTATGCACAATAATTAATAGAGTAATGTCTGATTAACTGATTCTGCTCTCACTAAATATTTGAGTGCTATCCCTACCATACTGTGAAACAGCCTAGATTTAGTTGTTATTAGCTTTACAATAAATAAGAGGGAAATTTTATAAATGTTTTTCTGCGTGTAAAGCCTGTTTTACATGAGAAAAGTGCTTTTATAAAATTGCTGAGTGAATAAGCATCTAAAAAGTACACACACAGAAAGATTCTATATGAGATGCCTGAAAATTCTGCATGGTAAAAAAATATATATATATGCCTAGGCGTATTCTCTAAAGTACACCTACATTTTTAAAAATAGGCTTAAATTTCCACGTGGTATACAGAATACGCCAAGCGCCTCTCCACTTGATCAAACTTGGTCACGTCCATTTAGGTCATGTTTAACTTGACATAAATCCCGATGCCTAAATTAGGCACAGAGTGGGTGTATTCTATAATGCACATAGATTTTAGAAATGTCCATGCCACGCCCATGGCCACACCCCCTATGTGAGTTAGAATTTACGCACACTACTTTACAGAATACACTTAGTGAGTTGTGCGCATAAATCTTAGTTAATTCCAATTAGTGCTGATAATTTGTTATGATTGGGGTCAGAACCCCTCTCAAACTTACCTCTTTTCTGGGGGTCAGCTTCTTAGCTGGCTTCTGTTTCTTTTCTCTGTCCTTTCTGAGCTGGCTCTGTCTCTCTGTGCTGGCAGCTTCCAGCAGCATGGGGTTAATGGTTTTACTTTACTACAGCTGTGTGGGTGGACTGAGTTAGCTCTACCTCTCTTTGGGTGTACTGGCTTCAAGTGCTTCACGGTGTTGAATTGGTGTGGGTTGGGCCTCTCTGGGTCAGTGTGCTTTTGCCTAGGTCTAGGGAGTGTGACATCATCAGGGAGGGCCTTGATAAGGAAGTGGTGTTGTTTCCTTCAGAGCCTTTGCAACGGTTGCGTTTGCTTCTGGCTACTTGCTTTAGGTCCAGGTTAGTTTAGTGCAGTGTGCACTTGTGACTTGTGTGTTTGACTTCCCTGTTTTTCCCTTTTGTTAAGGTGAGTAGCACTGCTGTTGTTGCAGTGCTGGAGTTTGGTGCTGGCTGGGAGCACCCTTGTTAGTAAGTGCTTAGGAAGCACCTTTTGTTGTTTGGGTATTTGGCTTTCCTGCTTGTTTCCTTGTGTCTTCCCCGCTTTTCCTCATGACCTGTGTTTAGCTGCTGTAGCTTGGTGCTTAGGAAGCACTGGGGTGAGAACCCGTGTTTAGCTGCTGCAGCTTGGTGCTTAGGAAGCACCAGTGTTAGGTCTGGCGTTTGTCTTCCCTTCCTTTTCCCTTGTGGCTTCCCTGCACTTCTGTTAGTGTAGGGCGTAGGGGCACCCCTGTTAGTTTCTGTTAGGAACACTGCTGTTAGTGGAGGGCTTAGGAGCTTTTCTGTTGGGGCCAGGCTTAGGAACACTTTTGGTCAGTTTAGGAGTTAGGCGCACTTCAGTTACAGCTTGTTCTAGTCCTGGTCCCTGTGTCGTCCAGTAAGTCCTGCTGGCTACTCGAACCCAGGAGCTCAACTCCTGGGGGGCTTAGTAGCTAAGTGCAGGTGAAGCTGTGTGGACCAGTCCGGTGTGCTCCAGTCCAGTGTTCCAGTCCTGTGTCCTCCAGTCCGGGGAATTCCAGTCCAGTGTTCCAGTCCGTGTGTTCCGGCTCGCTGGGCGGTGTCTGCAGTCCCTGCCAGTGTCGGTGTGCTTGCCCAGCGTTGGTTGGTGGGTTTTGCCTGCTGCTGTCACTCCTCGTCAGCAGCCCAAGGGCTCACGTTTGCTCCAGAGCCCAGCCCCGCGGGCTCTGAACCTGAGAACTTGACATAATTGCTTGTTACAATCCAGTTGACAGCACTGATTAGCTAGTTAAACAATTAAGTTACACAGATTGTTATAGAATATGCTTCGATATCCACAGGGAAATTAAGGCACAATATATAGAATGTGGGGGTCTGTTCGTATTGTAGGCATTTATGTTGGCTTTTGGAGGAAAACTGATGGAGTGTTCACATCTAGGCAAAACACACAGTGGATCCAAAAAAGTCCTCTCACAATGAGTGTCTTCCTGAACAAGGTCTTTATTGACAGTAGCTACTGTCAATAAAGACCTTGTTCAGGAAGACACTCATTGTGAGAGGACTTTTTTGGATCCACTGTGTGTTTTGCCTTTCATTGGTTTTCCTGTGGAGAGTTCACCTTCTGTGGGTGTTCACATCTAGTGCATCTTCTTGATGATGATTCTCACAGGTATGTCACTCTAATAAAGGATCAGGATAAAGCTATAGAGCAGTGGTATGAAAATGCAAGGCATAGAGTTCATGCACACTACATCTATTATATGCAAATCTATATCGTACATATTCATTGGGGTCAGTCTGAAAACCCAACACATTTATGTACCTTGCGGGTTGAAAGTGAATAGCTGTGATACTTAGGCATTGGTCAGATTTAAACTTTCTAGAGTTAAACGTGAAAAAGACTGAAGCAGACTGTGGAATGATGATGATTGAATACTCACTCTCCAAAATCAGGGATGACACCTTATTTTGTACCATAGTATTTTATTATAGTTTGGTATTGTTCGTCACTCAGTGTTCCATTGGTATGAGATATGAGTGAAAAGACTAACGGGCCCTTTTACCAAACTGTGGTAAGGAGTGGCTTTAGGGCATCCATACGTGGGTCATTCCCATGCACTAGGGAGCCCTTGCGGCAACGGGCTTGCTGCGTGACAATCTGGAACTACCACTGGCCCAACGCAGGTGCTGGCTGTAGTTCCAACCCCAGCACATGCCATTTCTGGTGCTAGTGGAAATATTTTAAAAATATGTCTGTAGGTAAATATGTTACCGGCAGGTTAGCATGGGAGCCCTTACTGCTACCTCAATTGATGGCGGTAAGTGCTTTCCCCTGAAATGGCTGCACAGCCATTTCTTTTTTCAGCCGTTTTACCCACTGCTGTAAAAAGTGCCCTGGTGCACTGCAATATCAACTGCCACCACCTGCAGCTTAGCAAAAGAGCCCCTAAAGCCTTTGAGTAGCCTAGTGGTTAGTGCAGCAAACTGGGTTCAATTCCCAGTGCAGCTCCTTGTAACTAGGCAAGTCACCTAACCCTCCATTGCCCCAGGTACAAATAAGTACCTGTATATGCTTTGTAAACCACTTTGAATGTAGTTGCAAAAACCAAAGAATATCAAGTCCCCTATCCCTTTTTTACCACAGGGGTAAAATGTCTGATATTTCTATTTTCTGTATTATTGGCCATGTTCTAATTTTCCCATTAGTACCTGAGCCCCTACCATCACATATTTTGTAGATGGAAAGAAAATTATGGGGAAATCAATCCATGAATTTGTCTCAATGCTTTTCTGTCATTAAAAGGTCTTCTCTCATTAAAGGAGGTAAAGAGATTTTGATAGCAGATTGAATTTTTTACATTGTTATTATTGTCATTCTCATTACTTTTGACTATTATCATTATTATTATTCTGTCTGCAGTGCTTTTCACACTGTCAGGAAATGCAAATGGAGATCCATGTAAATTCCCATTCAAGTTTCAAGGCACTTCATATAACAGTTGTACAACAGAGGGAAGGACAGATGGATATCGGTGGTGTGCAACCACTGAAGATTATGATCAAGATAAGAAGTATGGATTCTGCCCAGAAACAGGTATCAACGATACTGACTTTGTAAATGTAATACATTTAAATACTGAAGTATGAACATTACTAGACTTGAAATATAATTTATACATATTAATTTATGCATATTAATCCATGAACAGTAATTCTGCCTATTTTTACTATAAAAGTATGTTTTACAATTGCAAATGGTTTTCAGTGGAAATTAGCTTAAAGCAATTAAAGTTGGGTTAAATTAATGTTCCATAGTTTCTTTTCTGTCACTGGTATTCTAGTTTCAATGAATCTTTTGTTAAGCATAATTTTATGCAGTATAGAAAAAATTACTGAATAACATTTACTCATCGGTGAAACGGTAAATTTTAACTCAAAAGTGTTTGCACACAGTTTCAATGTTACCTTTAATGATACATAATTTTGTTTTATGTATTTCTTATTCTTAATGTATATGCCAATTTTGTATGTCAGCAAGTGGAATAGTGGCTCATTGCATATGGAGTCTTTTGTAAAATATCTCTATGGCTGAGGGAGACATACATGTAGGTTGCAGCACATTCAGTAGGAACATTCATTTTACAAAGGAACACATTCTAAAAAAAAGAACTGTATCACTCAGACTTTTGAACATATAATTATCAGTGCTTCAGTGGTGGCCCTACCATTAGGCCACCTGTGTTGGGGGCCTCAGTTAGCACTGTTCAAGGAGTAGTATATCCCCCCACACTGGCCGTGGTCTGGCATCTCTCCCCTTCCTTCTTCAATCCCCTTCACAAAGTTTACCTTTGATTATTAAAAGTCGGCAGCGGCAGCGATTCCCATTGGCTGCCCTTCCGCCGCCACTGGCCTCTTTACTGCAGCTGCTTGTGATATAACTTCCTGTTTCTTCAGAGGAGGGCCACAGTAGAGAAAAGAGGATGGTTCCAGCGGCAGGGTAGCCTATGGGAATCGCTGCCGTCGCCATCTTTTGAAAAACAAAGGTAGGCTCAGGGAAGGGGGGAGATACCATACCATGGCCAGGGGTGTGCCATCTCAGCACTCGCCTCAGGCAGCAAGATGCCTGGGCCGCCCCTCAGCACTTGTACATGTAAACAGTGATTTTTTTTATTTAATTAACTTTTTATTTAACAGCATTTCCATCCTTCACATACAATGAATGCATGTGGAGGATAATTACTACTACTTTACTACTTAACATTTCTAGAGCGCTACTAGGATTACGCAGCGCTGTACAGTTTAACAAAGAAGGACAGTCCCTGCTCAAAGGAGCTTACAATCTAACAGACGAAATGTCAAGTTGGGGCAGTCTAGATTTCCTGAGTATGGTATGGTATGGTGGTTAGGTGCTGAAGGCGATATCGAAGAGGTGGGCTTTGAGCAAGGATTTGAAGATGGGCAAGGAGGGGGCCTGGCGATTGGGCTCAGGGAGTTTATTCCAAGCGTGGGGTGAGGCGAGGCAGAAAGGGCGGAGCCTGGAGTTGGCGGTGGTGAAGAAGGGTACTGAAAGGAGGGATTTGTCTTGAGAGCGGAGGTTACGAGTAGGCACGTAGGGGGAGATGAGGGTAGAGAGGTAGGGAGGGGCTGCGGATCGAGTGCATTTGTAGGTTAGTAGGAGATTCTATACATGTGGAGCCTATTTCAATAAAGGAAAGTAGGTGCCTACTTTCCTTTATAGAACAGTAGCATAGCAGAACAAATACTTGCAATTTTAGAACTGACAGCTTACACTGCTATAGGCCTCCTTATGGGGGACTTGTGGGCCCCAGGGTGCCAATTAGCTAAGGCAGGAGGGCTCAAAATAGTCACATTTTTATATCTTGAGTGTACAAGGGTAATTTTATAACAAGTCTTCTAGGTTCATTGGGCAGGAAGGTACATATTTCAGCCTATTTTATGAAGATACATAAGTGCCTATCAGGCTTACTTTCGAAAGAGAAGGACGCCCGTGTTTCGACACAAATCGCAAGATGGGCGTTCTCACAGGGTCGCACAAATCGGTATAATGGAAAGCAGAATTTGGGCGTCCCCAACTGCTTTCCGTCGCGGGAATGACCAAAGTTCCCGGGGGCGTGTCGGAGGCGTAGCGAAGGCAAGACGTGGGTGTGCCTAACACATGGGTGTCCTCGACCCATAATGGAAAAAAAAAAGGGCGTCCCTGACGAACACTTAGATGACTTTACCTGGTCCTTTTTTTCTTACGACCAAGCCACAAAAAGGTTCTTGAACTGACCAGATGACCACTGGAGAAAATCGGGGGTGATCTCCCCTTACTGCCCCAGTGGTCACTAACCCCCTCCCACCCTAAAAAAAATTTTTTAAAATATTTTTTCCAGCCTCTATGCCAGCCTCAAATATCATACCCAGCTCCATGACAGCAGTATGCAGGTCCCTGGAGCAATTTTAGTGGGTGCAGTGCACTTCAGGCAGGCAGACCCATGCCCCCCCCCCCCCACCTGTTACACTTGTGGTGTAGGTGCCCCCCTTCACCCATAAGGGCTATGGTAGTGGTGTACACTTGTGGGAAGTGGGTTTTGAGGGCTCAGCACACAAGGTAAGGGAGCTATGTACCTGGGAGCTTTTTCTGAAGTCCACTGCAGTGCCCCCTAGGGTGCCCGGTTGGTGTCCTGGCATGTGAGGGGGACCAGTGCACTATGAATGCTGGCTCCTCCCATGACCAAATGGCTTTCATTTGGTCGTTTCTGAGATGGGCGTCCTTAGTTTCCATTATCACCGAAAATCAGAAATGACCAAGTCTAAGGATGATTATCTCTAGGGACGACCTAAATGTTAAGATTTGGGCGTCCCCGACCGTATTATCGAAATGAAAGATGGACGCCCATCTTGTTTCGATAATACAGGTTTCCCCGCCCCTTCGCTGGGACGTCCTGCAAGGATGTCCTCAGGAAAACTTGGGCGCCCCTTTCGATTATGCCCCTCCACCTATCTTTATAAAATACTAGCACAAAATCCTGCAGAAATTGCACATATAGTAAAGGCATGGACATTTACATCTGCTCAAGAGCAGAGGCAAACGGGCCTACCTGGCAGCACTCTTGTAGTGTGTGTTTGGGGGGGGCAGAGGGAAATGATCAAAAGTAATGCCTGCTCACTCCTGCACAACGAAACTGCCTCTTCAAAATGGAGTCTGTCTTGCCCGGTGAAATCACTTTGAGTACTGGGTGGTATGTGCAAAAATTGTAGCTCCGCTCATGTTCCACCCAACTTCCTCTCTTAAGCATGCCTGTTCTGCAAATGAGCACCTACTTGTACTGTACATAGTTTTAGGTACGATCTAATTTTATAAGATGCCCTTTACATGCGAAAAGGTTTATAAAATTACCCCAATGTTTATTTTAATATTTTTGGTGAGATCAAAGATACTTTACTCCTGCTCTATTAACAATTGCTATTGCCTATCTACAATCACAGTATACGTATCCTCACGTGAAACAACAGTTTATAAGATAACATTTCAGTGCACTATTGTAACATTTCATAAAGTTTTCTGACTTGTTTAAACATGTAATTTTGCTAGTCCTGCACTGTTCCTCTAAGCTGAGCAGGAGTCTTCCAACTGCATTGCTGCCAGTGGGGGGGTGGTACTCAGTGATGATCCTAGGTCGGCTGCCACCCAGGGTGGATCGCCGCTGTACACCCCCCCCCCCCCCCCCATGGTGCAGCACGACCCCCCCCCCCCCCCAGGTGCATTCTTGGCTACTGGGAGCAGCCACGCGGCTGTTGGCTCTGCTGGCTCCCTGCTCCCTCTGCCCTGGAACAAGAAGTAACCTGTTCCGGGGTAGAGGGAGCAGGGAACCAGCAGAGCCGACAGGCATGTGGCTGCTCTGTGCACCCAGGGTGGACCGCCCCCTCCGCCTCGCCCTCGGTACGCCACTGGTGGTACTTCAGTATTGTGTTTGCATTCAGTAGGGACAGGCAGATTCCCAGGAGTCCTGCAGAACTTGCCTATCCCTCTCTATCGAAAATGTGATAGTGAAACTGCATCACCCACTGGTAGGACTGTTGTTGGAGGACTCCTGCTAAGCTTAGAGGAAGCAATGTTGTAAATAATAGTGTCACCGTGGTAACTTTGTTTCCTCCTTACCCTTTTCAAGCCATGTCAACGGTGGGAGGAAATTCTGAAGGTTCTCCTTGTGTCTTTCCTTTCACCTTCCTTGGTAACAAATATGACTCCTGCACAAGTGCTGGAAGAAGTGATGGCAAGATGTGGTGTGCTTCATCAAGCAGTTACGATGATGACCGCAAATGGGGTTTCTGCCCAGATCAAGGTACAGTATCATTTTGAAGTATTAGAAATCTTTGTTTGAAATCTGTTGACATTTTAGAACTTAGAAACTCTCTCCTTCATTTTGGGCTCTTCTGGTTGCTATGATTTTAATTTCCCTTCTGCTTTATGCTGATCCTAGTCATTCATTCTGCTATTAATCCATATATCTAAATTTATGAACTGCATCATCCTTGATGGTCAATGCAAATTATAAAGTAGATATCACTAAATATTACTAATAAAATACATACAATGTTAATCCAGTTTTTAATATCAAATGTTAGTAATGTTATGCATTTAAAATAATCTGATTTGTGACATCACAATAACTTAAGAGCTCTGAATTCACCCAGTTTACATCTCAAAAGATTAATCACCATAGAACTGCCTAAAGAACCACACCTCTGTACCCTTTCTAAAGTATAATCTTGTTGAGAACATATTTCTGCAGGAAGCAGCTTCCAGAACTTGAACACAGCCACAGAAAGAGAGTGTTCTCTCATCCAAGCCAAACATGCCTCAGTCCTGTTAGGGATAACCAATAGTCCTTATGAAACTGATCTTAATTCCTATTTTGGCACATAACAGGAGAACAAGAACTGATTCAGCAGTGGAGGTTGTCCATAATAGCTCAGCATGGATTTAACATGCCTCTGTGCAAAGAACTTAAAAGATTTTGGTACATACAAGCTACTCATTATGAAGAAAATAATATTTTAAGAGAGATTTTTCCTTTTAAGGGAGGAATGCATAGCAGTATATAATTTTTTTGTTCTACTGACTTGTGGAAAACAATTACATTAGCTGATTTTTAAGTTGTCTATGTCAAAGTGCTGATTCAATTTAAATTATTCTATTGCTTTCTCAACAGCTTTTTCAGTAAAAAGTGCCTATAGAAGTAATTTTTACCTCCTAAGGTCCAACATGTTACCACACATTAACAAGGTTCAAGATTGCATTTATTTGATTGTCCACTTAGGGTCAGACCATCAAAGGGATTACGTTCATTAATATTAAATGAGGAAAAGAAAAAAAATTACAATCTGATAGAAGTAGTACAAAATATAAAACAACATAGAACATCATGAAACTTCTGGTTTCCAATAGACTCCGGGATCCAAAGCAGTCCACTTCCCTAATTAGGCCTTACTCATATAGTACAAACTGAGCAAATAAGACGGGTCTTCAACATAACTTTAAATCAAGAAAGAGTACCCTCTGTATATAGTGAAAGAGGGAGGGCATCCAATAGTGTAGATCCCGCTACACTGAACATCAATGTTAGATATGTGCTTAAAGGTACGTCTCAGAGTGCAGGAACAGCCAACAGGTTTTATTGGCTGGAGAGCAAGGCTTAGATGGCGGTATAGTTGGTATCCAGGCAGAGGTCCAGGCAGGCGGCCAGCTAGGCATAGTCAGTGTCCAGGTACAGGTCCAGTCAGGTGGCAGGCAAGGTATAGTCAGGGTCCAAGCAGATGTTCAGGCAAGTGGCAGGCAAGGGGTAGTTGGTGTCCAGGCAGGCAGAAGACATGGCGTAGTTGGAGTCCAGGCAGAGGTTCAGGCAGGCAGCAGGCAAGGTATAGTCAGTTTCCAGGCAGAGGTTCAGGCAGGTGGCAGGCAAGGTATAGTCAGTTTCCAGGCAAAGGTTCAGACAGGCGGCAGACAAGACATAGTTGAAGTCTAAGCAGATGTTCAGGCAGGTGGCAAGCAAGACGTAGTTGGAGTCCAGGCAGAGGTTCAGGCAGGTTTTTGTGATCAGTGATAACAGTAAAGGGGTGAGTTGCTCCTTCCAAGAGATGTCTCTGCTCTTCTAAAGCTAATTTCAAGGCTAAGAACTCACAGTCTCTGATAGTGTCATTTCATTCTCTGGGCAAACATTTTTTTAGAGGAGTAGAAGCAGGGATATAATTGTCCTCCCAGCAATGCTTGGGAGAGAACAGCACCAGCCCCCACCAAGGAGGCATCCACCTTGAGAATGAATGGTAACAGGGGATCTGGTCATCAAAGTACTGCAGCAATAAGAAAGGCTCTCTTCAGCTGCTCAAAGGCATGGCAGGCCAATAGTGGCCAATGAGTGAAATTGGCCCTGTTTTTAGTCAGAGCAGTAAGATGAGCAGTGATGACAGAATAATGATTGATCAACTGTCTTTAATTATTGGCAATTCCAAGAAAGCATTGGAGAGCCTAAAGTCCAGTGGGACATTGCCAATTTTGAATGGCCTGAAATTTGTTTGGATCTATCTGTAAGTTGGAGGCCAAGATGAAGTAACCTAAGAAGGGTATGGTTTCCTGGTGGACTGCACAATTTTCTACTTTTGCGTATAGGTGGTTATTCCTAAGTCATTGAAAGACAGTGTGTACATATGCAGGAGGTTCTGAAGCAGAGGTAGAGAATATAAGAATATCGTCAAGATGCACGAGGACATAGGAATATAGCAGGTCCCTGAAGATATCGTTCACAAAATGTTGAAATACAGCAAGCACATTATATAGACCAAAGGGCATCACTAGATATTCATAGTGTTGCGCATGTTAAAGGCTGTTTTCCACTCGCTGCCATCTCTAATTCTCACCAAGTTGTAGGTTCCTCATAAATCCAACTTAGTAAAGATGACTGCTTCTTATAGTCGATTGAAGAGCTCACGGATAAGTGAAAAGGGATACTGATTTTTGATAGTAATCATGTTGAGACCCCAATAGTCGATGCAGGGATGGAGGTCTCCATCTTTTTTAGTAACAAAGAAGAACCCTGCACCTGGAGGAGAGGTGGACGGATGAATAAATCCTTTTCACAAGTTTTCCTTGTAGTCGGTCATGGCTTGTGTCTCTGGACATGAGATGGTATAGACCCGCTTTCAAGGGGGTTTTTTTTCCTGGCAGAAGATCAATTGCACAACCAAATTCATGGTAGGGCACGATGTCCACCTGCTGCTTACTAAAGACATCGGCGAAGTCTTGGTATACGGCAGGAAGACCAGATTGTATCTGCAGTTGCAGGAAACATGACTGACCCCAAGCCAGGATGTCATTAGAACGTCAGTCAATGTATGGAAGGCCTAAGACCAGAGGATGTATCAACTTTGCGAATACAAGGAACTGAAGATGCTCATGGTGCAAAGCTCCCAACTGAAGCATCAAAGGAGTTGCAGTAACAGTAATAGTTCTTAGCGCCAATTTTTTCCAGTGCCATTCATAGAATCCTTCAACCTCATTTGTGCATTGAGATGATAAAATAATCTATAATCTAGCACTTACATGTGTGAATATCATATTCATGCACGCACGGTGAGAGCACAAGTTGTGTACCATGAGACTACAATAGAATATTCACAGGGGGAGGTGCATGGGTGTGTCAAATAATTCCATTCTTAGGTTATAGAATACTTACCTGCTTATAATCGAACGAGAAAAACGCCCAAGTTCCGACCTAAATCGGGAGATGGACGTTTATCTCACAAAAACGAATAACGCGGTATAATCGAAAGCCGACCTTGGACGATTTCAACTGCACTCCGTCGCGGATGCGGACAAAGTTGATGGGGGCGTGTCGAAGGCGTGGTGAAGGCGGAACTGGGGCGTGGTTATCGGGCAATCAGAGATGGGCGCCTTTCGCCGATAATGGAAAAAAAATAGCGAGAATTTAGGGCACTTTTCCTGGACCCTGTTTTTCCACGAATAAGGCCCGAAAAAGTGCCCTAAATGACCAGATGACCACTGGAGGGAATCGGGGATGACCTCCCCTGACTCCCCCAGTGGTCACAAACCCCCTCCCACCACAAAAAATGATGATTCACAACTTTTTATTTTCACCCTCAAATGTCATACCCACCTCCCTGGCAGCAGTATGCAGGTCACTGGAGCAGTTATTAGGGGGTGCAGTGGACTTCAGACAGGTGGACCCAGGCCCATCCCCCCCTACCTGTTACAATTGTGCTGCTTAATGCTTAGTCGTCCAACCCCCCCCCCAAACCCACTGTACCCACATGTAGGTGCCTCCCTTCACCCCTTAGGGCTATAGTAATGGTGTAGACTTGTGGGCAGTGGGTTTTGAGGGGGATTTGGGGGGCTCAACACACAAGGGAAGGGTGCTATGCACCTGGGAGCTCCTTTACCTTTTTTTTTTGTTTTTGTAAAAGTGCCCCCTAGGGTGCCCGGTTGGTGTCCTGGCATGTTAGGGGGACCAGTGCACTACGACTCCTGGCCCCTCCCACGAACAAATGCCTTGGATTTATTCGCTTTTGAGCTGGGCGATTTCATTTTCCATTATCGCTGAAAAGCAAAAACGCCCAGCTCACAACTTGGCGAATAAAACATGGACGTCTATTTTTTTCGAAAATACAGTTCGGCCCGCCCCTTCACGGACCCGTTCTCGGAGATAAACGCCCATGGAGATAGGCGTTTCCGTTCAATTATGCCCCTCTTAGTGCACACATTTATTCCTGACATAGACATGGTGTAACCAAGTGCACTTAAATGTTGACATGTAAACGCTGACTTACATTAGTATACTATAATGGAATTTGGGCACCCAGATGCTGTTAATAGAATTTGTGCTCAGTGCATTGTATTTTGGCACCTAACTTTTGACGCCCTTTATAGAATTTCTCCCTTCTGCACTTTGGTAAAAGGCCACCTGAGTGGGTTTTTCTGAGCTGGGACTAAATGCAAGGGAATGCATTGCTATAAAGGACACTCCTTTCCTATAGCAAAATGGTAAAGATCATTATAAAGAACAAAAGTACAGAGCATATTCAAAAGCTCTGGATTAATGAGACAAAGCCAACATGAATTTAGTGAAGGGAAATCTTGCTTCACCAATCTACTACATTTCTTTGAAGTGGTGAACAAACACCAGTTGATATCGTGTATCAGGTTTTTTAAAAGGCATTTGACAAAGTACCTCATGAAAGACTCCAGAGGAAATTGGAGTATCATGGGATAGGAGGTAGTGTTCTATTGTGGATTAAAAACTGGTTAAAAGATAGGAAACAGAGAGTAGGATTAAATGGTCAGTATTCTCAATAGAGAAGGGTAGATAGTGGCGTTCCCCATGGGTCTGTGCTGGGACCGCTGCTTTTTACCATATTTACAAATGATCTAGAGATGGAAGAAACTAGTGAGGTAATTAAATTTGCTGACGCCATAAAGTTATTCAAAGTTGTTAAATCGCAAGAGGATTGTGAAAAATTACAAGAGGACCTTACGAGACTGGGAGACTGGACATCCAAATGGCAGAAGACGTTTAATGTGAGCAAGTGCAAAGTGATGCATGTGGGAAAGAGAAACCCAGACTATAGTTACATGATGCAAGGTTCCACATTAGGAGTCACCGACCAGGAAAGGGTTCTGGGTGTCATCATTGATGATACATTGAAACCCTTTGCTCAGTGCAGCAGCAGCCAAAAAAGCAAACAGAACATTAGCTATTGTTAGGAAAGGAATGAGGATGTTATAATGTCTTTGTATTGTTCTATAGTGTGACCACACCTCAAATACTGTGTGCAATTCTGGTCATCGCATCTCAAAAAATATATAGTGGAATTAGAAAAGATACAGAGAAGAGCAACGAAAATGATAAAGGGGATAGGATGATTTCCCTATGAGGAAAGGCTAAAGTGAGTAGGGCTCTTCAGCTTGGAGAAAAGACTGCTGAGGGGAGATATGATAGAGATCTATAAAATAGTAAGTGGAGTGGAATGGGTGGACGTGAATAGTTTGTTCACTCTTTCTAAAAATACTAGGACTAGGGGGGCATGCAGTGAAGCTACAAAGTAGTAAATTTAAAACAAATAGGAGAAAATATTTCTTCACTCAATGTGTAATTAAACTCTGGAATTCGTTGCCAGAGAATGTGGTAAAAGCAGTTAGCTTAGCAGGGTTTAAAAAAAGGTTTGGATAGCTTCCTAAAATAAAAGATGGACTTGGGGAAAATCCACTGCTTATATCTAGGATAAGCACATAAAATGTATTGTACTGTTTTGGGATCTTGCCAGGTACTTGTAACCTGGATTGGCCACTGTTGGAGACAGGATACCGGGCTTGATGGACCTTCGGTCTGTCCTAGTATGGCAATTCTTATGTTCTTTTCTAACTATGATCTGTACTACATAGCCAATGGCTTCATGAAACACACATAGACTTTTTCTCTGTTCAGGTTACAGCCTTTTCCTGGTTGCTGCTCATGAGTTTGGCCATGCATTGGGATTGGAACATTCAGATGATCCAGGAGCTCTAATGGCCCCAATCTATACTTTTACCAAAAACTTCAGGCTTTCACAGGATGACGTAAATGGAATCCAGGAACTTTATGGTAATATCTTTATGTTTTCTCATCATAAGTATTACTTCATTAGGCATATGTGTTAATTGAAATCCATTTTGTTTTCAAGGTTTCCCAAATAAGAGCTGGTCTGCATGAAGGTCTTCTAATGTGTTGTTTCAGGGTGATACCATTGCAGTGTGTCAATATGGATCTATAAACAAAAAGAAAAGAAAAACTGGAAAATGCAGTGATTCTTTATCGAACAAACTAGTACATTTTGGACTACATTCAATAAATATATGCCAAGCGCTTTTCTATAAATGGCACTCCAAGTTGGGCACCATTTACAGAATAGCACACATCAGTGGGATCTGCACCCAACTTTGCACACGAGGATTTACACCAACTGAAACCTGGTATAAATCTTCGTAAGTAACCCCACTGTTCACTAAGCTGCACTAGCGGCTGCCGTGTGGCAATGCCAACACAGCCCATTCAAAGTGAATAGGCTGTGTTGGCATTAGGGAAGGAGGGGGGAAGGGAAATGGGACTTGATATACCATCTTTCTGTGGTTTTTGCAACTACATTCAAAGCGGTTTACATAGTATATACAAGTACTTATGTGTACCTGGGGCAATGGAGGGTTAAGTGATTTGCCCAGAGCCACAAGGAGCTGCAGCGGGAATTGAACCCAGTTCCCCAGGATCAAAGTCTGCTGCACTAACCACTGGGCTTAGTAAACAGGGGGGTAGGAAGTTAGGTGCAGATCCCCCAAATTCAGTAATACCGCATGCATCTTTAGTGAAGCCCTGACCCACCCATGCCCCTCTCATGGCCACACACCATTTTAAATTGCATGCTAAAACGTGTGCACATCTTTACAGAATAGCACATAGCAAGATGCACACGTGAATCCTAATTGGAGCCAATTAACTGCAATAATTGGTCATTGCTAGTTATTGGCTCAATACTCAATTAAATTTCACGCACATATATAAAATATATAGAATCCAGGGGGTTTTGACTAGCTTCTGGAAGCCAAAGCCTTCTTCCTCTGGTCGAGATCTTATTTTCCATTTTCTTGATGTATGTTTATTTATCAATTTTTAAAGTGACTATTATGTCTAAGAAACTACTTTATCCAAGTGTGGCCCTAGAAGTTCCCTATGCAGTGGCATGTTACTTGAAGTTGTACAGCCTATTGTGAAAGAGCTGTATATAGCAGAAGACACACTTCAAATGTATGCAGCATGCCTATAAAAGTGGTTTCCTTTAAGAATATTAACTTCCAGTTGCTGTAAAACATGCCCTGTCCTATTAACTCTGTCAAAGCTAATGTGGCTAGCATTTGAAGCATCTAAGTCTTTTTATAGTTGTGTAGGTACAGAAGTGGACATCTTAGCTGTTATTTAAGACTTGGTGAGTGCTGAGCCTTTTATAACATACATACATACAGTGCCACCAAAGATGTATGTATATATGATGTGACCAGTGGCATAGCCACATGAGGGGCCATGGGGGTATGGGCCCCCCCAAAATGGGTTCAGGGCCCCCCAAGATCCGTTGGTTTGGCTGGTGGTGGTCCCCAAGCCCCAGCAGCAGAAGCTTTCCTGCTATGATATTTGCTGCCACGCTGTCTGTTCTGCTTCCCCCCCCCCCCCTCCCCTGTGCACATGCTCATTTGTAGTGAAATTCAGCATGCACGAGCTTCACACATGCTCAATTTCACTAAAAATGAGCATGTGTGCCAGAGTAGGAAAGCAGAAAAGTCAGCGAGGTGGTAAATATCACAGCGGAAAGGTTATGCTGGCGGGGCTTGGGGACCCCTGCCAGTCCAGGTTTGTGAGGTTATGGAATGGGTCGAGAATGGCAGGGAGGTGGAGTAAAATGTGCCCCCCCCCCCCCCCCCCCCACTTTGGGCTCATGCCTCCTCCCGAATTGAGATCTGGCTATGCCTCTGGATGTGACACAAGAGATAAGGCCATTATATAAATATACACTGACGAGTGGTTTCACAAAGGGGCATAAACATGCATGTACCTCTATAATCAGCAGTGCTGGCAAAATACACATTTATATTTCTGAAATGACTATTCTACAACATAAATGTGTGTGTGGCAGCACAAACACATTTATGTGCTGGTTTTCAACCTGTGGACATTTTTGATGAGTTTTTTTTTCTAAATGGATTTGTATGCTGCCCATACTCGATGCATATATGTTTTTAAAATGCTAGTGAAACTTGAGACATCTTGACCTGAATGTCTCAATTCTGACTTCTATGACCTGTCTAAAATAAGGCTGAAAATTGGCCCTTATCTGCCATC
The DNA here is from genome assembly GCF_901765095.1 of Microcaecilia unicolor. Lineage (NCBI taxonomy): Eukaryota > Metazoa > Chordata > Amphibia > Gymnophiona > Siphonopidae > Microcaecilia > Microcaecilia unicolor. The sequence continues at coordinate 297,548,737 of NC_044035.1, read as the reverse complement.
ATGTTCTAGGTTTCTATGTTTCTAAAATGGCGTACCATAGGAAGCACTGAGGAGTCATGTGGTAACTACCAAATGTGCACGCTAAAAAAAATTTTGTATTTTTTTTTAGGCGGTGTCAGGGGCAGCGAGTAGGCATTTCTGTGCTAAACCAGTTAGCACAGCTACATTACAACACGATAACTGGCTAGTGCATGGATACTGCCTACAAATACTGGAGTGGAGGAGTGGCCTAATGGTTAGTGCAGTGGGTTGCAGACCTGGGGAACCGGTTCAATTCCTGCTGCTGCCTGATAGTTGGCAGTGGGTTGAGATTCTGGGGAACCAGGTTCAATTCCCTCTGCAGCTTCGTGTGACCCTGGGCAAGTCACTGAGCTCTCCATTGCCCCAGGTATAATATATAACTTAGATTATGAGCCCATTAGGAACACTGCAAAGTACCTGTAATAGAAATTATAAACCACATAGTTGTCTCAAGGATCATTTGCTGATATCAAGTGCTGAAAATAAATAAATAAATAAACATGGATGGTGGTAAGTGTACATCAGGGGCGTAGCCAGTGGTGTGCTGGTAAATTTTTAACAACAGGCTCTCTCCCCAGTCCACCTCTGCGCCCCCCCCCCCCCCCCCCGTCCACCTCTGCGCTCCCTCCCGTCCACTTCTGTGCCCTCTGTCTACTTCTTCACGTCCCCCCCCCCCCCCCCCCCCCACCCAATTGCAGAGCTGGCTATTCCCAGGGAGAGAGTTAGCTGGTAAAAGTTTACCAACAGGCTCTCTCTCTGGGCATAGCCAGCCCTGCAATTTGGGTGGGGGGCGGGGGGGGGGACACAACACATTTCTCCCCCCCCCCCCTACTCGTGCAGGCATGCTACACATATGCTTATTTATTCAATATCACAATTCTTCATGTACAGCCACAAAACAACCTTTTAGGGTGGATAGTGTTCACAATGAGCTCCTTCTATTACCGACCAGACAGAGATAAGTTTTCTGTTTTCGCACAGTGTAAGTTATCACAAGAAAAAAAATATAAGAAAACCAATATGGGCTGCATTAGGGGCTTATGGCCCATTTATGTTTAAACAAAAGAAATCTGCATGAAACAAAATATTTATTTTTATTTTGACTAATAAAACCACTTGCCCCTGAAACATGTTCAAAACAGAATAATCCATTTGTGTATCTAAAAGATAAACTTCTACAAAACAGATTAAGATCTCATTCCATATGCCCCAATGAAAGGAGAGTTTAATTCTACCGCCATTTAATTTCAATATATATTCCATCATCTTTATAACACCAGGCATCCCAAGGTAGATTACAACAACAGTTAAGATGAACCCATCAGGAAACAGGATATCCTCACTGAAATTTGGCCATCTGTATTGTATACAGTGTATTTAATTATTATTATTATTATTATTATTTTTAGTGTAAAAAATGTGCACAAAATACAGTTTAAAATTGCTGTGTCTTCCAGCTACAATAATTTTTAAAGATTTTTTAGTAATATTCAATTGTTATTATCTTATGGGAAGCTTTCAAACAAGTTAAAAAGTTGTCCAATAAGTAAAAAAAAAAACCCAAAAACTTTAGACCTCTGCCTTTTTTTTTTTTTAATATTCTATTTATTGATTTTCCATTACATTTACATCATAAACATAAATGGCATTACAAAAGTCTAGTTTTCATAGACATATATCCAAAAAGGAAAGAAATAAAGAAAAAAAGAAAAAAGGAAAAAAGATATATTATATTAGACCACATATTTGTTGATCCAAGGTATAGGTATACATTTAAATTCAAAATATATAAGAAAATTTAACAGGAAAGGGCAAGAACACAAGTCAGGGCAGCCGATAATTACAATTTAAGTTAACGCCAAATTACTCTTTGCTAGCAATGTATGTTTTAAGTTTTTCAGGTTCGAAAAAAATATAATTAGTTGATTGTAAGGAAATACAACATTTACATGGAAATTTAAGATTAAAGGTCCCACCTAATTGTATGACCCTTGTTTTTAATAATAAAAAATCTCTCCTTTTTCTTTGTGTCTCTCGAGAGAGATCAGGAAATACCTGGATTTTCGAACCCAAAAAGGGTGTGGAAATATGGCGGAAAAACAACCTAAAGATATTGTTACGGTCCAGTTCCAGAGCAAAAGCTACCAGGAGTGTCATCCTCTCTGTGATAACCTCCATTGAATTTTCAAGGAACTGAGTTAAATTTAGTTGAGGAGAGGAAATTATCCCCTTACCTGCCCCAGAGATGTAAAGAACTCGAGTTAATGGAGGAAAAGCTTCTGAGGGAATCCCCAGAATTTCAGTAAAATATTTTTTTAACATCTCTTTGGCGGGAATTAATGGGGACTTGGGGAAATTCAAAAACCGGAGGTTATTTCTCCTCTGCTGATTCTCCATATATTCAATTTTTTTCCTTTGAACGTTATTATCCTTCATTAAAGCTTGAATAAAGTTCTTGTTAGAGTTTACCTCAGTTTCAATGGAGTCCACCCTAGATGTTTGCTCGGTTACCTTTCCGGATATATCAGTCTGAGCCTGTGACAATTTCTCTAAAGAACCTGCTACCTGGAGTAGCGTGGCGTTCAATCCTTGAATTGCCTCCCAAATGGAGTCCATGGTGATAACCGCTGGTTTCACTATCTCCTGATTTCCCACAGAGGATTCGTCCCGATTCCATACAGGCTGAGAGGCCTTCGGCGTCAAGCCTGCCTGCTGTGATGTTCCAATCGGAGATGAAGTAGCCACGGGGTCTCCACCGCCAGCCGCAGGGGTAACACTTCCGGATACCACCGTCGGCTGGTTCGCCGTAGCCAACAGAATTCCTCCGGGTCTCAAGGGGGTTATCCTCAGAGGGGGGCTCAATGACACTCCCTCTGTGCTGAGGTCCAAGATCTCCGTTGGACCGCTCGAAGCGCCGGCTTGAGTCCTCTGAACTACCAGACCCGATTGCTCTAGCGTCATTTGACGAGCGGCTAGGGGATTCGCCTGACCCGTGGAGCAGGGTGTTCCAAGCTTCCCCTTTCTCTTACCCATTGTGAAATAGGTAAGTTCTCAGCTAGAAATTTCGCATCGGGCAGCAGGAGCTGCCGTTCATGCGACCTTCACAATCGCCATCTTGGATCCGGAGCCACAGACCTCTGCCTTTTAAGGCACTACTCCTATCCAACTGAAGCAGCTTTAGACAAACAATAAAAAACGACAATGTGGATGCAGCAGCTCATAAGTTTGCTTGCTTTGGGGGAGTGGAAACAGAGATTAACCAAACTGGCTTCCTTGCTTACCTCGGCGTCTCATCACTTCAAACCCTCCTTGGTCCCGATGGTGTCCTTTGCCTGCTGCGTCCTGTCTACGCAGAAACAGCAAGTTGAATCAGAGTAGGCGGGACGTGGCAGCAGAAGGACCCCGACGCCGGCATCCTGTCTTAACTACTGCCTGCTGCAGGTACGGTAACGGAACTGTTCGGTTCGGAGGATGGTGGAGGTGGCGGCGCCGGTGGCGGTGGGGTAAAGGTTGAGGGGGGAGCAGCGGCTGGGGAGGGGAGAGAGGTTGAGGGAGGGAGCGGAATCAGCGGATGTTGAAAATCTTCAACGCATGGGGCGGGAAGGGCAACGATCAGCCTAGCAGCCAGCAGGGCTCTCCTCTGTCCTCTATGGCACCTGAATTCTCAGGAGGACAGTGGCGGGGCAGCCAAGCTGAGGTTAGAGTCAGATGTATCTGTTTTTTACCATTTGCCTGTGTTTGGGCATGCGTGCCTCCAGCCTTCCATTGCAAATAGTGGGGGGAAAAAACCCCTTCACATCCCGGCTGAGAGCACAACAACCGACTCGCAAAATTGTTCAAAAACGAACAACCGGCTCTGCAGAGCCGATGCGAGCCGGCTCCAGCACACCACTGGGCGTAGCTATGTGGGGCCACAAGGGCCTGGGCCTCCGTAGATTTGGGACTGGACCCCCCTGCCAATGACCCTCTCAACCCCCCCTCCCGCTGCCAACCCACCGTCGCCTACCTTTGCTGGCAGGGGACCCCAACCCCTGCCAGCCGAGGTCCTCTTCTTCCTTCGTTCTGTTTCTGAGTCTGACGTCCTGCACATTGTACAGGCAGGACATCAGACTCACAGAAACAGAACGAAGCCTTGCAGATTGCAAGGCTTCGTTCTGTTCTGTTTCTGAGTGTGACATCCTGACGTCAGACTCAGGAACAGAACGAAGGAAGAAGAGGACCTTGGCTGGTGGGGGTTGGGGTCCCCCGCCAGGAAAGATAGGCGACGGCGGGGGAGGGTTGGCGGCGGGAGGGGGGGTCAAGAGGGTCGTCGGCAGGGGGGGGGGTCAAAGTTGTTGTTGGTGGCAGCGGGGGGGGGGGGGGGTCGGCAACGGCGGGGGGGGGGGGGTGGCGGCGCCGGGGGGGCTAAAATGTGCCCCCTCACATTGGCTTCTGGACCCCTCTCCCACTGAAGTCTGGTTACACCCCTGGTGCACACACATTAATTTTACAAAATGGTCATGTGGTAATGCCATTAGCTTGTGGTCATTAACACAAAAAAACAGAAGAAAAGCTAGTTTAATGGCCTTTAGCGCACAAGAAAGACCCATGAAAGGCTTAATAAAAGGGCCCCTTAGTAAACAAATCTAATTTAGTAGACCGAATAGAATTTATTGGTATTTATCTGACATCATTTACTATATTATGATATACACTAGCAGGGATGAGAGTGAAGTGAAGAAAGTGGCTTTACACACCAACATTGGCAGAAGGGATAGAGAATAAGCATGTGACACAAGATCATTGTAAGAGGATGATTTTCAAAAGATCTAGCCGCCCGACTTGCAAACTTCATCACCCAGATTTCCCAAATTAAATATTTGCATCTTCATTTTCAAAGGGAAACCCTACACAAGAGATCTAGAGAAAAGAGATAAAATATTAAAAATAGGAAAAAAAACTGTTTTGCCAATGAACCAGCCACAACCTCTGTTCCCTTCCTCTATAAGTTTCAAAATTTGGATGATTCTTTACAGGCTTTCAGTTTGCCCAATTCAATTTTAAGTAGAGGAGTGTGGTAGCCGCGTTAGTCCACTCTTAAGGTTATCAATAGAAATCAAACAAAATAAAACATGGAAATAAAAAAGGTATCATCTTATTTTCTTTTCCATGTTTTATTTTGTTTGATTTCTATTGATAACCCAATTCAATTAAAAGTACATTTCAGAGGAACAGAACTTTCACAGCTAAGTGAGTCTCGATTTTTAACCACTGATACAGATGTACAATGCTGGAAAGCTCTTGTGGGAAAAACAATCATAATTTTTGCTATTCTTTTTTATTTGTAGTCATTCTCTTTTTTTGGACATTACATTCTCTGTTTCAGGTGGTTCCTCCGAAGGGCCTGGTCCAGGTCCTGGTCCAGTTCCAACATTAGGACCAGTCACTCCAGAACTGTGCACCAAAGATATTGTGTTTGATGGTGTTGCACAAATTAGAGGAGAAATATTCTTCTTTAAAGACAGGTAAAGTGTAATACTGCCATCAGGTGTCTTATCTTTCTTCAGTGAGAGCACTGAGGGGCCCTTTTACAAAGTGGCGGTCACCCCAACATGGGCGTACCACACGCTGTCCCAGAACTACTGCTGGCACAACGCGGCCAGCAGCAGTAGTTCCAGCTCCAGCATGAACATTTCCAGCGCACTGTAAAAAAATATTTTTCTAGTGTGGCGCTAACCTGGCGGTAATCAGACAACGCTGTGCACTGCCCAGATAATGGTGGGTTACCGAGGGAGCTGTTACTGCCACCCACTTCCACAGGGCCCTTTTTCCCGCAGCTTAGTAAAAGGACCCCTGAGTTGACTGATGCACGTGGGCAACAATATAAAGGGGCCAGTATATTTGAAACATAATCCCTCCCCCTAATTCCCTTTCTAAAATACCTCACCACATATCCAATTACCTTTCCATAGTACCCCACAGCCCCCATACCTCTCACTTCCCCCATCTCAGATGGCTTAACAAGTATTGCACATAGCATAGGGCAGTGGTTCCAAAACTTGGTCCTGAGTGCACCCCAGCCAATCAGGTTTTCAGGATATCCATGATGAATATTCATGAGAGAGATTTGCAAGCAGTGGAGGCAGTGCAAGTAAATCACTCTCATTAATATTCTTTGTGGATATCCTGAAAACCTGACTGGCTGGGGTGCACCCAGGACCAGGTTTGGGAACCACTGGCCTAGGGTAAACATTTTTGCTTTCTAAATTGCTGCCAGCTTGGACTGAAAGAGTGAAAACATTTCTGCAGAATCCACCTAAGCACTCAGAAAAGTCAATATTGTTGTTGGCCTTTTTGTTTTAGGTTTTTTTTTTTCCCTTGTACTAAAATGTACCACAACCTAGAATGGCTGAAATCATTTTGCAATAGGTCCAACAAACACAAAATCATAGATGTAATGTGCAAAATTGCCATTCCCCAACCTAATGAATAGAGGCACTGAAGGTTTCTAAATATGCACATCATATGCAACAATTAATGTGGCCATACACTTTTCTACATGTTATTGCTCTTGGAATTGGAAACACAAGTGCCCCTGATTTAGAAGCTTGACCCCTAACAGTAATATAATGTAAGCCACATTGAGCCTGCAAATGGGTGGGAAAATGTGGGGTACAAATGTTGCAAATAAATAAATAATACTGGAAGATTACCGTTAAGAGTCGACCAATGTCATTTTGAACCCAGGACTTGATGGGGCAGGAGTGACAGGGATCATTCCTGCCTGCTGCTAGACACCAGAGAAAACTGGGTAGGTGTCAGGGAGGGTTCTGTGGGGATTGTTTTTAATGTCAGGGGTGAAGGTCTTGAATTGTATCAGAGAGATTGGGAGATGAGATAATTTATCCTATCTCTAGTCCTTTTAAGAGATTGTGGGTTCAGCTTGGGACCTGCTATCTTTATTACTGTAGGCTAGTGAACTCCCACAATAAATGTCTTATTTTACTGCAGTTTAGTAACTTTAAGATGTATAAGTGCTGCTGAAAAACCTTATAACTCTTTTTAGAAGTTATACAATGACTACATTACAGATTATTTACCTCATTATGTTCAGCTGTGAGGTATAGTCTTGCCACTTACACTACAGAAGCATGTCTAATTGATTTTTCAAAACAGCAAGACAAATATTTCATCCCAATGCAGTTAAAGTGAATGATTCCCGAGTAAAGGAAGGTATCTACACTTTTCCTCTGTTGGAGTTTGTGTATGCATCATGTGCCTGCCCAGAAATGATGAGAAACAGATGTGCCAATGAATGAGTCCACTGTAAATCTTTTGCAATTTTCTTTTCCTTCAGATTCATATGGAGGACTGTAAACCCTCGAAATAAACCCACAGGTCCTCTTCTTGTGGCTACCTTCTGGCCCGAAGTGCCAGAAAAAATTGATGCTATCTATGAGGATCCCCAGGAAGAGAAAACAGTAATTTTTGCAGGTAAAACTTTTGCAGTAAAACGTTTTTTAAAAAATTGGTTTGTTCTTACTGAAAGGTTTTTGTATTTTTTTTATTGTAAGCAGAGACCTCCAGTATTAAAGAGATTTCAGCATCCTGTGCAGAATATCTGAATGCTTAAATCTTGTAGTTGGTAGTTTTGAAAAGGGATCCAACTGCTTAACCATAGAAATAGGCAACTAGATTCTTTCTTTGAAAATAGTACTGCACGATACTGGCATATATGTGCTTTAAATGAAGACATTTCCAAGGGCATTACTTGGTCTGTGCGGGGAGGGGGGGCAGACTGTGGATAAAACTATATGAATATAATGGGCCTGACATTCAAAGTGATTTAAGCAGGTGAAAGAGGCACCTGCCTGCTTAAATCACGCTCAGTGGCTGAACAGAGGCACTGTGGCTGAATATTGGTACTAACTGGCTATGTTGAAAGTGGGCCAATTATAGAATATGCTTAGTCGGCACTGATTTCAGCGCCAATCTTTTAGGTGCCATATATAGAATCTCCTCCTAAGCACTAACGGGCAACATTCAGCAGGAGATGACCAGGAATCTCCCGCTGAATATTGCCAGTTAAGTGTCATTTAACCATTCAGGAGCCATTCCTGGCTGGTTAAATGGATTTAAATATTGGGGGGAGTAACTTTTCTAGACTATAGGGTAGTTTTATAGCAGGCTGCCTAGGCTGAGAGGGCAAGAAGGAGCCTATTATGGGGATATTTTACAAAGACACATAGACCCTTTGGCATGAATTCAGTAAATGGCACTCAAAATTTGTCTCCGAAAAAAAAATCAGCATTCCGAGATGGGCGCTTCTTTATAGAATAGCGAGAAGCACCAGGATCTGCGCTCAACTTTGGGCATGAGGATTTACACCGACTGAAACCAGGTGTAAATCCCAGCATGCAAGTTGGGTGCTGATCCACAGTATTCTATAATAGTGTGTTTATATTATGGGAATGCCCCTGACCCTCCCATGTCCCTCCTGTGGTAACGCCCCCTTTGCAGATCCTCATGGAAACTCCTAGGCGTTATTCTACAAATGGGCACATAAGTGTGTTTTTGCACAGATCTGCCATTGCTGCCTCGTTTAGGTGCCTTGCATCCAATAAAATACTTTTCTGTGCTGAAAATTCATATATAGAATTTCCCCATCTGTGTCTATGTAAAATAATAGTAGAAATCCTACACAATTGTGGCTATAATGCACTTGCATACATATACTTCACCCTGAAAGCAGGCATAAATGTGTATGTAAAAGCTGTACAACCATGTATATTTTATAAAGAATGTGCATATTTCCTGAGGCTGCTTGCGCTCCGTCCAAGGACAGGCTTACTTGCCTATCCTGTAAAAGCATATGCTATCGTGTCATGTATCCCCCGGATAATTTTATGAAAGTCTTTTCTATACTGAAAAAAAGTCTTTATAAAATTACCCACCAAGAACTGTATATGTGAGTACTCTTATACCCAAGGACCTTAAAGGATTTCTAAAAAAAGAAATTATTTACATATAAATATGTATCTGTCTCCACATTTTATTTAATTTCAGCATTTATATCCCACTTTAATCATCAGCTTCTTTTCCCCTCACATTGCGCATGCTCAATTTCATCAAAACCCCTGAGTGCCCTAAGCACATGCTTATTTTGCTTAATGGTTAATCCAGGGCTAATGAGGATGCCTAAATTCTAGGTATCCATTGTTACACCAGAAATAGACTTGGTGTAACCTCAGGCAACCAAATGTGGCAAAGGGATGTGTATCTTACAGTATTCTGTAAATTGTATGCATAAGTGCAGCCCCACCCATGCTCCGCTGCTGC